>NC_033799.1:29074514-29074943 GCF_001876935.1 Asparagus officinalis | reverse complement strand
CTTGTAATTATTTCAATCATCACACCAATTTTGTTAGTTTATTTTTTATTTTGCATAGCTTGAGATCAGAAGTCATAATCCTCTGCATCTCATACATAGAACTTACTAACAAAATTTGTTTACATGTATCCCTTGCTAAATTTATTTTTGGGGTTTTGTGTATATATACCCCCTCAAATTTTCCATATTTGCAATTCCCCTCCCCCCTCCTCAAATCTTGGTATTTGCAAAATTACCCCTCAATTCTCTCACATTGGTCTTTGCTAGCCCTTCAACTAAACAATACTGGTTTCTAAATAGAGAAATGTCAAAATTTCCCAATAACTTCCCATAGGACGTATTTTCCGTTTAAAAATTATAACTGTCAAGTGTGAGAGGTAGAAAAACTCAATGTGAGATTTTTGTTTTGTTTTTTTGGGGGTTCTTTTG
>NC_033799.1:29055084-29074504 GCF_001876935.1 Asparagus officinalis | reverse complement strand
GAGAAAGGAGGGTAATTTTGCAAATACCGAGATTTGAGGGGTAAATTTGCAAATATGGAAGTTTTGATGGGTGTATATGCAAAAAACCCTTTATTTTTATGGTCTAACTTGCAATCATTCTGCAGGTACATCGAGCCTCTTCCAGTGGATTCAGGCGCAAAGTTTGAATTTGAGAATATGATCATAGGGCAGGCAATACCATCAGGTTTCATCCCTGCAATTGAGAAAGGTTTCAAAGAAGCAGCCAACTCGTGAGTAGCCCCCAGAAAGAAAACGGGGGGAAAACTCGCAAATAAATTTTCAATTGTATCCTATTTGTCTATTCCTTTCTTTATTGTTCAGGGGTTCGTTGATAGGGCATCCTGTTGAAAATATCCGTATAGTCTTGACAGATGGGGCATCACATGCTGTAGATTCCAGTGAGCTTGCTTTTAAGTTGGCCGCAATCTATGCTTTTAGACAGGTAAATTGATTTTGTTTTATATGCAATTCCTATCATTTAATTTGTTAGTTTAATTGTATAGATTTTTACCAACACATGAGATTGTTGAGCTTGCTGCAGTAGCACAGCTGTTTGTTACTCACTAAGTTAACAATCATTTTGTTGGACTTTCGAAAGTGTTATACTGCAGCTAAGCCTGTCATATTAGAACCTGTTATGCGGGTAGAATTGAAAGTGCCAATGGAGTTTCAGGGTAGTGTAACTGGTGACCTTAACAAGTGAGTACTTATTAACTACTCTTCCAATTGTGATCGCTCTTTATCAGGTTTGAACTGGTTTATGTAACTAATTATGTATTTGTTGAATAACAGGAGGAAAGGAATGATTGTTGGAAATGACCAGGATGGTGATGATACTGTAAATGTATTTGTTGAATAACAGGAGGAAAGGAATGATTGTTGGAAATGACCAGGATGGTGATGATACTGTAATTGCTGCACATGTACGTAAGGAAAGGAATGATTGTTGGAAATGACCAGGATGGTGATGATACTGTAATTGCTGCACATGTACGTAAATGTCGTCATCATGATCATCTTTTATTTGTTGACGAAGATTGTAATTTTAACATGGATAGCACATTACGCATTTAAATAGTATCATAAGGTTTAAGGTGCCTTTAGGTGTTATATTATGCAGGTTGAGATGGCCATAAAAGTGAAGAAGTTTGTGGTTATGCTTATCTCATTATGGTGAATTGTTCTGTTATTTATCAAGCTTTTAGTTTCAAAGTTTGATATTACGATGGTATGATTAGGTTTCAAACATTGAAGCAGTTTGGTCATGTGCGACACAGAAAAGTAGATGAATCAATTAGAAAAAAAATGATGAGATAATAGTAAGGAGCAAGGATGACTAGAGGTAGATGTAAAAGAACTTAATGGAGGACCTTAACAGAACTGAGTGGATAGGATTTATGTAGCTAACCCCAAAGTTTGCGATCAAAGTTGTATATCATTGCTTTATTGTTGGTGATTGTTGAAAAGCAGCAGAACGGGAGCTGGTTCTACTATAATTCCACAATGTTCATTAACGAATTCAGATGGATGGGAGATGAAGAACTTAAAATTTTGCATCCTCAGTCACTGGATTTACTAGGTCTTAAATTTCTGCGATGTGTTTGTGTGGACGTGAAATCTCTATTTATTTGTCTGCCTCTGGTGCCTAAACCCTCAAGTCCCAAGGTATCCATGCTCAAACGCATGGTTGGTCTTCAGATCTTGTATGTGTCTCCGGAGAACAAGGGATGAGAAATCTCTTGGCGGTAAATCCTGTGTTTATTATGAACTGGCATATCATATTGGGCTTGTGCATTTCTTTATGTAGAGTTTATTGACCCATATATTGCATATGGAAATTTTTGGTTCTTTTATTTTATTTTCCATGATTACTTCCATCACAATTCAGTACCTTTCTTCTTGGGTGTCTTTTATTTGATAAATGGGGCAGCCATCATGTCACATGTGTGCTGCTTGTACCCCTTCGTCCAGGAGTCTCAATTGCCTAATATCGTGTCTCACATGTATGCCGTAGAATTTTACTGATCAAATGATGAACCGTCTTACTGATAAACTTGTTATCTCTTCAGGTGCCTCTGAACAATATGTTTGGATATTCAACAGCCATTCGTTCAATGACACAGGTGACACTATGTACAATCATTTTGAGATTATGCATGCTTTTATCAAGTGAAATTTTGCAGTATATTCATTTTTTCCAGTAATATTGCATATCTGTTTTTTCTGTGGAAATTTCTCAAAACTGCCTTGAGGGGTGTTTTGCACAACCCTCCACCCAAACTTTATAAATTAGAGGAGCCCCCGAACTTCCAAAATTATGCAAACCCCGTAACTATTCAAAAATTGTCTTAAACAACCTTAACTTGAAAAATAAATAGTCTGAACAACCCTTATTATAAACCCCTAAGCTGAAAAACTCAGTAAAGTAGAAAGTACATTAGATGAAAACTGACTAAAACATGTCACTAGCGAAACAGGTGACTAACTTAAATTAACTACTGGCACCCATGGTATCTTTGTGGAACAAGTTCAGGAGGTTTGCTGTAACTTATAAAGTTAAAAGTTTTTTGGTGTGCGCGTTCCTGCAGAACACCTTAAGGTTAAGGGCTTTTATTTAACCTCTCTCTTTTTTAATCCTGCACAATAGGGCAAGGGTGAATTCACAATGGAATACCTCGAACACTCACCAGTTTCTCAAGATGTACAGATGCAGCTGGTAAACACTTACAAGGCCAGCAAAAGTGATACAGAATAGCAACAGTAATTACTGCGAGTCAATCTACTGCTTCTGATTTACCAAACGGAGTTCATCTGTAGTGTTTGTTGTTCAATATATGTCCATGCTTTAGCCGAAGGCACATATATTTTTGATGATGGTGACTGTATTTTTTAAGGTGCAGGAAGTTCATGTTCAATTCAATCTTACCGTTCTCATAAAGTAAAATCATTCGTGTAACATGTGTCTAATCACATTTTGCCAAAATAAAATGGAAAAGAATGGTATATTTATTGATGTATTCTGATTTGATTTCTTATGTTTCTTTAAATATTTGGTGGTTCTTGATATTACCCTATCATTAGGATGCAATTGGGAATGGATACAACTCTATTTAGCTCTGTTTCTGAACTGTTGCTAAGCTTTTTTTTTTTAATTTGGATAAATACATCATTAAGAGATAGAATATATAATGGTTAATTGTATACGGATTGCCGGTTTATGCCACTTGTTATTTCATTTGTACTCAAGGTGTAAGCAGTAGTAAAATAGGAATTCTAATTTTGTCTTTGTTTCAATCTATGCTAGAAACTAGAGGGGATTTTTTCCCCCCATGTCACAACAAAGTCTATACCAGAAATTCTACTTATTTTTTTCCCCGGAGCTTTTGGAGAGATAAAAGAACGTTATTGTTTGTCCGAATTTATCACCAAGAAATCCCTCACGTTATGAGCTCAGCTTTTAACACGTCCATTATATTCTTGTATACACAAGTAGACATATAACTAGATTGAGTCTGATTGTAGATTGAGATTATTAGGTAGAAGTTGGGAAAGGTTTTTTAAGAAGACGAGAACCCTTCCACTTTAATTCGGGCACGGTCCCCTTTAATTCGGGCACGGTCCGCGCTTCTAAGAACTCATTAATATTGAGTTTCAGATGTATTATAAATCTTGTCCAATGAACATCCCTGCTCATGAGCCGGCTAAAGGATTGTTTGGTAAGCCGCATCTGTAATTGGTATGCAAATTTTAGTCGTACGCAACAGCAATTGCTGTAGCAGCCCTCGAAATCTGAATTTTTTCGACATTCATATTTCTTGAAAAATGATTCACAATGGCAACAACAGGGAAGGTAAGCAGAAAGTAGCAATGAATTTTTTTTGTACATTTCAAGACCAACCTCTATACTAGCAAATTCTTTTTTTTTTCCCTTCGACCCCACGCCGGTTCGTGATACGTGACACAGAAGGTCGCCCTCTGATCAAAATATTGAAATGAATCCGGAAGAGTGGATCTTCCACTTCCTTTTTGTAATGGGGTTTGGGAAAGGGTACCTCTACTCCTATCCCAATGCCCGCCCCCAAAAACCTGCCATTGTCACCGCGGAGAGGAGAGCGACCCGATCATGCGAGTACCGACAGACAAACCCACCGGACAAGCACCTCCTACGGGGACCAATTCGTGCTACCCACCGGACAAGCACCGTCTACGGGGACCAATTCGTACTACAAATGCCACCAATTCGTGCTACAAATGCCATCATCGCTTTCGTTCAGTTGGCTAAGACCTATAGCACTACTTTGACGAAAGCTTCACAGTTAAGGTACTTCTGTTCATCCAACTCTGAGACAGAAAAAAAAAGAGAGCTTTTCTGTGCAAACTCAATTTAGTGCATCACAGTTGCTACTTCATTTCTCTTCCCAGTCAAATATTGCACGTCAATTAAAGAAAAATGCTATGTTGAAACACTCTTAAAATGAGATGGTACCAGAAATTGATACAGTTTTGAGGGTCTACGACATCAATTTACAGATAAGAAAAGGCTACAGCATCCATAAAAATCAAGGCAAATATCATTTTTGCATGAAAGTAAATATTAAATGGAGCAGCATAAAAAACAAATATAAAGATCCTGTTGTGACGCCACCTTTTTCTTGGGACTAAATCATGCCCATTATGCTCACCACTCCATTATAACCAATAAACTAAAACTGGATGCATAGTGATAGCAAATCAGCACCAAACTATGCGGTGAATTTAGAGGAAATCTAAAACAGATAATCAAAATTTTCAAACGTTTGCAAGTCACATTAATTTGCTGACTTACAAAAGCATTATAAATATTAGGCATATTGTCAAAAGAAAAACATCATCAGATCCATAACTAGGCAAATAAATCGACCGAAGCCTAACTAAACCCATAAATAGTGCAATCATCTCTCTATCTTACAACACAAACGCTATAATCATAACAAGCAGGGAACTGTAAGGATTGAACATTGTAATTGCAACCGCATCGGCCTTGAAAACAAATGTTTCAAAAAGAAAACATGGAGTAACGAACTATAAAAACAACTATGGAATTGTATGCCAATCATTCATTATTAACAGAATGGTAGTTTATACCATACCATCAAAGCACAGTTTTGCAATTATATATCCATCAACATGTCATCACCAAATGAGATTTTAGGCAACTGTATAATATAGAAAATTGTGGTTGTAGCTACATTGGCAGCATTAACAAATATTGCAAAAGAAAAGAGAGGCATGATTAAATAATCAGTAAGCTAAACAAATGAAGGAAAATAAGCTCTTATAGGACACGCTCTGCTGCCCTACATAAAAAAAATTAAGGGACAAGAAAATTAGGGAATACTAGTCTGATCTGATCCTAAACTAATTCAACCTGCATACTGGGTCCCCAAAACCTAATCTTACCTATTTGCTACTTTGATGTATAGGTTTAATAAGTTTGTTATACCAGAAGTGTAGCTAAACCATCACAACACACTAGGAACAGTAATGAATACCCTTTGTGAGGATCAACCTAAACTAGATTAGCGATTTGAAAGCATTCAAATTCATTACAAATCAATAAGGCAAGTGTCAAAACAAAAACTTTAGCATCTTGTAGGTAAGGGCAACACCTAAGGCATCTATCCTACAGTCATAAGGTACTCATTACTTGAGAATCTTGCTTGGTTAACAAAATTTGAGTTGCAATAGCAAATACTATAGCAAAAATTTCTATTTCAATATTTGGTTAGCAACATGATAGCCAGAAATAATAATTAGACTTCCATTTTGCAGAGAAGAAATGCATCACTTGCTGCAATCAATTTGGCTGCAAGAATCTGCTGTGACAACATGCAGTAAAATAAAAAAGTTCAAAAAAATAATGGTGTGTCATTAAATATGGACTCTAATTCACTTATTGTAAATACTTTTACTTGAAGCTAAACATATTCTTGCTTGCTGGAAGTTCAATTCCTGCAACGAAAGGTGCACAAATCCAACAAGTTATGCACCAAACTAGTCATTGAATTTGTATCTGGAAGTACATTTACTACAGCAAAAGAATAGATATCCAAATGATGGAATTGACAGTAATTTTCTACAACAAAATGCTACATTCAGCATATTCTACATGCATTGCAGCATATGAAACAGCCCCAAAGATTTGTCAAGAAATCTTACTTTGTTGATCTCTCAAAATCCCTACTCAAGTATCACTCATGGTAATGCAACTAATCAAAAAGTATCAGGTATTCAGCTTCAAGCAGGGGAGGTTCCTGACTTTTTAAAAGGAAATAAAGAAACAGACACTTATATTCAACCAGCCAGTAACACCTTACATCAAGCACTAATGCAACTGGTTTTATTCTAAATACTATCCAACTGCTTGCAGCTGCCAAAAGACCAACATTGCTTCATAATAGAAGAATGCATCACTGTGATACGTGCTGTTATACTTTTCTTGAACAAAGAATACAGTTAATAAACATAACCAAGAAGAAACCCTTAAATTTCATGGTATCAGCTCTATTTCAATTAATTTCAGGAATAGATAAAATTAGAAATGGAAGAAACTTTACGAGGTTGAACCACAAAGCACTATATATAATTTAATTCTTTGCTTTTGGTTTTTATCTGACTGCAGAACCAACATAGTTTGTTCTTATCCTTCCTATATATGCATTAATTAGCTCACCCAACCTCATACCGGTTACCATATTACCCGTCATACTAAAAAGAGCACGAGACTTGCTAAGGAAAATATAACACCCATCATATTCAATTCATTTCAAGAGCAGGCGTCACCACACAGTGAGAGGGAAATATATGCCATGCATACATATATTTCTCTCAAAAAAACATGTATGACCATTTCGAGGATTTCTAAAGAGAGAACCGAACAAGAAATATACAACAAAGATTTTCATTTGCACATCGGAACTCAAAAGGTGATGATATTCTACTTTTTCTTCCTATTTACAGATCAGTAGGGATTCTAGTACAGTAGCACTCTAACAAAAAGCCACAAGATTGATTGAACAGACAGACACAGACTAGAACGCTGCAAAGATCATTCTCCAACCAAACCACTCATATACCAAACTTTTCCATCTAATTCATGACACTGTTTTTAGGTCCAAAAGTAAGGTGATTGCTCACCTCAATCATCTCTTTTGTATGATTCAACCGTTAGCTCGTCGAGCCACAACCCAGGAAACAGCCTCTGCAAATAATATCAACAAAATTACTACTCATGTGATCATAGAGAACAAATATACAATTCAACTTTATCTTTTTTATTAAAAAAAAAGGAAAACCCTCAATTCAGAAACCAACAAATTCAAATTAAAAAAAACGAGAAGCTGTTAAAAAATGCGAGCATCAGCACAAAATTTATATTGAACTGAGAACTAAATTCCTAGCGAAGTCGACCAAACGCCAAAATAAATCATAAAAATCATTAAGAAAAGAAAATTTTGGAAAATCACGGTTCTCACTAAAACCCTAAATGAAAACGCCAACTTTTCTAAACAAAATCAAAACTTTTGTACTCACATCGAGCTTCTTCTGAACAAACCTCGCCCTTTTCTTGGGCCTCCGCTGCGGCCTCGCCCCCTTCATCCTCAAAAAGTCCTCCACTATCTCCTCCCTTGATAACGACACCAACAATCGAGCCCCCTCGGATTTATCCGCCGGCGGCGGCGGCGACGGCGGAGGAGGAGGAGGGGGAGGAGAATTCTCATCCGGCCTCGTTGCAAGAAGAGCGAATCTCCTCTTCCGAGATTCGCAGGGGTGAGGTCAACCCCGCCTCCGCACGAGCGAGGGTTGGCGGGGTCACCGTAATGGTTTGGCGCTGGGTTTTAGGGCGGTGACGGGACTCTTGCGCGGGGGAGGGATCGGCTGGTGGCCCAGCGGAGGGAGGGAAAGGAGAAGTTGTGGAGGCGGGTGACGGACTTCGGGGGGGAAGAGAGGGCTTCGTTTCCGCCGCGTGAGGTCACGCGCGCCGTCTGATGATGGGTCATGCTGGGAGAGGGGGCGGAGAGAGGAGAGGGTTTTGAGGAATGTTTATCCGTGGTGAAATTCTGGTATAGGTTTTTCTGGAGCTTATGAATTGGGCGAAAGGGGTTCGGAGCGGTGGAAAGTCTAAGAGAGGTAACGCATAGCATTTCTAATAACTTTAAAATAGCACCTCCAAAGCGTTCTCATTCTTCTGAAAATACTACAAATTTGGGGGAAGAACACTTTTTCAAACTGTAGACCCGTCTGTTGGTTTTTATTACCAAAATTACCGACCGGAAAATTTTATAATTGACCAAAAATCGAGGACCGCGGTTTTAATTGGCCACGCTAGGCTTAAGCCCAGTTTCTAATTAGTCGCGGGGAGGTTGCCCACCGCGACTAGTTTTAGGAATTGGTTAAGACTGCCCCACTTAAATCAGGGGTTTAAGAAGCATTCGTAATTAGGTTTAACAAATCTAAAAGCAGGTCGGTGGTTTGGCACCCGACTAATAGGAAATGAGCTTAAGCCTAACGCTGGGCATAAAAGCGGGTCGATTTTCGGTAATCTAAAAAAAATTTTCGATCGGTTTCTTGGTAATAAAAAGCGAGATGGGTCTAACAGTGAAAAATTATTCTTTTGGGAATATAGATGTTTGTTTTTTGGTCCAACAGATTCCGCTATCCATTTCCCCAAAATTATGAGAAGTGACGGGAGAAAAAATAGGGAGCCTTCCCCAAGATGCTCAGGGGGAATTCTGCTCAATTTTTGGCGAGAGACTTTATTATTGTAATAAATGCGATTTTTTCGCAAAACTGGGGAAGCTGTGTGAGTTTGGAAGCAAGAAATAATTTGGAGAAATTAATGACTATTTTGTTTCTCCACTTTTTGGAGGAAATTTTGGGGAAGCTGTTGGAGATGCTACTAACACATTTGGGATTAGTATCACCAGTGTCGAGGCTAGATGATCTGAATTAAAAAACGAAGGCGGCAGTTAGGGGCTCGTTTGGATTGATATTTTTGGATAGGTTAAAGAGAGGGAAAGCTGCCAAAATGTCAGCTTTTTTAGCAGCTTTCCAAATCATACTTATTATAAAGGGTGCTTTTGGGGAAGCTGCCAAAAAGCTAGAATTTTTCGGGCAGCTTTACGCCCTTTACCTATCTAAAAAGAATCCAAACAGGCAGTCTTAAGACCGCATATTGTATTTTTCAGCAAACAACTCTGGCAACTAAATATTTGAAGTTGTAAAAAGTAGCATAAAGCTTGTCAAAAAGCCGCCCGTCGCTCGCCGCGCCCCCTGCACGACCGCCCCCGCGGCCAGGCCGGCTCGGGCCGTCCTGCCGGGCAGGCTCGCCGGGAAATCCGGCTTCGGTCCGGGCAGCCTCAGCGGCGCCGCCCGGAAGCAGGACCGGCCGCGAACCAGGGGGCAGGGCGAGGGCAAAATCGCGGGCGCGGGCAGCCGCGGGCCCGGGCCCGGCCCGCGTGGAACAGGTCACCACTAGTGATCGTTGTCGAAAAACCGGGCCGGACCGGCCGGCAAAGGCATCACAGAGTGATCGTTGTGGCCATAAACGGCGCGGGAGCCGGGCCGGCGCACACGGTCACTTCTGTCGACCGTTGTCGGCCAAAAAGACGGGGCCGGGCAAGGCCCGGCCATAAACGGTCATATCGGTCTTTGAACGGTTTTGTCCGCAAAAACGGGTAAAAAAACGGCTATTTTGTGAGGTTATGTTTGGTCATTTGCTTTAGGGGGCTGGGTTCTATAAATAGAGGGGGGGTTTTTTATTTTGTTTTTTTCGACACCAAAAAACTCATCTATTCTGCTCTTATTAGCTTTTATACTGCTCTCTTATAGCTCTTATACTCCCTTATTACTTTTCTAATCCTTTCATCAAATGGCTTCGGAATCGATTTGTAAGAGGCAAAAACCTAATCTCGCCGATCGCTGAAATGAGCCTCCGTACTGGGGTCTACCTCCTGCGAAGTTAATCCTGGAATCCGGGGTGGCGGGACGGACATCTGCTGATCATAGAGCTCCTAAAAGGCAAGATTATCGTATATGTGGACAATTTTACGAGAAGATCGACCGTCACCGAAGGATGAAGCGACGGGTGATCCTCACCAGAAGGCTAAGTGTGGCGTTTGGCGGGGCAAATTTTTTAAGATCATCATAAGAGCGGGCAGCCAAGCACGCTGCAAACCGTCATTTTATGATACACACCAACAAATGTCAGACGTTCTCAGGTGAATATCCCGACATCTATGATTTCCCTCAATCCTCCTTCTTTTATGGTAGTTCGGTAGTTGGAACTATGACGCTGCTAGAACGCAGGAAATCCGTAATTCAGGATTTATGTCATTCTTAAAAACTTCTTTAAATTAGTAGATAGATGATGATTTGAAGATATAGTTTAAAGATGGTTTTTATCCTGGCATTTACAAAAATTTCTGCGTCAAAGCTGATCAACGTGATATTTTAAAATATTATCAGACCATGAGAACAAGGAAAAATAATTTCTATTTTAAAAATTAAACTGTAAATTTTCTTTAACTTTGATATTTGGACATCTAGAGGCACAAAACTGGATATTTTATGTCTGCAACAAGAACACTGGATTGATGAAAATTGGCAAATGTTTAAAAGAGTTGTTCTTTTATTGGGAATAGAAAACGGTTCACATACTGGTATAATCGTTACAATTGTAATAATTGAAGAACTTAATGAAATTAGAAGTTTCAGGAAAGAATATTTTCTCTTTCACTAGATAATTGCAAGTAATGAACATATAAGCTGTTATCTTTATCAGTGAACTTTATATTTGGCCGATTCATGTGCAATCTTTTCATTTAGGCTTGTATCTGGTGCATATTTTAAATTTATTGTTCATAAGTGGCATTTACTAGAATTAAACCGCATGATAGCAAAGGTTAGAACAGGTTTCTTATATGCAATAATGCTTCTGAACAAAGACTCAAAAGATGGAAATAATTTTGTAAAAAAAAATGTAAAGCTCAGATTAATTTCGCAAAATAGTGTTGACGCATAGGTGGAATTGCCACCTATGGCAATGTTAAGTGTTAGCAATTAGAATATAAAGACATTTAACTGATTTTATAACTATATGGCTTCTAGTTCTAGGTTCTGGTAGCGTGCTTATGGAATAACTGAAGATGATGGACAAATTCTATGTAATTTAAAATAAAATGTTATAAGTTTTTATGATACTACAATGTTATTATCTGGGCTGTTATTATCGCAATCCATTACTTTTAGCTGGGCTTTACAAATTTTTAAAGTGATTGCAAAAAAAATTTGGGAAATATGCGGGTATGGATGATACTTTTGGACCTATGATTTTTCAAATGGAGAGCAAATTTAATAAGGTACTTTAGGGATATTCCTCATATTTTTTGGTTTGGAGCTTCTTATTGATCCATACTTGAAGGATATTGGCCTTCGAAGTTTGTTAAATCCTTAGCATAAGTATTAGATTAATAGAACTTAGATGATTGGAACCACGCCTTACTCGCTTACTACTCATCATTTAGCTATTAGAATTATTTTCAAACCATTTTGATTTTTTTTTTTTTTTTATTTTTTTTTTTTTTTTTGTTTTTTTTATATAATGAGTATTGAGCTAGACCATGTATAGCTACATAACAGTCTAAGGCTTCGTTTTTGCGAGCTCGATCTCCGAGGGTAAACAGTGTAAGTTTTTGGATAGGTATGGGCAATGGTAGCTGGGCTACCTGGTGGGATCTGGAACCTTTGGATGCGTGCATCATTGGAGTTTCTGAAATAGATGAATATTTATCTGCTTCTTTAGTTTGAATGTTAAGGGAAATGTTTTTATGATATTTTTATTAATGGTGGAAAGTATTATGGATCAGTTCAATATCCTATACTTTCCACATGGTTCATGACTTACTAACAGTGCAGTTTCGACGGTAGCCGTTCGGAATCCGCCTTCAGCACAAGTAGGAGTTTGGGATTAGCGACCACATGACATCTTAGATCCGTATACTGTACAAGCAGTGATGTGTTACAAGATTGGTTGGAGGTAGCGAGACGCAAACGGCAAGGCATCAATCAATTGGGGCTGGAATTGAAGATAAATTTGAAGGACTTGGGACTAGCAGATAGTATAAAAAATAAATTATATTTTTATATCTTAGATTTAAATTTGTAAAGAATTTTTTAGAATAGTTAAACCTGATATGTGTATAGGTGAGTAGGTGCAACGTAGTTGGCGTATGTACTTATCTAGTATGTGATGCGATCTGATATTCCAAATAAATTTGTAGCTTGTAATTTGTAATGATTTATGAATTATTAATAAAGAATTTGGTTTTATGCATTTTATTTGTATTTATGTCATTTTAAAGTTCCATTAATAAAATATGTTTTTTTATTAATTTTCTTGTCTTTTTTTTTGTAATAATTTAATTTAAATAAAATGTTAAAATATTGATAAAAAATTAGAAAAATCCGGACCAGCCCGGAACACCGAGCCGATCGGGCGCGCAAACCGACCCGGCGCGGGGTAACCGCGGGTCCGGGTCAAAGCTTCGGTTTTGGCCCGGGGCGCCCGGAGGACTGGGCCTAAGTAAGCAGCCTAATAAGCTAAGGCTGAGTATAAAAAACTAGGGGCACGTTATATTTTCTGTGTTATCATGAGAATATTTCTAAGAAATATCTCTTCACGTCTAACCAAGATGTATTAAAGTGCTACTTACAACTTAGGTATGAAATCCACTTTATTGATAATTTAGAGTATTAAAATGCTATTTTTTACCAACTACAGAATATTTAAGTGTAAATGTGGAGAATACAATAGGGTATATGAGTGACATTTTTTATGACTTAGGGTATTTAAGTGTGCTTATTTCTTTACAATTTAGAGTAAGTAAGAGGGGGGGGGGGGGGGGGGTGCTACTTTTTCAACTTAGGTTATTTTAAGTGTAAATGTGGTAAAACATAAGTATATAAGTGGTCCATTTCGCTAATAAACAATGTTAAGCGCCGGACGATTGGGACATTCAATTTGACTTCTGGTCTCGTGTTTGAGTTCGGAATCTAGGGTTACTAAATACTGTTAACCATTTTAAATGTTTTTCGCAATATTTTTTTTTGGATGAAGTTAGGGGGCGGAAATCATGTTAATTAATTTTTAGTTCGTTTTTAAAAAATTTCAATATACATGAACGCATCTTTGGATGTCAACCTATATTTCTGTAAACCTACACCTGTCCAAATGGACGCTAGACGCCATCCCGCGGACGCCAGCGTTACGACTGGCAACGCCGAGAAAAGCTTAAGTAATTTGGCGTTGGCGGGGCTAGCCCGGCGCCGGCGCGAACCCGCGATTTCAAGACCAGGTGGAAGCTACCAGGGTCGCGGGTGTTTGGCTCTTCTGGTTTTTGGATGATGATTTACAAACAATTCTAACTAATGTTGTTTGTCTACGTGTTTGTGGCAGTTCCTATGTATTGTAGACAATAACGTCGTTGGGGGATGGATGGAATGCGAGGCCTATAAGATCATATCAAATTGGAAGGTTGGCCGAGAATTGTGGAGTGAAGGCATCGTACAATTCAAGTTATAGATCCAAGTTTTAGCTTCAATCCGGCGCGACGTGTACCAGTTGAGCTCAATGCAATATCTAGATCAAGTTTGGGTAATTGTTTTATGGTTTTATATTATGTGTGTTAGTACTTTAAAGCTGCAATCATATAGCACACATATCAGCGCTTTGGTTTTTGGGTTTTGTATATATAGTCAGTTATATATATACATATATGCTTTTATGGTTTAATAGGTTTTCGAATTTATATATGAACAATGAATAGAATTTGGAACCCTACTATTTTTTGGGTTTGCAATGTTTAATGATGCCTACATATGATGTTCCTCTTTAACAAGCTTATATTTAAGAAATCATATTTAGCTGTTTTGGTATTATATTGCATAGAATATGCAATTTTTTTGTGGAAAATATGAGTATTCATGTGTTTTTTGGACTACATATATATACATAGTTTATTAATGTCTATATAATCATTGTGCAACGTTTCAAAACATGGTTTAACCGCAAAATATCAAATTTTCATCACATGTTTACATTTGTCGTGTTTTTGGAAGCTATTTTTGTAAATATGATTTTTTCACCATGGGAAATGCAATTTGGAAAATTCGCTTTTTGGTAACTATGTTCATGTTACGTACTATGTTTATATACATTTCCCTAAAGTTTCATAAATTTTCAGAAGTCAATGAATATTTTACAATTGTTTAAATTGTGTCAAACTGGTTTTTTTATTTTATGTCAGTTTTCGGTCGACGGAACGTCGACCGATCTGAGCTTTCTGGTGTTATTGTGGGGCCGAGCAGAGGAGTCGCTGGTCGGTCGGACCGTCGCGGTGCGAACCGGATGAAATTTTTCGGTCGACCGATGAAATTTCCGGGGTGCGGACTGAGCAGTGAACTTTTTCTGTTCCAAAGGCTCTTTTTATTACCGGTTGCCTTTGGCTGTTTTTGTCTTTTTGGTTTGGGTTTTTGGGCTGAGCTTTTGAGAGAGGTATAAAATACCATTGGCATTCAGCTCTCCAAACTAAGCTAATAAGAGTTTTTAAAACAAGTTTAAGAAAGTTTTAACAAAGGGTTTATGTTTGGTTTAAGTTGTTGTTAAAACAAGCCTTTAAAGTATTTGGAGAGTTTGTTTTTGAGCTAATCAATTGCACAAGAGGCTTGAGGGGAGATCATCTATTTGGTGTTTGGCGGACATCTCAACTATTTCCCTCCACTCTTGATATATTGAGCAGTTTTTAAACTCTATTTCTAGCTATTTTATATAGTTTGATTATGCATTGGGGTTATTTAGGGCTAGAACTACATTGATTTAGGTTTTAGATTTATATCTCTTTGGGTTCCGATACCGCAACCTTTTGAGGATTATTGTTATTTACATTCATAGTATAATTTGGGGTTGTTGGGTTTTGTGACTACAGAGTTGTGCCTTTTGGTTCTAGATACTTGTTTTGAGAACAATCAATTTGTTATTAATTTGGTGCTTATTGTGAAATCACTTTGGTAATACAACTTGTAACGGAGTGGTGGAGTGTGGTGGTGAGAGTCGGGGATCGCCCAAGAGGAGTGGCGTCCGGTTAGACGTGCGCTAAGAGAGAGGGTTGTAACGCGAGCACTGAGGGAGACACGGCTAGGTCCAACACTTTAGTGGGTGATAATGATGTGATTGCACTAGTTATTTGTTGTGCGAGAGTGTTTCGGGTGAACTGTAAAAGCCGAGTGTGTAGAAGTAAGTTTCGGCTTCCCAAACCGGATTGTGTTAGTGATTTTCTCTCGGCCGGGAGTGGGGGAGGGCGAGACGTTAGGAGGAAAGGTCCAACTCGCGGTGATCATATTGGCTTGGGTTTGAGTTTTGTCTTTGGCGTATTTATTTTTGGCATTTCATCTTATATCGGGCCAATTGATGCATTGCTCATGTCATTTCATCCACTATCCTATTTAGTATTATTTTAGCCTTAGTGTTTGTTTATCTATGCCTTGCATATATTTTATCATATAGGATATATGCACTTTGTATCATATATACTTGCTTATTCTTGCTTATAACTCTTTATATCTATCTTGTAAGTAAACAACTTGTCTAATTAATTTTAATTAGATGATTAATGCGAATTAGATTAGCGATAAGACCTTAATCACCCCCCCTGCTAGGGGTCTAACCAATTGGTATCAGAGCTTGGTGCTCTTTGATTTTAAAGGTCTAACGCGCTTGGAGTTAAAGACCCAATAGGTTATCTATTTGTGCTAATCTTAGTTATTGATTATATTTGTCTTGGCTTGCATATATTCACATATATATCATGAATATAATATGTATTATCGTTTAGGCTATGAATGCAAAATGTTGCTGTCCTAAATTATTAGTTTTCGCGCTATGCACAATGGTCTTTAGATTTAAACTATTTGTTGAATCTAGAAATAATTGACCTATTGGAAAACGTTTTGATTGTGCTTAGTATTGTGGACCAGCATTTGGAAAAATTTAAGTGGAGAAATATGATAATAAAATGTTTAATTTGAACTAAAGCTTTTGTTAAGAATATTTGCTTTAATGCCTTTGACTGCCTCCTTGTTTCTAACAAATTTGTTCGATTTGATAGTGCTTAACAATTTATCCGGAAATTCAAGAAGCAAATCAAGGAGAACTTGGAGGAATATCCGCCGCTTAGTTTGGAGGATTGTTCTTTCAGTGAGTGTGGAGCATCATCATGCACACGGCCACTAGCGATAGCCCTCGTGTGGTAAGCGATTTGGAAATCCGAAAGTGGATATATCCTATCAAACGAACTTCGCTTGTGCATAATGATAGATTATCTCATGCCTATACTAAATTGGGGAAAATAATTTTATTGATCTTAAAGCCAGCATGTTGGTTAAAATCCAATCATGATAAAGCTTAGTTTTCCAATTTGAATATTATTCTCAGAAAATGTGTGGCTCTTAAGAAATTATATGATTATGCCTTAAAATTGGAAAATGAAAATTGACTTCATCTATATCTAGCTTAACTCATGCTAATCATGATCGGGGCCATGAAGAAGTGAGAACTATTAGGAAATGAGTTTAAATTCTTTTAGAAAATGGAATATGTTTCATCTAGCTTCTATTTGCCTATACATGCGTATGCAAAATGTTGAGTTGAGTCAAGTTTAAACATCGGCATCACTCTTGTTTAGATTCAATCCTTAAAAAACTATGTATGGTAAACGCATGATAAGCTTATGAAGCATGTGTGCTAAGTTCAATGGCTACTAACCTAAACATATAACATCATGCACACATGTATAGCAAAATTTATAAGTGGCTCTATTGTGCCGTAAGGCCAGTGTTATCTAAATTTTGCTATGATGCACAACCATCTAAAAATAGTAATATCAACTGCTTTTTCTTGTGGCATCTCATAAGGTTCTTCATCACATCAGCCATTCTCATGTACATGCACACACTCATAAAGTTCATCACAAGCCCATGCTCATGTGTATAGATGTGATGCCTTGTGGTAGATTTGGTCATTTGGCCAATTTTGTTTTGATTTAAAAGAAAGGTTTCACATTTGGCAAAACAATTTTTTAAAAGACCATCGGCATGGTTTGCAAATGTTTTCTAATGTTTTCGCGACGTGTGCACAACCGTTGGTCAAGCATAAGCAAATGCTTCCTTTCCCATTGGTATTTTGTAATTCGGAAGGGTCATTTGAGTAATTTTTGTTATGACCGTGTTCGTGCAGCCATAATGCGTCTAAGAGGGTTCATAACCTAGGCTTTGAGCCTTATGATTAGGGGTCATGTCCCATAAAACAATCCGGCCCAAGAATGCTTGGGTGGCCAAAATAATTTTTAAACCAGAATTTTTAGTGTTTTTTATTTTTCTCTTTCTTGTCTTTGAAAAAAATGCATTTTAAACTTTTATGAAATATTCCTTTTATTGGCTTAAATTCTTTTATTTCATGATGCATTGGCTTGCCTTTATATGAGAGGTTTGCATTTATATAACCCTTCCGGGTTTTATGGGTGTTTATTCCAAATCATGTTAAAACCGATGCTAGAATTAATTATATGGGTTAGAACAAGCTTAATGAGCTTGCCTATATTGTTGCCTCTCTTGAAATCTTTCGTTAAAGATTGTCTTTGATTTATTGGCTTTGAATTCATTATATGTTCACTTATTATGATGATAATTTATATTGTTTGTGGCTCAATGGATCATTCTATTTGTGCCCTTATAATGTTATTCTATGTTGGTTTGCTCACAGTTATACCAAAGAAAATTTTTCTTTATTGATCAAACATTGGTGTTGGATCTCAATTCTGTGAATTTATGATTTCATTTGGGTTGATTTTTATTTGAAAATATTTTGGGCATGATTCTGCATGTTCCTTTTCTTTTTGATTGCTCCTAATCTACTTTTATACATATTTTTTTATGGTTGCTTTGATATGGAGACCTTGTTTCATAATGACAATTTATATGTTGTTCTGCAATGGTCTTTTGTATGTGAGTGGTGTTTGCATATTATTTCATTTTTGCTTGGCGTCACATATGTTTTTGCCATGTTCATAATTGCAGTATTTTCCATATGGCAATTTGATAGGGGGGCTATTCCATATATTTTGGCTTTTTTATACTCACCTATTGCTTATTGATAGGGGGAGAGCTTTCGCTCTCGTTCTTTCTTGTTGGTTTCGGCGCCTTTTTGATGGTTGTCAAAGGGGAGAAAATATTGTGAGTATCTGTATATTCTTTCTTGTTTTATGCATGTGAATTAATATTTATATGTTCATGTTCCATTTCATGCAATAATATCTTTTTGTAAATTGTTTGTCATCATCAAAAAGGGGAATTGTTGGCCTTGCTTGTTTGGTGATGATTTAAATAATTTACTACTCAATGTTGTTTGTCTAGTGGTTTGTGCATTCCTATGTATTGTAGACAAACAACTGGGTATGTTGAGGATGGATGGAATCGGAGGCCTTAAACGATCATATCAATGGAGGTTGGCGGAATTTGTGGAGTGAAGCATCGGTACCAATTCAGTTTCAAGATCGCAAGTTTAAGCTTCATCGGCGCAACGTGTACCAAGTTGAGCTGCAATTGAAGATCTAGATCAAGCTTAGGGTAGATTAGTTTTAGGTTTATATTATGGTGTGTTAGACTTTTAAACTCATCATATACACACATAACGCTTTGGTTTTTGGTTTTGTATATATACAGTTAATATATATTACATATAGCTCTTGGTTAAATAGGTTTCGCAATTTATATATGAAACAATGATTAGAATTGGAGAAATACTATTTTGTTTCATGTTTATATGCCTACATATGATTTCCTCTTTAACAAGCTTATGATTTTAATGAAATCTATTTAGGTGGGTTTTGTATATATTTGCATAGAATATTGTAATTTTGTGAAATATGGTATCTCATTGTTTTGGACTTAACAATAATCATATATCATATTTTGAGTTAAGTCTATATAATCATGTGCAAAGTTTCAAACATGGTTTACCAAAAATAATGCAAATTTCACATGTTTACATTTTCGGTGTTTTGGAAGTATTTTGAAAAATTGATGATTTTCACAACATATAGGAAATGCCAATTTGGAAATTTCTTTTTGTAATGTTCTTACCATGTTTAATATCCATTTCCAAAGTTTCAATAATTTTCAGAATAAATGAATATTTTATACAAATTGGTTTAAATGTGTCAAAACTGGTTTTTTATTAGTCAGGTTTTCGGTGACGGACCGGTGACCGACTGAGGTTTTGTTTGGGCGACGATGATCTGTCGTGCCT
>NC_033799.1:29041001-29055059 GCF_001876935.1 Asparagus officinalis | reverse complement strand
AGGAGGGCTCGGGTTCTCCGCCGCGGTGAGGTCACCGCCGCCGTCGGATGATGGGGTCATGCTGGGAGAGGGGGGCGAGAGAGTGAGAGTTTTGAGGAAATGTTTCGTGTGAATTCTGTATAGGTTTTTCTGAGCTTATATTTGGGAGAAAGGGTTCGGAGCGTGGAAAGTCTAGAGAGGTACGCATAGATTTTCTATACTTAAAAAGCACCTCCAAAAGCTTCCTCATCTTCTTGAAATACTCAATTTTGGGGAAGAACAATTTTTCACTGTAGACCCGATCTGTGTTTTTATTACCAAAACCGACCGAAAATTTTTTTAATTACCAAAATCGACCCGTTTTATGCCACGTAGGCTTAAGCCCATTTCCTAATTAGTCGGGGTTGCCAACCCCGACTGTTTAGGAATTGTTAAACCCCAATTAAATCAGGTTTAAGGCTTCTAATTACGGTTTAACAACTCCTAAACAGTCGGGGTTGGCAACCCCGACTAATTAGGAAATGAGCTTAAGCCTACGTGGCATAAAACGGGTCGATTTTGGTAATTAAAAAAATTTTCGGTCGGTTTTGGTAATAAAAACGCAGATCGGGTCTACAGTGAAAAATTGTTCTTTTAGTTTTGATTGAATACAGTGACAATTGTAAGTATGTCTACTCTCAAACCTTCATGCGTCGCAGTAATTTAAGAGCAGATGAGATTTAATTTCTTGCATCACAATTGAAACGCACTTATGATTCATAAGAACTTGGAGATTGAGATACAAATATGCGAAATAGTTGTCGTTGATTCTTCCTTCATTAATAACTAATTCTAATTGACTGTTAGATAAGGCCCCGTTTGGTTCTATTTTTTTGATGGGTAAAAGAGGGGAAAGCTGCCAAAAATGTCAGCTTTTTAGCAGCTTTCCCCCAAAATCATCTTTTATAAAGGTGATTTTGGGGGAAAGCTGCCAAAAAGCTGACATTTTTGACAGCTTTCCCCCCTTTACCTATCTAAAAAAGCAATCCAAACAGGCACTTAAACACCATCATATTGTTTCAGCAGCACTCTGCACCTAAATATTTGAAGTTGTAAAAAGTAGCACTAAGCTTGTCCAAAAAGCCCGTCGGCTCGGGCCCGGCCGGGCCACGGCCCGGCCTCGGCCCGGCCCGGCCCGGCCTCGGCCCGGAAATCCGGGCTCGGGTCCGGGCAGCCTCAGCGGCGCCGCCGGTAAGCTAGGACCGCGCTCGCGAACCAGGGGCAGGGCCGCAGGCAAAATCCTGGGCCGGCGCAGCCCGGGCCCGGAGCCCGGCCCCGCGTGGAACAGCTCACCACTTAGTGATCGTTGTCGAAAAACCGGGCCGGACGGGCCGGCACAACGATCACAGAGTGATCGTTTGTAGGCCAAAACGGCGCGGGCAGCGGCTCGGCCAACACGCGTCACTTCTGTGACCGTGATGATGACTGCTTGTGGCCAAAACAGACGGGCCGGCCACAACGGTCATAAACGGTCTTTTGACCGTTTTGTCCCAAAAAACGGTCAAAAACGGCTATTTTGTGAGGTTATTTTGGTCATTTGCTTAGGGGGCTGGTTCTATAAATAGAGGGGGGTTTTTATTTGTTTTTTTCACACCAAAACTCATCTACTTCTCTCTTATACTTTTATACTCTCTCTTATACTCTTATACTCCCTTATACTTTCTAATCCTTTCATCAAATGGCTTCCGGATCTGATTATGAAGAGCAAAACCTATCTCCCGATCCTGAAATGAGCCCTCCTACTGGGTCTACTCCTACCGAAGTTAATCCTGAATCCGGTGGCGACGAATCTGCATCAAGAGCTCCTAAAAGGCCAAGATTCGATATGTGGAAATTTTACGAGAAGATCGACGTCACCAAGGATGAACACGGTAGGATCCTCACCCAGAAGGCTAAGTGTGCGTTGTGCGGCAAGATTTTTTAAGATCATCATAAGAGCGGCACCAAGCACCTCAAACGTCATTTAGATAAACACAACAAATGTCAGACTTCTCAAGGTGATATCCGACAATCTATGATTTCTCAATCCTCCTCTTCTGGTAGTCTCGGTAGTTGGAACTATGACGTAAATTTTCTTTAACTTCTGATATTTGGACATCTAGAGCACAAACTGGATATTTATGTATCACAGCACACTGGATTGATGAAAATTGGCAAATGTTTAAAAGAGTTGTTTCTTTTATTGCAATAGAAGAGTCACATACTGGTATTAATGTTGCAAATTTAATAATTGAAGAACTTATGAAATTAGAAATTTCATAAAGAATATTTTCTCTTTCACTAGATAATGCAAGTAATAACAATGTAGCTGTTGATTTTATCAGATCAACTTTATCATTGCCATGTCATGGTGATCTTTTTCATATTAGGTGTATCTGTCATATTTTAAATTTAATTGTTCAAAGTGTATTTACTGAAATTAAACCCATGATAGAAAAGGTTAGAACAGTTGCTTATATGCATAATGCTTCTGAACAAAGACTCAAAAGATGGAAATAATTTTGTAAAAGAAAAAATGTAAAGCTCAGATTAATTCCAAAAGATGTTGACCATAGGTGGAATTCCACCTATGCAATGTTAAGTGTAGCAATAGAATATAAAGACATTATAACTGATTTTATAAACTATTATGCTTCTAGTTCTAGTTCTGGTAGCGTACTTATGGAATAACTGAAGATGAATGGACAATTATATGTAATTTAAATAAAATGTTATAAGTTTTTTATGATACTACAATGTTATTATCTGGTTGTTATTATCCAACCATTACTTTAGCTGCTTTACAAATTTTAAATATTCAAAAAAAATTTGGGAAATATCGTATGGATGATACTTTTGGACCTATGATTTTTCAAATGGAGAGCAAATTTAATAAGTACTTTAGGCATATTCCTCATATTTTTTGTTTGGAGTTCTTATTGATCCATACTTGAAGGATATTGGCCTTCGAAGTTTGTTACAATCCTTGCATAGTAATTAGATTATAGACTTAGATGATGGAACCACCCTTACTGCTACTACTCATCATTTAGCTATTAGAAATTATTTTCAAACCTTATATAATGAGTATGAAGCTAGACATGGTATAGCTACATAACAGTCTACAGCTTCGGTTTCTTCGAGCTCATCCCGAGGTAAAAGTGTAAGTTTTGATAGGTATGCAATGGTAGCTGGGCTAACTGGTGGATCTGGACTTGGATCGTCATCATTGGAGGTTTCTGAAATAGATGAATATTTATCTGCTTCTTTAGTTAAATGTTAAGGAAATGCTTTAGATATTTTATAATGGTGGAAAGTATATGGATCAGTTTCATATCCTATACTTTCCACCATGGTTCATGACTTACTAACAGTGCAGATTTCGACGGTAGCTTCGGAATCCGCCTTCAGCACAGTAGGACGTTTGATTGACGACCACATGACATGCTTAGATCCGTATACTGTACAAGCAGTGATGTGCTTACAAGATTGGTGGAGGTACGAGAAGCAAACGCAAGGCATCAATCAGATGGCTGGAATTGAAGATAAATTTGAAGAATTGGGACTAGCAGATAGATATAAAAAATAAATTATAATTTTTATATCTTAGCTTAAAATTTGTAAAGAATTATTTTAGAAATAGTTACAAATGATAGTGATATAGGTGAGTAGGTGCCAACCTAGTTGGGATGTACTTATCTATTGTGATGCGATGAATTCCAAAATAAATTTGTACTTGTAATTTGTAAATGATTTATGAATTATTAATAAAGAATTTGTTTTTATCATTTTATTTGTAATTTATGTCATTTTAAGTAATTAATAAAATTATTGTTTTTTATTAATTTTTCTTGTCTTTTTTTGTATAATTTAAAATTTAAATAAAATTTAAAAAAATTGATAAAAAATTAGAAAAAATCCGGACCAGCCCGGAACCCGACCCGATCGGGCCCAAACCCGGCCCGGGGTACCCGGGTCCGGGTCCAAGCTTCGGTTTTGCCCGGCCCGGATGGACGGGCCTAAGTAGCACCCTAATAAGCAAGCTGAGTATAAAAAACTAGCACGTTAGTATTTTCTGTTAGTTATCATGAGAATATTTCTAAGAATATCTCTTCACGTCTAACCAAATGTATTAAAGTGCTACTTACAACTTAGGTATGAAAATACCACTTTATTATAATTTAGAGTATTAAAATGCTATTTTTTACAACTAAGAATATTTAAGTGTAAATGTGGAGAAACAATAGGGTATATGAGTGACATTTTTTATGACTTAGGGTATTTAAGTGCTATTTCTTTACAATTTAGAGTACTAAAGTGCTACTTTTTACAACTTAGGGTATTTAAGTGTAAATGTGGTAAAACAATAAGTATATAAGTGTCATTTCGCTAATAAACAATGTTAACCCGGACGATTGGGACATTCCAATTTGACTTCATGGTCTCGTGTTTGATTCGAATCTAGGTTACTAAATAATGTTAACCATTTTAAATAGTTTTTCCAATATTTTTTTTTGATAAGTTAGGGCGGAAATCATTTAATTAATTTTTAGTTCGTTTTAAAAAAATTTCAATTATACATGAACCATCTTTGGATGTCAACTTATTTGTAAACCTACACCTGTCCAAATGGACCTAGACCCCTACCCGACCCAGCGTTCAGACTGGACCCGAGAAAAGCTTAAGAATTTGGGCGTGGCCGGGCTCCAGGCCCGGCCCGGCGCAACCCGATTTCAGACCAGGTCGAACTACCAGGGTCCGGGTGTTGGCCTTCTTGTTTTGATGATGATTTACAAACAATTTACTACTAATGTTGTTTGTCTAGTGTTTGTGCATTCCTATGTATTGTAGACAAATAACGTAGTTGGAGGATGGATGGAATCGAGCCTTAACGATCATATCAAATGGAGGTTGGCAGAATTGTGGAGTGAAGCATCGTACAATTCAAGTTCAAGATCCAAGTTTAGCTTCATCCGCAACGTGTACCAAGTTGAGCTCAATGAATATCTAGATCAAGCTTGGGTAAATTAGTTTTAGGTTTTATATTATGTGTGTTAGTACTTTAAGCTCAATCATATACACACATACACGCTTTGGTTTTTGGTTTTGTATATATACAGTTATATATATACATATATGCTTTTGGTTTAATAGGTTTCGAATTTATATATGAAACAAATGAATAGAATTGGAAAATACTATTTTGTTTCATGTTTATATGCCTACATATGATTTCCTCTTTAACAAGCTTATATTTAATGAAATCATATTTAGTGTTTTGTATATATTGCATAGAATATGTAATTTTGTGAAAATATGGTATTCATTGTTTTGGACTTAACAATAATCATATACATATTTTATTAAGTCTATACAATCATTGTGCAAAGCTTCAAAACATGGTTTAACCAAAATATCAAATTTCACATGTTTACATTTTCGTGTTTTGAACTATTTTGTAAAATAATGATTTTTCACAAATGGGAAATGCAATTTGGAAAATTCTTTTTGTAACATGTTCATTTACATGTTTATATACATTTCCCAAAGTTTCATAATTTTCAGAAGTCAAATGAATATTTTACAAATTGTTTAAATGTGTCAAAAACCTGTTTTTTATTTATGTTATCAGATTTCGGTCGACCGTACCGGTCGACCGAACCTGAGGTCAAAAGTTCACTGGGCGACAGAAAGCCTGTCGGTCGACCGGTCCGGTCGACCGATGAAATTTTTCGGTCGACCGATGAAATTTCCGGTCGACTGACAGTAACTTTTTCTGCTTCCAAAGGCTCTTTTTATTACCGTTGCTTTGGGCTGTTTTTGTCTTTTTGTTTGGGTTTTTGGCTGAGTTTTGAGAGGGTATAAATACCCCCATTGCCTTCAGCTCTCCAACTAACTAATAAGAGTTTTAAAACAAGTTTAAGAAAGTTTTAACAAGGGTTTATGTTTGGTTTAAGTTTGTTTAAAAAGCTTTTAAGCATTTGAGAGTTTGTTTTTGAGAAATCAATTTCACAAGAGCTTGAGGAGATCATCTATTGGTGTTTGGGCATTAAACTATTCTCCCTCCAACTCTTGATATATTGAGAAGTTTTCTAAACTCTATTTCTAGCTATTTTATATATTTGATTATCATTGTTATTTAGCTAGAACTACATTGAGTTTAGTTTTGATTTATATCTCTTTGTTCACACGCAACCTTTTGAGCTTATTGTATTTACATTCATAGTATAATTTGGGGTTGTGGGTTTGTGACTAAGAGTTGTGCTTAATTGAGTTCTCACCTTGTTTAGAGAACAATCAATTGATTTATATTGTGCTTAATTGTGAGGATTCACTTGTAATACACTTGTACACCGAGAGAAGTGTGTGGTGAGAGACGGGGTCGAATCCAAGAGGAGTGGCGTCGGTTGACGTGCCCAGGGAGAGGTTGTAACCGAGCACTTGAGGAGGAGGACACGGGCTAGGACCAACACTTAGTGTGTGAGGTGTGATTACATAGTGATTGTATTGTGAGGTGTAAACGTTGTTCGGGTGAACGTAGAAAACCCGGTTAAACCGGATTGTGTTAGTGGATTTCTCCCCGGGAGTGGGGAGCGGAGACGTAGGACGGAAGGTCCAAACTCCGTGATCATATTGCTTGTTTGAGTTTGTCTTTGGCGTATTTATTTTTGCATTCATCTTATATCGCCAATTGTGCATTGCTCATTCATTTCATCCACTATCCTATTTAGATTATTTACCCTTGTGTTGTTTATATATCCTTGCATATATTTTATCATATAGGATATATCACTTTGTATATATATATTGCTTATTCTTGCTTATAACTCTTGTATATCTATCTTGTAAGAACACAACTTGTTAATTAATTTTAATTAGCATTTAATCGGATTAGATTAGCATAAGACCCTAATCACCCCCCCCTCTAGGGTCTAACAATTGGTATCAGAGCTTGGTGCTCTTTGATTTAAAGGTCTAACCGCCTTGAGTTAAAGACCCAAGTTATCTTATTTGTGCTAATCTAGTTATGATTATATTTGTCTTGCTTGCATATATTCACATATATATCATGAATATAAATGTATTTCGTTTAGGCTATGAATCAAATGTTGCTCCTAAATTCATTAGTTTTCCCTATGCACAATGGTCTTCTAGATTTAAACTATTTGTTGAATCTAGAAATATTGACCTATGGAAAACTTTTGATTGTGCTTATATTGTGCCCACATTGGAAAAATCTAAGTGGAGAAATCATGATAATAAAATGTTTAATATGAACAAGCTTTTGTTAGAATATTTGCTTAATGCCTTTGACTCATCCTTTTCTAACAAATTTGTTCATTTTGATAGTGCTTACAATTTATGGAAATTCATAGAAGCACATCAAGGAAACTTGGAGGAAATCCGACGTAGTTTGGAGGATTGTTCTTCAAGTGAGTGTGGAGCATCATCATGCACACGGCCACTAGGCGATAGCCCTAGTGTGGTAAGCGATTCGGAATCCGAAAGTGATATATCCATCAATGAACTCGCTTGTGCATATGATAGATTATCTCATGCCTATACTAAATTGCAAAATAATTTTATTATATGATAGATTATCTCATGCCTATACTAAATTGCAAAATAATTTTATTGATCTTAAAAGCAAGCATGTTGGTTTAAAATCCAATCATGATAAGCTAGTTTCCAATTTTGATATTATTTCTCAAGAAAATGTTGCTCTTAAAGAAATTAATGATATGCTAAAATTGGAAAATGAAAAATTGACTTCATCTATATCTAGCTTAACTCATGCTAATAATGATGCCATGATAGAAGTAGAAACTATTAGAAATGAGTTTAATTCTTTTAGAAATGATAATGTTTCATCTACTTCTATTTCCTATACATGTATGCAAAATGTTGAGTTGAGTCAAGTTAAACATCGCATATCTTGTTTAGATTCAACCTTAAAAACATGTATGGTAAACCATGATAAGCTTATGAACATGTGTGCTAAGTCTCATGCTACTACACCTAAACATATCACACATCATGCACACATGTATAGCAAAATTTATAAGTGCTCTATTTGTGGTCGTAAAGGCCATTTATCTAAATTTTGCTATGATGCACAAAAATCTAAAAATAGTAATATCAATGCTTCTTGTGCATCTCATAAGGCTTCTTCATCACACACACATGTACATGCACACACTCATAAAGTTCATCACAAGCATGCTCATGTGTATAGATGTGATCATTGTGGTAGATTTGGTCATTTGGCCAAATTTTGTTTTGATTTAAAGAAAGTTTCACATTTGCAAAACAATTTTAAAAGACCATCCATGTTTGCAAATGTTTCTAATGTTTCCCGTGCACAACCGTTTGGTCAACATAAGCAAATGCTTCCTTTCCATTGTACTTATTGCAATCGGAAGGGTCATTTGAGTAATTTTTGTTATGACCGTGTTCGTGCACCATATGCGCCTAAGAGGGTTCATAACCCTAGGGCTTTGAGCTTTATTGATAGGGGTCATGTCCCTAAACAATCCGGCACCAAGAATGCTTGGGTGCCAAAATAATTTTTAAACCAAGAATTTTAGTGTTTTTATTTTTCTCTTTCTTGGTTTTGAAAAATGCATTTTAAACTTTTATGAAAACAATTCCTTTTATTGGCTAAATTCTTTTGTTTTCATGATCATTGGTTTTGCTTTAATGAGAGGTTTGCATTTATATAACCCTCCGGGTTTATTGGGTGTTTATTCCCAAATCATGTTTACCGGATGCTAGAATGATTATATGGGTTAGAACAAGCTTTAGAGCTTGATATATTGTTGCCTCTCTTGAAATTCTTTTGTTAAAGATTTTGTTTTGATTTGTTGCTTTGAATTCATTATATTTCACTTATATGATGATATTTATATGTTTGTGCTTATGGATCATCTATTCGTGCCTTATAATGTATTCCATATGTGGTTTGATCAAATCCCACAAAGGAGATTCTATTTTTGATCAAACATGGGTTTTGGACTCAAATCTTGATTTATGATTTCTTTTGGTTGATTTGTTTTCATTTGAAAACTTTTTGCATGACTCTCATGTTCCTCTTCTTTGATTTCATAAATCTATTCTTTTATATGGTTTCTATATTTTTTGTGCTAATGAGACACTTCTTTCACATTGATATATTCATATGTGTTCTCATTGTCTTTAAGTATGTGAGTTGTGTTTAGCATATTTTCCATCTATGCTTGCTCACATATGTTTGCCATGATCTTCATTGCATATATTCTATATGGCTTTTTGATAGGGGGAGCAATCCCTATATATATTCTTTTTATACTCACCTATGCTTATTGATAGGGGGAGCTTTCGCTCTCTTAATTCATTTGTCCCCTTTTTGATGTTGTCAAAGGGGGAGAAATATTGTGAGTATATAATTCCTTGTTTATATGCATGTGTATTATCTTGTATATGTTCATTTCCTTCATGCATATACTTCGTTTTGTAAATTGTTTGTCATCATCAAAAAGGGGGAGATTGTTGGCCTTCTTGTTTTGATGATGTTTAACAAACAATTTACCACTAATATTGTTTGTCTAGTATTTGTGTTTTCCTATGTATTGTAGACAAACAACGTAGTTGGAGGATGGATGGAATAGAGCTTCAACGATCATATCCAAAGGAGGTTGGCGGAATGTCGGTGAAGCCTTGCAATTCAAATGTTGTTTGTCTAGTGTTTG
Organism: Asparagus officinalis; assembly: GCF_001876935.1. Taxonomy (NCBI): domain Eukaryota; kingdom Viridiplantae; phylum Streptophyta; class Magnoliopsida; order Asparagales; family Asparagaceae; genus Asparagus; species Asparagus officinalis. The sequence continues at coordinate 29,045,334 of NC_033799.1, read as the reverse complement.
TGCATTCCTATGTATTGTAGACAAACAACGTAGTTGGAGGATGGATGGAATCGAGCCTTAACGATCATATCAAATGGAGGTTGGCGGAATTGTGGAGTGAAGCATCGTACAATTCAAGTTCAAGATCCAAGTTTAGCTTCATCCGCAACGTGTACCAAGTTGAGCTCAATGAAGATCTAGATCAAGCTTGGGTAAATTAGTTTTAGGTTTTATATTATGTGTGTTAGTACTTTAAGCTCAATCATATACACACATACACGCTTTGGTTTTGGTTTTGTATATATATAGTTATATATATATACATATATGTTTTTGGTGTAATAGTTTTCGAGTTTATATATGAAACAAATAAATAGAATTGGAAAATACTACTTTGTTTCATGTTAATATGCCTATATATGATTTCATCTTTAACAAGCTTATATTTAATAAAATCATATTTAGTGTTTTGAAATTATTGCATAGAATATGCAATTTTGTGAAAATATTATATTCTTAGTTTTTGGACTTAACAATGATCATATACATATTTTATTAAGTCTATATAATCAATGTGCAAAGTTTCAAAACATGGTTTAACCAAAATATCAAATTTCACATGTTTACATTTTCGTGTTTTGAACTATTTTGCAAAATGATGATTTTTCACAAATAGGAAATGCAATTTGGAAAATTCTTTTTGTAACATGTTCCTTTACATGTTTATATGCATTTCCCAAAGTTTCATAATTTTCAGAAGTCAAATGAATATTTTACAAATTGTTTAAATGTGTCAAAAACCTGTTTTTTATTTATGTCAGTTTTCGGTCGACCGAACCGGTCGACCGAACCTGAGTTCTCGTGTTCACTGGGCGACAGAGAGTCTGTCGGTCGACCGGTCCAGTCGACCGATGAAATATCCGGTCGACCGAGTTTGTTTTTGTGATTCAATTCTACAAGAGCTTGAGGAGATCATCTATTGGTGTTTGGGCATTCAACTATTCTCCCTCCAACTCTTGATATATTGAGAAGTTTTCTAAACTCTATTTCTAGCTATTTTATATATTTGATTATCATTGTTATTTAGCTAGAACTACATTGAGTTTAGTTTTGATTTATATCTCTTTGTTCACACACAACCTTTTGAGCTTATTGTATTTACATTCATAGTATAATTTGGGGTTGTGGGTTTGTGACTAAGAGTTGTGCTTAATTGAGTTCTCACCTTGTTTTGAGAACAATCATTTGTTATATTTGTGCTTATTGTGAGAATCACTTTGTAATACACTTGTACACCGAGTGAGGAGTGTGTGGTGAGAGTCGGGGATCGTCCCAAGAGGAGTGGCGTCGGTTGACGTGCCTAGAGAGAGGTTGTAACCGAGCACTTGAGGGAGACACGGCTAGGTCCAACACTTAGTGGGTGTAGAGTGTGATTGCATAGTGTTTGTTGTGTGAGAGTTTTCGGTGAACTTGTAAACCAAGTGTGTAGAAGAAGTTCCGGCTTCCAAACCGGATTGTGTTAGTGGATTTCTCCCCGGGAGTGGGGAGCAGAGACGTAGGACGGAAGGTTCGAACTCCGTGATCATATTGCTTGTTTGAGTTTGTCTTTGGCGTATTTATTTTTGCATTCATCTTATATCGCCAATTGTGCATTGCTCATTCATTTCATCCACTATCCTATTTAGATTATTTACCCTTGTGTTGTTTATATATCCTTGCATATATTTCATCATATAGGATATATCACTTTGTATATATATTGCTTATTCTTGCTTATAACTCTTGTATATCTATCTTGCAAGAACACAACTTATTAATTAATTTTAATTGACATTTAATCGGATTAGATTAGCATAAGACCCTAATCACCCCCTCTCTAGGGTCTAACACCGGGCCTGGATCAGACCCGGACTAAGACTGTGCCGTCAAATTTGGAGACACCCAGCCTGGCCCGAGGATTGGACCTGGTCCAACGGGCAAAAAAATGCCGGTTGGACTGGATGACCTATATCCGGGCCAGGCCCGGTCTAACGGCCAAACAATTTCTTATTTTTAAAGCTTAAACTGTAAATTTTCTCTAACTTATGATATTTAGACATCTAGAGCACAAATTAATTATTTATGTATCGCAACACACTAAATTGATGATACTTGGCAAAGGTTTAAAAGAGTTGTTTCTTTTATTACATTTGAATATTCACACACTGGTATTAATGTTGCAAATTTAATAATCAAATAACTTTCAAAATTAATTTTAAAAAAATTATTTTCTCTTTCACTAGACAATGCAAGTAATAGTAATGTAGTTGTAGATCATATCAAATTAACTTTGCTATTGCCATGTTGGTGATATTTTTTATAGTAGATGCATGTGTCATATTTTAAATTTAATTGTCCAATGTGCATTTAATGAAATTAAGCTCATGATAGAAAAAGTTAGGGTTATGGCTTATACTCATAATGTTTCTAAACAAAGACTTAAAAAGATGGAAACAATTGTGTGAATATTTTTTTTAAAACCCAAGTTAATTCCAAAAGATGTTGACCAAAGGTGAAATTCTACCTATGCAATGTTAAATGTAGCAAAAGAATATAAAGAAATTATAAATAATTCTATTGCTTTCTATACTTCTAGTTCTATCTCTGGTAGTATGTATGGAATAATTGGTGATGAATGGACAGTTATATGTAGTGTAAAAGAGATGCTATAGGTTTTTTATGAAGTTACTATATTATTATCTAGTTGTTATTATCCAACTATTACTCAAGCTACTTTACAAGTTTTAAGTATTCAAACTTTTTTTTGCTAATTATTGCATGGATAATTATTTTGAAAACATGATTTTTAAAATGAAAAGTAAATTAAATATTTATTTTAGACCTATTCCTATTATTTTCGGTTTGGGGATTCTTATTGATCCATGCTTGAAGGATATTGATCTTTAAAATTTGCTAAATTCTTTATATGAGAACATGACAATAGACATAGATAATGGTTCGACTATTACTGCTCTTACTCATCATAACACTATTAAATATTATTTCTAAAGATTATTTGATGAGTATGCTGGTAGATATAGTATAATTACACCTTTACCTATAGCTTACAAACTCAAGATGGGGTAAATGTAAGATTTTTTATAGGAAATTGGTGATAGCGAGGCTAATTGGTAGCCATGGATCTGGATCTGGATCATCATTAAGAGAAATTTTTGAAATTGAACAATAATTAGCTACACCTTTAGTTAATTCTAAATAATGTTGATTTTGATTTTTTTGCAACCGTGGAGAATATATGGAATGGTTTCATATCCTATACTTTTCATCATAGGTCATGACTTACTAATAGTGCAGCTTTCTACAGTTGCTTTGGAATCTGTCTTCAGCACATGCAGACATTTGATCGAAGACCACAAAACATCGCTAGATCCGTTTGCCATACATACGATAATGTGTCTACAAGATTAGTGGAGGTCTGTAGAGAGAACTCAAGGCATTGATCGGATAACTAATATTAAAGATATACTTAATGAGTTGCCGATAGGAGATAGAGAGTAGAAAGTAGTTTGTAATTTTTATTTCTTAGCTGTAAAATTGTGATAAATTATCATAAAAAGAGTTGCAAATGATAGTGATATAGATGGGTATGTGCCAACCTAATTAGGATGTATTTATATATTGTGATGCGATAATTTTCAAAAATATTTTGTAATTTTTAGTGACTGGTAATAAAGAATTTATTGTTTATCATTTTAATTTCTATTATATTTGCAAATTGTATAATTATAAGTGACTAATAATATGATTGAATTTTTGTTAAAATTTTGCATATTTTCATTACTCTTGAATTTCCTTTTTTTTCGCGAGAAACTAAAATTTAAGCCTTTTTTTGAAAAAGAAAGAAAAAATGGGCCGGCCCGGTCAGGCTCAGACTCAGGCCCAGGCTCGGCTCAGGCCTCCGGGTCACCCATTTTGCCTGACCCGGCCCGTTTGGACAAGTCCATGTAAACCGTCTTAAAAATTTTGTGTGGCAATCGACCACTACTCGATCAACTTTTCTCTCAAAAATAATTTTTTTTTAAAAAACACGCGCACACATGAAAGTAACCTTAACAAATTCATGTTTAAGATACGTGACTTGTGTCCAAGTTATACAAGAACACTACAAAACGAGTCACATGCGTTAAATGTGAGTTCTTAAAGGCATGTCTAGGGTTTTAGTGAAAATTTAATTGGGTAGCAGTTGATTACAACAAAAACGCACTTTAAAGATGATTTATGTATAAATTGACACCGGAGGTTTCTATATAATTATCCTATTTAAGGTGGTTTCTAGGGGGAGGGGGGGGGGGGG
>NC_033799.1:28936535-29040991 GCF_001876935.1 Asparagus officinalis | reverse complement strand
CAATAACTGAGTAGTTTTCAGTTTTCAATATTTGATTTATAATGAATTTAGCCCGGCACATATTTGATATGTTGTGATCATTATCCATTTGTTTATGTATTGCAATTTAGTTTTTTTTTTTTCAAGAGAAGTACACATACTTGATACTCACGCTATCCTCCTCGCGCACAAAATGCGTGCATGGCCAAAAATGAACTGGAGATTGGGGAAATAGGTGGGGGAAGTGGAAAGCATGAAAGAGGAGCCGAACGGTGCCAATTCCAAATCAAGCCCGAAAATGAAAAAAAGGTTTCAAATTTTTTTTTTTTTGATGGAAAAAGATGGTTTCAAGTTAGTTGTGGACAGTAGTGGCCGTTGAATTTGGAAGGTGAGATTTTTTTTGGGATTTTTATAAGTCTTTTTTCTCTCATGAGCTTTAAAACAATATAAGTTGTGAGGGAATTTCTATTTTAAAGTTACATGACATATTTCTTAGATTTTAAAAGCCTTAAAAGTTACATGAGATACTTCTCATGGATTGTAAATGCGTGAACTCTACGCGTTAATAAAACACCAGAAGTCTGTGATCAAAATGCTAACTTCTTTTAAATGCCAAACCGACGAGAGAAATGTACAAAAGATATTAATGTGATAATTTAACGCATTTTCCAAGTTGAAAAGAAAGCAAAAAAAAAAAAAAAAAACCCAAACTGATAAAAGAGAAAAAAAAAAAAAAAAAAAAAAAAAAAACCCAAACTGATAAAAGAGAAATACCTTTAGGACCCAAAATATGGGACGGAGGGGATATGTAAGATGTTCCCTCCCTATTGCATAACGAGCTGGTCATGCTAACTAATTATACAATAGGAGAAAGACATCTCATCTGTCCCCTCTAATTATCTTATATTTTGGGTTCCTGTATTAGCCCTCCCAAGATGTTACTAATAATGCCCATTTGGTTAACTTAGCCCTCAACGAGTCCAACGATGATTAATGAATAATGACAGTGAGCTACTCACCTAATACAGCCGCACTCACAGCCGAGAGGGCATGCGAGTAAAATTCCCGACTCTCCTCGTCAAAAACCAAACTAAACCTCCGACGAGCGGAGAGGGGACAGATCAAACCACCAAACCCTAAAAAACCCAGAAAAGGGTCGAAAAAATAAAAAAAAATAAAAAATGGACCGATCTCGCCTAGCAGCGAGCTACACTACGACCACGCGACTCCGACGTCCAAACCCCTCCCCCTCCCCGCTCCCAAACCCGCTACGACGGCGCCTCGCCGGACTCACACACCAGCTACCGCCACTACGCTCCCGCCGATCGCCGCCCCTCAACCACTCCCATCATCCCATCCCGGCGCGGCGAGCGTCGAGGAGGAGGAGGAGGAGGCACCGGCGGACAACCGCACACCTTCTATCCTAGCGATCCTGTCCCGACCTCAGGCAGTCCGGCAGCCATCAGTCGGCAAGAACGGAGCATCAATCACCCAACTTTCGGCGGGAGGACGAGCGCATGGATAAAAACGTCCCACCGGCCCGCTCGTCCGCTGGCGGATGAGGAGCGGATCATCGAGACCCTCGGGAATAATCGCCGCCGGGAGCCGATGGCGCCCGCCGATCTACTCGCCGGCGCAAGAGCTTTGTTACTGGTTCATGAAAAGTGATATTGATCTCGGAGACTTACAGGGGAGTGGTTAGACAGGACGAAATGGAGGAGGCTGAAGAGGGGAGAGGGAGGGAGGGAAGTGACGACGAGGCTCGTGGTGCCGAGGCTGCATGTTGGGTGTTTGATGGGGAAGGGAGGGAAGATTATTGAGCAGATGAGGATGGACACGAGGACGCATATTAGGATACTTCCGAGAGATGATTACACGCCAAGGTGCGTGTCCATGGCCGAGGAGATTGTTCAGGTAAAAATGTGTGATTGAAAACGAATGTTAAGTTTTGATGGAATTGGAAACCTTTTACTAGTTTGAAATTGGGTCTAGGTCGCGTTGCGTGAATTGCAGCTAGGTCATTTGGTGAAAGGTGAAGAGGATTAGACTGAAAGACATGAATTTTATTCGCATAGATTTGGAGTGTTAATGGCAATGAGAATTAGCATCACATGGACTACTTCATATTTTGGGTTTATGTGCTGCGAACTTTCAGCAGTCATTATGAAATTGGGCTTTTATGATTGTGTTGAGAAATGAGAATGCATTCTAGTTAATGTGAATGCTGCTGCCTGCAGGTGAAGTTGCAAGGTGATTGAAAGAGAGTTTTAAGTTTTGAGGAAATTAGAAATCCTTGGTAGTTAGGTCCAAAGAATGTTGAATGAATGCGTACATAGATCATTTGGTGAAAGATGAAGTGTGACAATTATACTGCAAGGTTTGAATTTTATTCATATGGATTTCAAATGTCAATGACAAGGATAATTAGCATCACATGGACTACTTTATACTTGGGTTCTGATATTGCAGAGTTGCAGCACTCAGTTAATATAAAATTGCTGTAAGTACATGTTCTAGTTGATGAGAATGCTGCGGTTGCAGTGTTATTGAAAGAGATTTTTAAGTTTTGATGGAATTAGAAACCATTTAATAGTTTGAAAACAGGCTTACAGCATGTTGTATGATTTGCACATAGGTCATTTTTTGAAAGATGAAGTCTGAGGATTAGACTGAAAGAATTAGCAACCTCTCAATAGTTTAATTAGGTGTACATAGTGCTGCATGGATGTGTGGCTAGGTCATTTGGTGAAAGTTGAGTTTGAGATTGGATTGCGGGAGTTGAAATTTATTCATATAGATTTCAAATGTCAATTGCAAGGAGGATTAGGCATAATAGGAACTTCATATTTCAAATTTTCTTATTGTTAATGATCACACTCAAAAGATAATTATGATGCTTCCCTGGGATGATTACTTGTGTGTCAATGGCCGAGAAGATTGTTCAGGTAGAATTCTATAAAAAAGCGATTTACCTCCTATTTGAAGTTTCTGATGTGGTTAACCTGAGTAGTTGTAAACCAAAATGAATGGATGAGGAATTCACCTTTAAAGCTGTCCTCAGATTTATACTTACCTCCCTTTTGAAGTTTTGATCTCTTACTTTAATATGCTGCTGACAGTTACAGAAAGAGTGGAGTCCCTTATTTAATGTCATTAAGTGTGCTGATGACATTTTAACCATGTTTTGTTGTTCTATAGTCTCTAACTAGTGACTGAAATACAATTGTTATATGAGATGGAAATTGATTCTTTTTCTTTATTTTTCCATAGGTTGTCGGAGAAAGTACTTGTGTGAAAAAAGCTGTAGAAATAATTTCAGCTCGTCTAAAGGAGAGTTTGCATCGTGATCGTGGTCCTTTTCGAAGATTACATTCACAAGATTATTTTCCACCTGACGATGAGTATGTTAGTGGTTCACATCATCAACCACCCGTGGAAGGACTTGATTTAGAACCACGCTCTTCTCTAGGACAAAGTAGACCTAGGAACATTACCTCTGGCTCACATCCATCTGGATATGCATTTGATATGGATGCTGATTCCATTAATGAACGTCCACAATTATTGCCCTATGAAGACCTTGTATTCCGGATTCTTTGCCCGAACAATAAGGTTGAGGATATCATGGGAGCATCAGATGGAATCATTGAAATGCTTCAAAGTGAAATTGGCGTAGAAGTGAGGGTTAACGATTCTGTGCCTGGCTGTAGTGAAAGTGTTATTATCATCACTTCGGAAGAGGTATTGGCCAATTATATTATTTTCTTTCTCGATAATGTAACTGCATTTAGTCATTATAGTTTTTGTTGTTGTTCAATTTCTGTATACCTCTTTTGCTTTCATGTGAATTTATTCTCTTTCTGAACATTCTCTTTTTTCAATGATGTTATGCTCTTTCTCAGATATATAACTACATTCAGTTGTCTGTGTGAACTAGCTGTCCAATACATATATGTCATTGTTTACCATTAAGCAATTTTATCATATCTGATTTCTGATGCTCTAATATCATTTTGATCAATTTTGTTTGGGTTTTCTTTTTCTGATGCATATATTGCACACACAGGCAAGTAAAAGCAAATGATTGGTGCTTCTTGTTCATTGCTTTACATACTGTGATCATATTGAGGTAGATGACTGATCATCTATGGATTTCATCATTGCCAAACGCTTTTGGAATAATGGGGCTAGTGTTGAATTTTATATGGATGTTTTAATGAACTGCTTGCACAGCTTTCTCTTTGTTAAGAACTTTGGGAGTACTGATCGCCACGATCATCACTGTCGTTGGTTGTCTCTACTAAGTGGGTCATGTATGGAGCTAAAGCTGTTCATCTATGTTGCATGCACAGATATGCAGGAGCATGTCATGACATGACAGCACACAGGAAATTATAAAATATACTTTATAAAGTCTTCCTTTTAAATTGACCAAGATGAAAATTGCTATCAGTGGCAAGAGTTGCGAGAACTTGGAGAAGATCCTGCTACAATTGTGTCTCTGAGAACACGTTTCTAGTTGCCATTTTTCGATTGTCCTTTTAAAGCACCAGTCTTATTCCTCGACAAAAAAGGGGAAAAAAAGAAAAGAAAAAAAAGAAAAAAGAAAAATAAAATAAAAGAAAAAATGTCGCTTTCACTAGGCTTCAAATTTATAAAAGATGACTCCTTATGTGAAGTGCCAATGAGTTTAGTTCCACATCGGTGGGTAAATGAATAATTGAATGGTTTATATAGTTAAATACGAGGTTTAAGTGTAGCATTGGCCAGTCGACTTTGGCAGTGGTTTGAGTCAAACAACGCACTACACTTAGTGAGTCCATGGCTTACACTGCATCAATAGGTTTGTTGGCCGAAGACGTGACAAATGTTATCAGAGCAGTTAGCCAGCTAGAAATGTGGAGCTAAGTGCTATGCGTGACTAAATGTGACACTACATGACCGCAGTTGGAGTCACTTCTAGAGCATGTAGGAGCCACTTTTAAAGTCCATATCGCCTAGCAGTGATATTGGGATGTGCGAATTGTCATATCGCGATGAGGACATCACGAATTTAAGGTAGGGTGATTGTGCAGCCCCTAATGAGTTTAGTAGCACATCGGTAGGTGAATGAAGAATTGAATGGTTTATACAGTAAAGCATGAGGTTCAAGTGTAGCATCGGCTAGTAGATTTTGGCAAACACGTTCAATTCAGTGAGTCCCACAGCTTACATTGTGCCAATGGGTTCGTAGGCCAGGGGCGTGACACTTTATATGTGCCATATAGGCACAAGTTAGAATTGCCTCTATATATTAATTTTCCTTATTTGAACTTGTCAGCTCTATTTTTCTTTTAAATCACCAGCCTCTCTTTCATTAGGCTTTATAAATCAAACTTATAAAAAATAATGATTGCTTGTATGTTCCAAATAGGCACAACTAAGAACTGCCTCTATGTATTAGCTTTCTTTATTTGAACTTTGTCACTTCTATATTTAATATTCTTGTCTGTGTCTCAATGGGTTCCCTTTTGCAAACCTTAGTTTAACATGCAATATGAGTCGAGGGGAACCTTGACCTCAAATACTCAGAATTGTCAATTTAATTTGCATTGATTCCTTAATCCTTATAACCTTCACTCAGTTTTATACTTGCATGTAGATGTGTAAAAATAGTAAACATCATCCATCAAAGTTATTAACATTGATTTTTCCAACACTTTTCTAAGTTAACCACATTATACAACCAGATATGAAGAAAGTAAGGTTTTTCCGAGCATACATGTAATTTCATTATATATGCAGATGGCTAATGTCAAACCGCTTTTAATTATGAACATCTTACTAATGTTGAATTTAAATATTGATATCATAATTCATATCCAACTGTAATAGCTCAAAGGAGATCTAACAACAGGAAATTGAAGCGAACTTAACTCTAATCTTCTGTTAAGTATGTTGTGCATAAGTTGTCGAAATTGAGAAGTGACTATCCATGACGAATCAATTGATTTTGGTGTTGTCTGAGGTTCGCTTCATTAATTTTAACCGTAATGTCTATTCTCTTTACATTCACGTCTGTTGTCTAGCTTCTAGGACAAGTGGCTAGAGCTTAACACTATAGTTTTGATCATATTATCAGACTTGACTCTTTTTCAAATTGTAATTCTTGTCAGTACTTAATATGAGCTACAAAGAATACCTATAACTTTATGTTAGTTTTGTTGAACTTTAAAGTTTCCATTCAATTTTGCTTTTTACTCAGATGTTTTTGTTTATTATTATTATTATTTTTCGCAAGTTCTAGTTTCCTTTGTAGAGAGAAATTTCAAAACTTTCATTTGATTAATTGTCACCTGCGTCTTAGCTGTTACCACTGAGAGTTTGACAAGAATTGTGTATTCTCTACTGTGTGCTCATCTTTTGCCTGGTCATGTTTTTGTAAGTCTTAAATGCAGAAAGCAGAATCATTCATAGGAGTTTTAGCAATAGAGTTGAGATCTCTAAAAAAAGCTTTGATTGAAATGAAAGTCATAGCACCTAGTTGAATTCCAATTTCACAATTCTTTGTTACCATAGGTCATGCTTCACAACACGTCATATACATTACAATCGAAACTTGGCAGTGATTCTGAACACGTGTCCTTCTCTTGTGTCTTGTACCTATTTATTCTAAAATGGACTGCTAGAGAAATCTAGAAAAAGTCCTTTTGTCCTGACAGCATCAATAAGTTTGAAATACCTAAGTCTAAATATGTTTTTCGTATAATATTGGGTGTTCATAAAATTCTCTTCTGGCTCTTCTTCAAATCTGGTACATGTAAGTTCATTCATTATTATGAAATTTAATACTTTTGTTTCAAAATTGTTCTCAATTCTCAAATGTGTTTACCAGGGTCCAGATGATGATCTTTTTCCTGCTCAGGAAGCTTTATTGCATATCCAAACACACATTGTAGATCTTGGTCCTGACAAGGATAATGTCATAACAACAAGGCTTCTGATTCCAGCAAGTGAAATTACATGTCTGGAGGGAAGAGATGGTTCATTATTAGATATACAGAGATTGACGAATGCTAATGTGCAAATATTACCAAAGGAAGACCTTCCTCCTTGTGCATTGGAGGCTGATGAGCTCATACAGGTTTGTAACTGTTATGCCTGTGGAAGTGTGAATATGTTTTCTAATAATTAGTATTTATTCAAATTATTCCAATTTGGATATATTTACATCTCCAAGCATATAGTGATCAGACTAATTGAGACGGTGTGCTTAACCCAGTAGATGCTTACAGATTGTAGGGGAGATAAGAGCTGCTCGCAATGCTCTTGTCCAAGTGACTGCTAAATTACGCAGTTATCTTTATCGTGACATCTCCACTCGTGACGTTTCCACTCCGAAAGATATGCCACCCCCATCTATTTCGACACCAAACCATGCTGTTAATATTGCTGGACCTGGAAGTGATCTAGGTTCTGTTAAAAGTTCACCTCGTGAAGCATACCAATGCAATGAGCCTCCCTCATCAGTTAATCAAAATGTCAATACAACACCTTTCACATGGCAACAGAAGGTAATAGTCACTGATATTCTCTCCAATTCATGTTTAATTCTTGATTCAAATAGCATCAATTGCTTCTCTGTTTTTTCCTATTTAAAAATAGCATTGTATTTCTAATTTCTGGAACCTCACGGCGTGTTTACCTGTGTTGTAAAATGGATGTTGATAATATTTTCGCCTTTTCCTTTTCCTCAGTGCATTCATATCTTTTTGTGTGATAATATATGAGACTTCAATAATTTTAAGGAAAAGATTGATAAATAAACTATTTGGAATTTACTCTTTCTGGGGTACCTTTACTATGTAATACACACAAACAGAAAAATTTAAAGCAGCCTAGGCTGTAAAACTACCTCAAACCTTGTCGCCATCCTGGACAGCAAAACAAACATGCAACCCAAGTATATATGTGAATGCCAAGGCGAGTAGTGTGATAAGGTAGAATGCATGTTGGCAGCGATGCCTAGTTTCATCTTGAGTGGCCCGTACCAACATCCAGTGTGGATACATGTAGACATGGGTAGGATTTGCACTGGATTTGCCATTTATAAATCATGCATATATCAAGTTCAAAAAGACACCCTCACTATGAGCCGCGTTTCATAGGATTCACATTGCTATGACACTTGAACCCATAACCCACTGAATTTTTGCCCTGGGTTATTTAGTTGGAAACGATTTGTCATGAATTTTACGTCCTCTGTATTATGACTCCTTCCCTGTATACCTTTTTAGACAGAAATGATTGTCTTGCTTTCTTCACCCTCAAGTCTTTTGTTACTTCATCCCCACTGTTATGCAATCAAGAGTATTCAAGACTCTTACACAACCTACATAATCTCCAAGTAAGTTGGTGTCAACTATATATTAGGGACTAACTGTAGCACCAGAACTTAGTTCCACATGAAATATAGTAAAGGGGTTATATGCTACATAATAATTTAAGTTCAGTGTGAACTGAAAACTTGATCAACCACACACACGCAAACTCTCTCTCCCTGAGATAGAGAAAAAGAAGAACCCTTACACCACCACCCATCTTCCCTACTTTCTCCTTTGCCTTGTCTGGCTTTCATGGATTTCCAATGTAATAACGACTTCACCTCATGTGAATTTCCTACTACTACTTTTCTTTCTTTTGGGACTCCCTTTCTACTTTTCTTTGTTTATCTTTTCCTTATTTAAATTCTGATGCTCTCTTTAGTTTTAGATTTCCTATGTAATTCTGTGAGCAACTTAATCTATAGGCTCAGTAGACCTTCTGCATCTCCAATCCACTTATGGTTTGCCTCTTCTGCTAATATTTGTGCCCTCTCCTCAAATGGGTCTTATCTTATGGACATTAGGTAACTACTGAAACCTCACATGTAGTCTCTACGGTGTAGAATTTCTTCAAGTTCTTATTAATAATTTTCGTCCTTCTATTTAGCCAATGCTCCCACAATGTCTCCATCAAAACCTCAGTTTTATTTAGTATGTGTATTTTCTATATTCCCCATAAATTTAACCGGTTTTCATCTAGTCTTTCTATATCTGTAGCGGCTTGCTCATTGTTCATTTGACATTCTTTGATTTTTTGAAACTTATTTTTTAAGTCAAAATATACATATGTCATCCCTTCAAACCTGACCCTGCTAACCACCCACCTGCACGCCCCATCACTGCCCTCCTTTCTCCTCCCTTTCTTGTGGTTAGGTACTATCTTATAATAAGTGTTGAGGGAATCGAATTACCTGTTCGATGATTTCGTTCCGTTCTGATTAATTTTCTTTGCTCTTTACTTTCTGCTTGTTGGGTATTTGCTAACACTCTTTTATATTATAAATGTATCTTAGTCTATCTTGTTCTCTTTTGGATTATAGGATAATGGCGATAGTTCAAGTGCATCACTTGAGCAGAAAGAAATTAATGCTAATGATGAAGGAAGACAAAGTGCGATTAAAAGGTGACTGGTGGAACTTTCTTATCTGCTTGGTTTCTATTCCCTACCCTTATGATACTTTAACATTTTTTCCTCGCCCATCAGATTCAGTGCTCCATTAGTTACTAAGAGTATACTCGAAGTCGTTATACCACAAAATGCAGTTCAGAGCTTACTTATGAGATCAGGAAGCAAGCTTGTCCTGATCAGTGAGGTGAGTAAATCGAACATAATTATGTATCAAAAAGTATACATGGATCCCTAGACTCTTCTCTGAACTATTCTTTTACTTGAAACAGATGTCTGGAGCATCCGTTAACTTAATAGAAGATCAACCGGAGCAGACTGAAAAGGTTGTACGAATATCTGGGACCCCAGAGCAGTCTGAGAGGGCTCAGAGCCTACTCCAGGGATTTATATTAAGCAGTAATCTCTCTCTTGCTCTCGTACTTATTTTCATCCTGAAGTATCTATATATACCTCCCATTCAACCTGACATTTCTTTCATTTTCTCGATAAGCTTTTTCTAGTGATGTGACCTCACCATTATCCTTCTTGTTTTTCTTGTCAGCACAAGATGACGTTCCATCAAGCTAAATAAGCGATGGCCATGCTGAAGTTTACTTCCTCAGGAGTACCATTAACTTTCACACTCCGGATCTGTTACTGGTTTTCCCTTCACCAGGTGAATCAAGATATTGGTTCCCTATCTCTCATATAGAAGGTACACAGGGCTTCCATTTGGCTGCCAGCTTAGCTAGTACTATTGCGTGTCATTTACCAATTCAACTGGCTAAATTTAAATGTAACCATTAGAATCCCTGACATGCATCTTTCTATGTGACAACTGAACAATAATATAGAATGCTATCATCTGTAAAAGATTCCTATGATGCCTAAGGTGGATATCTCCTTGAAACATGCTATGTATAGCTCATGATTTGTCCGTGTTGATCTCTCTCTCTCTCCTTGAAAGATAATAGATATTAATTACTGTCTGTGTTGAATTGTTGCACCATCACTTTACGATATTTTCTGATACGACGTTGAGCTCAACTAGCGTCACCCAGTGTTTTTGAGATGACAGAATCTTCCTTTGTTCCACAACTCTTTATTACACATTGTTAAGGGAAATAGTAAAACATCATCAAATCCGTGTCAATTAGCAGATGCTCCCGACTTTTGTTCCCATTAAACTAGCGGATGCTTCAGACGTCCGTAATGCGATCAAACTTGACAAGAATTGATGAAGAAAATCAGGAAGTTGCATGACATGCTTTCATCAGCAACCATTAACTCGTTCCCTGAAAGAAAGATTTCCGAATTTAACCTTGTGCGTTACTGATAATTCCTGTTATCGATTTGTCAGGAGAAACATTGGCTTACAGGTCAGACGATTTAAGATCGTCAATCAGGAAGCATCACTCTAAAAATTTCCTGGACCAACTGTATTAAGGTAGGAAATAAGACATGACATAATGAAGTAATGAACTTCACCCATATGCAGAAAAAGCTTGTACACATTTTTAAGCCTTGATAATCGATATGCTATTTGCATGTGAAATAGTAGCAAAACGTATACCGGCTGTACCGATGAGTTGCATCCGCGATGTTTTAACTTTTCCAATTACTTTTAATATCAATTTGTTATTTGTATAATTAGTTTATTTTAAGTTTAGTTAATCGTATGGATGATGGAGGTGTACTTACCTATATAAAGTATAAATAGTTCTGATAGGGAGGGGGAAAATTATGGCCACTATTTTGAAAGACACTGGAACACAACTGAGAGCAGCAGGCTTGACACATGAAACATGATAGTTCTTAAAAAAACAAAATCATTTTATGCGAGGAAACTATACTCTCTGAAGTGGTTGATAGGGATATTTGGAAAATTTAAATGGAGGTGCACATATTTCACTGATACTAAAAGGCTAAAAGCCATAAGTAGTCCTTAAAGAGAAAATCCTGTAGTGTCTACAGAGGAAACATGCACCACTATTAATTGCAATGTGATTAAGGTCATAATAAAATTAAAAGAAAGGAAGATAAAAATATAGATCAAATAGCAGAGATTCTAGCAAGGGGAAAAAACTCATAGCAATACGATAATATATTTTATTAATCCTATTTAAAGAAGTTAAATGATAAAATCATCCTTGTTATCATTGCACTTGGCAGGATGTTATCTGATAATCTACCCTGTTTGCATCCTTATTCCTTGTATGATCATAGTCATGATTCATGAGTCATATAGAATTTCTATTTTATAATCAATCATATAAATTTGGATTGCTACAAGTAAATTCTGAGACAAACTATCCAAGACATATGAAATTATGAAAGACGTACCTAAAAGAGAGGTTCCTATTTCTTATTTTTCCTTGTGCAAATAAAATCATATAAAATTGGATTGCTAGTTTGAAGTTACTTTGATACAAACAATCAAAGTAAAAAAAAAATACAAATTTATACCAGACAAACCTAAACGAGAGGTTCACATCATTCTCTCCTTTTGTGTTAATACTCAAGCATGTTGAAAGACTACTTATAGCCTGTGTTGAGGAGAAAGACTTTAGCCCTTTGTATTTAGAATTTTCTTATGCTTTGGTAGTGATTTTCTAGACCTTGCAATTCATGTCGTCACTAGATATGGTTGATATGGAAATAGATTGGAACAGTTCTTCTTCTTCTTTTATTTTTTTTTTCCTTTTTTTTAATTTTCTAATTTTTTTTTGGATAAAGTCTGGAACAGTTACTCTGTTACAAAGAGAAAATATCAGATTTTTGTGTGTAACTGCGGTCTCCTGACTTTCTATTAAAAGAGAACAAGGAAAATAAAAGTGCTTCCAATCAAGGGCTGTGGACTGATATTTTTGAAAATAGAGCTGTTGCATTCAGAATCAATATGCTCATGCATGGTTGTTTGGTGGAAAATTTGTAAAAAGACAATGAAAGAATTGAATGTTTTATTCTCTCAATCTTGATTACAATTTGGATTTCTTGATTACAAAAGAGAAGAGAATTGATCTGAATTCTCCCTTTTGTTTAATTATGAGTTCTTCACGGTGGCAACGGAGTGCCTCCCTCGAATGCTCGCGTCGAGTTTGCTCTCCGTTGACGATCCGAACGTCTTGTGTCTGGAACGTGATCTTCTCCTCACGATTTGACGTTGTGGAGAACTTGCAAAGCAAATTTAAAATTAACTCTTGAAGAGTTGATAACTCTGAACGAGTTTGAAACTCTATGAAAGAGTTGATTTAACCGAAATCGGTTTCTAAGCCAAGGTAATGCTCCAAAAGCTTTGTTGCTGCAGGAAGCTCGAAGATGATCTGCTGCCGAGAAGATGATCCGAAGAAGCCGATCTCTAGATCTCCAAGATACTCCAAGATCCAAAAGATCCAAACTCAGTTGAGTTTACTCCTATTTATAGGGGATTAAGGGGTGTAACTGCCCCCTTAATTCGCTCCTAAGTGGGGCTGAATGGGGTGTAACCGCCCCCTTAAACTGCTCCCCAAATCGTAGAGAAAACGGTTTTGAAACCATTCAGTTCGTGTTTTGAACGAGTCAAACGCTGAAAAATATCGTTCAGGGCCCGAACTCTGCGTTTTAGACTTAAAACGCAGAGTTGGGCCTATTTTGGTGGCTGAATGTACAGGTCGCGTTGCGTTGTAAATCTGAAACGCAGAGTTAGGACGCAGAGATGAACTCCGCGTTTTGAGTCCGCGAACTCTGCGTTTTTAACTGGAGTGTTGGGGATGAACTCTGCGTTTTGACTCTGAAACGTGTGCATGACCTCTGCGTTTTGATGTTGTAACACAGGGATGACCTCTGCGTTTTGATGTTGTAACATAGGGATGACCTCTGTGTTTTGATGGTGAAACACAGGGATGACCTCTCGTTTTGATGTTGTAACACAGGGATGACATGTGCGTTTTGATGGTGAAACGCAGGGATGACCTCTGCGTTTTGATGTGAAGAGACCGTCAATTTGTGGTCTCTTTTGCTGGAACGTTGCAAATACCGTCATCTTGTAATCTTCATCTTGGCTCCTTCATCGATCTACGTGAAAGTATTCAAATTATAGCATTCTGGAAGTCGTCAGATTGTAACTTTCACCATCAGTGTTTGATGGAGAATCAACTATTTACAGTGATTTTTAGACAACCTACAATTGTATCCTATTATTCTGAAAACTTTCACGTGCACTTGTGTACTTTATGGTTTATGTTAGATGATAGCATATTTGTTGATGAGCCAACATAAAACCTGAGGTAGAACGGTGTAAATATAGAAAAGTTAAGGGTCCAAAAGATTTAGAATTAGTAGGGAAAAAAGCAGGATATAAATGTCTTAAGAACACAATGCAATGTCAAGAAAATAATTGCTTGGGAAATACTGAAGAATGACCATTTCATTGCTTAGGACTGACCCTTTGTCATAATGCTGAGCACCTAGGAGGATGTTATTCATGCAATTAGTGTGATTGCAAGCGCTGAAGTTCTTGTTGTGTTGGACGAAAAATTCTAGAAAACAGTGACGAAGAGCAATGCTTTTATGTGTTTGTAATGTTTAACTGTCATAATGGCAATAAGTTTCTTTCTTTTTTTTTTGGTGGGTGGCGGGATAAAAGGTGTTTCAACTGTGGAAGTCGATGATAACTTCAATTGGGAAAGAGCCAAGCGAAAATCTTTAAAAGTGTTTGAATATGTGGGATAAAGACTAGTGTATGTTCATCTTCTTGTAGATGCGCTCTTTTCCTTCGACAAATTCTGTTAGTTGTTTCTTTACTTCAGAAACATGGGTCTATTATTTATCTGTGACAAGCGTAGAGGATATTGAAGTTTATGCTGCAACTATTTGATAGATTCTGAACTTTCAGGTTAACATCCATATGTTCTTTGTTTAGAGATTCGACATGATTTATATTATGTCGTGTTTCTCATCTATTGTATTCGATGGATATTATCAGCTATAAAGCAATAGAGGAGGATTGCACTTGATAGGCTATATGAATCCGGAAAAGCAGTAGCTTGCTAGATCAGTTCATCTCGCAGTAGCTTGCTAGATCAGTTTATCTCGAGATTATCTATCTGAGGACCATTTAGCAAACAATATTATCGCTTCAAAGATGCAAGTTGAAGGGCAGTTTTGTCACAGTTTTGTTATGTAGAAAACAGCATTCCCTTGGACACCATCTCTATGATTATTCAAGCATCTGTTTGTTGCATCAGGGTTCAAAGTTGTGTGTTTTTGTTAGTGTTTGGCAATAATGCGCAATTATTTTCCTGGTTGTTGGTGAAAGTTTTTAATTAATAAGTACCGGCTGTGATATGCGTTTCCTTTATCCTGATTTCTAGTCCTATTCTCCAAGAAGAATTTTCCTTGATAAATTAGATGGATATTCTAGATGTTGTAGTAACTTAGCTTAATTCAGTAGTTTGTTCTTAATATATTTTCCCCCCAATATCAAGTGCATTAAGTTTTTGTGCTTAACCAGAGTATCCAGGCTTCGAGCATTGACCAACCTCTTACATGTTGTGGTGTTCCTTCATCATGAGCTAATTAATTACTGAGGGCATTCTTTTCTATCGCATCGAAATTTTCAGCAGACAGTTTATTGAAGAATAAATAATAATGCTTGCATCCTCTCATATACGAGAAGTGTCCAATACTTTTGATCGATTTGTATGAATATTGCGTCAAAGGAATGTCTGCTATTGGCTCACTGGAGTCGAGGACTTGTGCATATCTTTTTGGTCGGTTGTATAAATTTTGCGCCTAATAAATATTTACTATTGAATGGGCTCCCTATAGAAACTTTATTCCTCAAATTCATGCCGACTTTCATCTTTATTTAGCTTGTCCTTCCTTACTTTAATATCAAATCAAAATCTGACTTGGAATCAAAACTAATCTGAATATGAATCATTAATGAAGATATGTCGTTCTTTGAAAATTCAAGGGCAATTCTGATTTGACCAAAAATGCACGGGACCAAACAATGGACCATATAACGTGTCATTGATCTAGGATGGACAAAATTTTGAAAACACCTATTTTTTAAATTTATATAGCAAAATCGACCGTTTCTCAAGAAAATTAGCAAAATCAATCATTTTCAGATGAAAAGGGTTGGTTCTGTTGCGGTGTTGTTTTCGAACTACACGGGACTACTAGTCCCGTGTAGTTAAGACATGCTAATCTAAGATTAGCATGCCAATAGACGGGACTAGCAATCCCGTCCATTTCATTGCCTTTTAAATACCCGCATCAGTGACCCCCCTCAGTTGCTACACCCGTGACTGACCCTCCCTTCAAACAGCGACTCGCCCTTTTAACCCGCTAGTCCCGTACATTTCAGTTTGGCATGCTAATCATATATTAGGATGCCCGAACTACACGTGACTAGTAGTCCCGTGTAGTTCGGAAAACTCTTCCGCAGCAAAACCGACCATTTTAATCTGACAAAGGGTCTGTTTTACTGATTTTTTAGAAACGGTCAATTTTGCTATATAAATTTGAAAAATGGGTGTTTTAAAAAATTTGTCCTTCTAGGATCTCATCTAAATTAATGATTAGTGAAGAAACACATCACTTAACGTCCACACTTGGTCGCGCTATTTTAGGTACAAATATGATTCCTTTTAAGTTCAAATCCAAAACCTGGTAAAGTACTAATAGCTTAGTTGTGTTGAGCATGAATGTACATATATAGCATCAATCGCCTACCAATAGATAGAATTTCTGGTCGAAGTTGTGAAATGGATGATATAACAACGATGATAATAAATAAATAAATAAATAAACGGAATGTCAAGTCAGAGTCATTTTAGTCAATATTCTTTCTTCTTCAATCTTCTGAGTTCGTGGCCTAAGTTAAAAGACATACTTCGTCCAATCAACTACATATATAATCAGCTGAAACCTATATCTTTATTAATCATAAGATACGTAGAAGTATTAGTTCAAATTTTTTTTCTGTAGAAATCACGAGCTTCAGATAATCGCATTGAAAGCGGTCAGTTTTGCCTCAGTTTGGTTTTGAAATATTTTAAAACCGAACGGAACTAAAGATGTTCTGAAACTAAACCGCACCAACATTGACCTGTTCTGTTCTGTTCACACCAATTAATGATCGAACTTATATGCATAAAATGATTTAAATAGACGTTAATTATTCATAATGAAACTTAGCTATATATCGTCAAACAGCGAGAGGTGCAACCGAGGAAACCTCACGTTTTTGCTTGGACTCCCGTCGTCTGCGGACGGACGTTGTGTAAATTATAGCGCCCGGCTTTTTCTCTCAACTGTCTTAAATTGTCCCTCCTTTTTTTCCCCCCCGTTAATGAGAATGTCAACAATAGAAAAATTAACACAGGAGATTGTAATATATATTAATCCTCATTTTTTGTAAAAGAGCCATTAATTCTATTGATTCTTCTTCCTTCTTTGATTTATCATCTTCTTCTTTGCTTGAGAAGCTATAGCTAGGCCATGGCTCAACTCAGCGCAGTTCGAACGGCCGTAGGGATCGTGGGTAATTTATTTTCTTGTTAGAGGGTTGAATTAAGAGCTTTGTTATAGGGACCCAAAATATGGGACCAATAAAAGGGACAAGTGAGGTGTTCCCCTCCTATTTGATTTATCATTAATGATGGCCAACTTATTATCCAATAGGAGAGGGACACCTCACTTGTCCCCCCTATTGGTCCCATATTTTGGGTCCTTAAAGAATTTTTCTTTGTTAATTATTAATAACTATTGTCATTGCTTTCGCATGTCCCATCAAAATGTGAATTTATGCCATATTTATGATGCAGTACGTACTCTTAATTTCCCTTTGAATATTGTATAGGATGTCTACAATTGTGAGGCATAAGTAAATAAAATTAATGATTTTTTTGATCAATATTATTCTTGAAGAAATGGTGAAGATGATATGACCATATATAGCTTAAAGAGTTTGATTTCTATAGTACTTTCTTCAGGGGGGAAATTAACACATCATTTAATTTTACTTGTTATTTCATGTGCAGGAAATCTTATATCACTGGGGCTCTTCATGTCACCGGTGTAAGCATGACTTTCTAAACCCTCTGCGAACTTCATATCACATGATTTGTATTCTCCTTTAATTAAGTGCTGCAACAGGTACTACAAGACAATTTAATTATCCCTTATTCTAACTGTAAATTTTAAAAAATAATTAACTTATTAAGGATATATGAGTCATATTTGAAGCAATAGATGAAGATATCTAGCCGTAAATTATCAATCATATATTGATCGCGAGGGTAAATTTGTAATTATGATATGTTTGTGTCTGTATAAGCAAATAAATCGGTTATTATAGCATTTCTTCCTAATTAACCTCTCTCTATGATCATCATATGCAAACATTTGTGTCCCCAAGCAAGAAGAAGTAAGTAGCGGGTTGAAAATTATAATTTTATACTATTAACAATTGACTTTTGTGTTTAAAGTGTGTTTAAAGAAAGTAGTAATAATTCTCTCCTATTCTCCAGATACTCAAAGGGTTGAAGGGTTAAAGTAAATTTTAGCTAAGGCCGGGTTAACTAATCGAGCATCCCCTCTCTCTTCCTAACTCTTAAAAAGGTTCAAAGATCGAAGTACATATTCGCCAAACATTAACTAACTGAGCAAACTGTAACCGGTTAGCCCCTCTAGATAGTTGTTCGATTGTTGGTGTGACATACATTTAAAACCCCAGTCATGATCAATATATGTCAATAATCCAGATTGTACGCTTCTAGATGCGTCACGTCAGCCAATGATCAGCTAGCCAATTATACATGGAGGGACACACATGTTCTCATATAACACTTCTATCTAGTACTCCTTGAACTAATTAAAAAAGCTAATTGTCGATAATTGTACTATCGCCAAACTGAACTTACTATCCCTATGGTTCAATTATTGCATGTGTTGCATGTAGAGTGCCCCTTGAATGAAAACTTCTTGACCCTTCGGGGAGGGTCTATCTGCAACAGTTGAAACTCTTTCCGGGGGGTTCTATCCAAATAATTTATATCAAACGTATTATAATTTTCTTTCGCCTAGGAGGCCAACATTTGTGTCCAATATGCAAAGAAGAAGGGAGTGGAGTCAGTTCCTCCTCCTTCGCCCTACCGTCGCCACCCGCGCTAGAACTGGACCTCCTCTGGTGCTGCTACGATGCCTCCCCATTTCGTCCACCCCGCAGCACCCCGTCGTCGCTCACCATCAACGGGCGGTGCGTCGTCATCCGAGCTCTGCTACCTCATCGTCTACATCCTCTACTCTCCTGCCAAGCAGAAGCTCAACGTCATCCTCTCCATCGTCGCAGAGGTCGTCGTCGTCGTGGCCTTTGGCGCGCTCCTTATTAGCTTCGTTCACGATGAGCACACTCGGTCCACGATTGTGGGGATTTTGTGTATCGTGTTTTGCATCATCATGTACGTCGCACCGTTGGCTGCCATGGTAAGAAGTAATTCAGGATAAAATTGTAGGGTAATTAAGCCATAGGAAATACCTATATAATAGTAGATTTTAGTTAGTTTTTAATTACTAGACTTCTGAAGAGACAAACTAATTTGTGATTTTTTTCTGTGATCTTAGAGTGGAATGGATTAAAAAAAAAGTTAAAATGTGTCAACGTTAGTGTACGTGTTTTGATGGGTGGTGGTGGAGGTTGGGGGAAGGCGCATAATTAATTCTGTTTGGGAGTTTTTTTTTTTTTTTTAAGTGGGTGATGGTTATCTAAAAGGGATTAGGGGAATGGAGAGGAATTGATCATAATTAAAAAGTTTTAACGTATATATATGGAGATATATAATTTCTTCTTCTATCATCATATGAATCAACAGCTGAGATTTGATTTTGAAACTCTTCATTTTTTTTTAATTAGAACTCCTAAACAAAATGCAACAAGTTCTCTCTCTATTTTTCTTAATTAGTTTTTAACTCCGAAAGACAAGGCGTGTTTCGCAACTTCAAATTAATAACTAGTTTTTAGTATTAATGGATATAAGTATGATCCTAAAACTAATTTTTAGTTTGGCAAAGCTTGGATCAAATTTGAGCTGGTTTTTTTCGGTTTAAAATTTAGCCCTTATAGATTAGCATTCTTTTGGAGCAACCCCTGCACGGATTAGCTCCAGTCTAGTTAAGCAAAAACTAATTCAACTTCAATCCAATTTTGAAATTGCTAAACACAGCCGCACTGTTCTAACTCGGAGAAGAAGGACATCAAGATGCGAGAGAAACAATATATTATAAAAACCAACTCGGGAAAACAAATGTCTACAAAAGTCAGACGCTTATATATCGTACGACAAGTTTGTTTCAACAGTTAGCTAATTATAGTATGTCATTGACAAAGATCTGTGATAGCCATCTCTCTCTCTATTAAAAATAGTAGAAATTGTAATAATCCTTGCCATGTGACTAATGGATTCAGATTCTCTCCGGTATCTAAAAGATAGTGGAAGGACCACTACATAATCGTAACCATTGATTATCCAGTTGGTGGTTGTGATTTATTTTTGAGTGCAAATTCGGAATGAACGTAATATACGGGGGTATGGTGAGTGTTAGATTTAGATTGTATCATAACCGCCTACTAAGTAATCAACGATTGAGATTAAAAGTATTGGTCTCTCCATTACTTTTTTGTTACTTTTTTGTAGTTGAGAGGATCCAAATCAGTGACTAATAGATGAATTAATTTTTGCTTTGCTTTGTCCTCAGAAATTGGTGATCACTACCAAGAGCGTGGAGTTCATGCCTCTCTACCTCTCCGTAGCATCTTTCTTGAACGGAGCTTGCTGGACCGTCTACTCTCTCCTCAAATTCGACATCAACATTCTCGTAATATAATTAAGCACTCTCTCTCTCTTTTTATCTTTCAAACGCTCAGATATTAATTTGTGAGCTAGCTTTCGCATTGAAATCGGTTATATTTTATCTTGATCCTTTCAGGTTCCCAACGGCATTGGGCTGCTTTTGACCGTGGTTCAGCTCGTATTGTACGCCATGTACTACAGATCCACGCAAAAGATTCTTAGGGAACGAAAGAAGGGAGATATCGACATGAGCGACGTCAAGAAAGAAGACAACCAATCTTAGATTTGTTGTGCTAAGCGGCACTTGGATTATTATTAACGCTTGCTAGCTTCTTTATGCAACAAGCGTCTACTTACTTAAAAATAAAAAAATATAATAACATTATAAAACTATTAAGTGATCGTCCTAAGAATTGGATGACCTGATACTTGTAAGATGGATTAAAAAAAAAAAAATATTGTAACAATTTCATGATGAAATTGATAAGTTTTCCTTCGATAATTGTTTTCTAATACTTGAATGTGAGCATATTTCCGCTGATGCACGTCGTCCATCAATCTCACCCAAGAGCTTTTTTTTCCTGGTAAGATTGATGCTCACCTCGTACGAGAAGAAACTGACCCACACAATCCAAAATTTATAAGTACCTTATTATTGTACACACAACAAGTACACTAATGGCATCTGCGGATGCTTGGAAAGGTTCAAACCATAGCAAATTGTTGCTCAAGTGCATTATATAAGAATGGATACTTGATAATTAGCGTCGTCACGAAATCATTCGTTTGAAAATATATGGCAAAATGTCAACACAACTAAAGCAACATCAGCTTCTATTACCTGAAGGCTAGAGCAACATCGTGACATGCTGAAGAATTAAAGTAAAGACGTTCTCTTCACAATACACGCGACGAATCCCCTTGATGACAGAACAAAAGGTAATATAAGTCCTGTAAAAATGTGCTTTCAGATCAAAGTTGCAATATGTAATATACATGCTCATCGCGATTTTGGGTATTCTTTGACACTACAAATCAGATTCAAGTCTACACAACAGATCTAGCCAGCTCCGTTAGGAATTGTAGCCTCTAGTGATAATTCCTCTCAAAATCAAAGCGGAAAGCAATTAAAATCTAAACATAAATCCTGACAATATACTTGAGAAACAGAAATACACAGAAGAGGAAGAACTAAGCACTAGTCGATTGTTATTGCATTTAAAACTTCAAATTACACGTAGTATGACATAATAAGATCATCTACTTAAAACTTCAAATTACACGCAGTATGACAGAATAAGATCCTCTGCCATGGTCATAAAAAACAGACAGCAGGAGCAGTGAACTGAAAATAGCACTAGCGCGATGGCACCTGAACTAAAAGTACTTTTAACCACGGCCGCCCCTTCAAACACGGGTGAAGATATCAAAATGAAAAGCAACTAAAACAAACTAAAACCACCCCCAAAAATACTCTACAAATAGAATCCGCAGGTGATGGAGAACAAAGTGTTAGGCAACTACTATTCTACTGTCATTACAAAACTAAACTTTTAATTAACACATAGTATCATATAATAAAATCCAAGTCATCCATCACGATCATCAAAATAAAACTTTCACCAAGTAAATATGCCACCTTTCCGAACATAGTTCCATAACTGAAAATACTCAAAGAAACTTAGAAAAGGAATTGTACCATGATACCTTAACAGAGAGTACTCAAATATGCCCGTCTTTCTGAACATAAAGAATAAATCAAGCAAATTCCATTATCCACTTGCACCTATTCCATAATTCCCCTCAAAATAAAAATAAAACCAACTAAAGCAAACCACCACCACTCCCAATAATACTTGACAAACAGAAATACATGGGGAGAGGCAAACAAACAATTAAAAGATTATTATTCCAGTCATAACAAAATAAAACTTTCAGACTGCAAGCATAGTCTCATATGTTAAAACCACGCAGTTAGCAAAGATCATCAACAACAATCATTAAAATAGGTAGCAGGCACATCAGTAAACTGAAAACAGTCCTCAAAACTCAAAAGTTGTCGCCTTTCAAAAAAGGAAGAGCAGATATCAAGCAAATTCCATTATCTAACTGAAACTATTCAATAATTCCAAATAAAAAAAGGGGAAAGGGAAAAAATGAAAAACAACCAAAACAACCAACCAACTAGCAGAGTAATACTTGAACAGAATTCCCGAGGTACGGACGAAAAAGTTTGAGATCAAAACGAAAATCAACTACAACAAGCCCTTACCACCCAGAAGAACACGAACTATGAAAAGACTATTATTTCGTTACCTCACAAAATAAACTTTCAAATTACCCATAATGTCGTATAATACAGCCCTAAAATTCCCAAAGATCATCCATCACTATCATCAACAATTGGTAGTAAAATATAGTGAAATAGCTATACATCTCGTTGGACATCACAGAGCAAAACTTGCAAAGTTATATAGATAATCATACAATAGCACCCTAAGATAATGTATCACGGTCATCAGGAAACAACACAATAATGTCGGGATCACCCATTGCATGCCAAGAACAAGGAACGTTCTCCGTAGAAATATGCTTGGCAATATGATATTAATGTATCCGGTTTTCATTTCATCTCCATATAACAAAAGTCTATAATATTGATAATACAGAAGACAAACTTACTACTCAGTAAGCCAAAGAATGTTTAAGAATTATTAAGAAAAGCAGGACAATACACTATAGCGCACAATCCTAAAAAATTGAACATATGATAGTAGAGAAGGAAAGAGAAACAATCAAATATAGGCACAAAATTCACTGATTTCGCTCGAAATAGAAAGAGCAACCAGAAGCTAACTACAACAGTTCCCAACCGTATCACACTAGGATTAAAAAGTCGAAAAGAAACCGGCCTCAAGCACAATACACACATCGCAGTACAAGCCCTGAATTTTCCATCAATCTTTTTTTCACTCTCATCACAGAGAATCTAGAAATAATTATATCTAATCGATAACCGCACACAAAATCAAATTGACAAGCAACGGAAACAACCCACAAATTGTCGCAAGAGTATTATTCCACTGTCATCATAAAATAAAACTTCAAATTGCACACGCGTAGCATCGTAACACAACCATAGTAGCAGCAGCAGCAGCAACAGAGCAAACTGAAAATAGCAATAATAATAGTAGTAGTAGTAGTAATAATAAAGATACCATATGGGAGGGCGCGACGAATCTTCGTCCGTCTAGATCTTGTCGATGTCCTCGTCCTCGAACTCGATGTAATCGTCCCCGGCGCCCTCGTCCTCCTCGTCGATCCCGCCGGCGATCCCCTCGTTGAGCCTGGTGCTCTCCGGGAGCTCCCCGTAGGCCTTGAGCAGCCTGGCCTCGTCGGGCATGTACTTGAGGATGACGTCGGCCTTGTCGTCCTGGTAGTCGCGAGAGGCCACTGGGACGACTTAGCTGCATTTTAATTTTGTCGCCTGGCGCGATTTCCAGACCTTTCTTTGTGATCTGCCGCGGATGTGCAGAGTGGCGCTTGCGTTGGCCGTCGATGCACATCGCCTCGCACCGGCCGTTGCCGAGCATGCGGAGGACCTGGGCGTACTCCTGGCCGTCCTCCTTGAACACGAGCTCGCGCTTCTCGTCGTCGGCCTCGTTCTTTCCCCTCTTGCGGTTCTTCCCTCCCTTCCCCTTGTTCTTCGGCATGGCTGGAGACTGAAACGGGAAGCCCTAACCCTAACCCTAACCCTAGCTTTTTTTTTTTTTGGGCGTGAGAGGAGGAGGAGATTCGGGCTTCTTTCCCCCCTTTCTCCTTTTCGCTCGGATTGCGACGAGAGAGAGGGGGGGCGCTCGGGACAAGTTGCGTGGGTTTATAGGGGCATAAAGGTGAACCGACTTAGGGCCCAATTTTGCAAATTGGGCCTGGTCTGGATCCTAATCCAAGCAGGCTCAGTCCCTTCTTTCCTCTGGTTAGAATTGTTAATTAATTAACTATGATTTCCTCTTTTTTTTTTTCCGGTTTTTTTATTTATGATGAATTATTATGTTGTTTGTCCAGAAATAGTCTTCATATACTAAAATTTAGGACATTTGTTGATTTAGATTTGGTGGCTGTTTGGTTGGCATATAAATCAAGGAAAACAACCAAACATGCCCTTGGTATTCCGATATGGGGTTAAGATATTATTAGTTGTCTAGAATTTTGATTAAAGTTGTGATTTTAAAATCCAATCCTTCTCTGTGGATTCTGTCTATAATTGAAGTCTCAAATGAACAAAATTTAACTTTCATATTCGCTATAAGAATTTCTATCCCACGTTCTTTTTTCCGTAGTTGCTATTCAACCATTGTGAATAGGGAGGGGGACATCTTTCTTTTTCCTTTTTCATGGCTTAATTGCATTTAGATACCCAATAGTTTCTTCTATATTGCACTTATATACTGTTATTTATTTTTCGACAGCATTTACATATCCTAAAATTGTTAAAACTTTCACCTAAATATCCTTATTTTTTTGCAGCACTTATATATTCCTAAAATTTATAAAACTTACACTTAAATATTCTAAAGTTAGTAAAATTAACACTTAAGTATCCTAAAATTTTTGAAGGAGCGTTTTCTCATATTTAGTCGTCTTTATTTCCCCATCTTATTGGCTTGGAATTTGTTTGAGGTGGAGGGATCGCGTGGGGGTTACGCAGCGGGGTTATATTCGGGTATCAAAGTTAATATCTTTGGGTCGGATTAAAATAACCCTGACGGACCCGTTATCAAAACAAACCCAACATCATTCGGGTCGGATTAACATAACCATCCTGGAACCGCTTATTAAAAAATTAACACCTAAAACAATTCCTCTACCGGCGACGAAGCTAAAATCAAAGGTTCATCACCCCCCTCTTCAAGCGGCCGGTAAATTTCCAAAACCCTAATTCCTCAATCTCCATTGGTCAGATCTCCATCACGCCATCAAAAATCTACCGTTTGATTCGCTTGCAGTGTTCGATTTCGCAGATCTGGGAGCGATGATGATGGATGGATCCGCGCTCAACATCAAGAAATGGATCGTGATTTACCCCGTTTACATCAATTCGAAGAAGAAGATCGCCGAGGGAAGGCGCATCGGCGCTGACAAGGCCTGTGAGAATCCTACTTGCATCGAGATCAATGATTGCTGCCAGCATCTTAAGATCCCCTGCGCAATCGAGGTACAAATTGATCCTAATTTGTTTGTTGATGCAATGATTTTCATAAATATTTTGGTTTGTTCAATGAGAGGGGGAAAAAAAATCAAACGTGAACACTTGGAACGAGGTTAGAGAGGCTGTTGTTGCTGATTGACGAACTGTCATTTGGTACTAATTGATGCGAATTTGTTTGATGCAACGAATTTGGTAGAAGATTTTAGTTTGCTTGCTTTAGATAAGAAAAGTCAAACGTTTGAGCACACAAACATTCGGAGATTCGAGGGGCCGTTTTTTTCTTCTTCTGTTATTCGCACCAAAACGTATGAAAAGTTTTGTTTTTGTTGATTTTTTCACTGCTTATCGACATAGCCCCAAGTTTGTTAAGGATTGAAAGTTACAAATACATTGGAAGAAATTTGGAAGGACAAAGGGAGCTAAGAGGGTATATTGAGTGGATAGTTTTTATTATTCTTTCTCATTCGTCCAATTATTCTTTCAGTTCATATAAAATTCAAGGCAAGATATCAACCTGGTTAGTGCATTCTGTTTATTTGAGAACGTAAATAGTCTTCTTTTTTCAGCTGGATAAAGCATACCCGCGGGACTTTATGCAGAGAGGAAGGGTGAGGGTGATGCTGAAAAGGGATGATGGTTCTCCTTATAATCCTGCCGTTGCTTCGAGTAAGCATTTGGAAATAATGTATTTTTCTTTACATAAATGTTTTTTATCAATCACCATGAGAAATAGAAAGCGACTATCTATCTCTCTCTCCATAAATTTTCTTTTGCTTTTGATCCATTTTATATTTTCTTTGTGAATAGGGTTTGTATCAATTCTTGAAATATTGGGCCATGAGACTAATTACTACAATGAAATAACTAATACTATAAGCTTTCTTTGTTATAAAAGAGAACTTGGTTTTGATGTCAAAATGTTGTTTCTAGTTATACTTAGGTATTAATGTGATAACCAAACAGTTATGGAATGTGTTGGTACCATAATCTGGTTGTTAATGTTGTCTCTTCGCATAAATACATTTCCTAATATTTAAATTTGTAGTATACTCTAAAACAAGTAGTAGACTCCTTATCGTAACCTCTAAAGTCTGAAGATAAAAAAGAGCATGTTACATGTGCTGATCGAAAGAAAATAATGAGGCGCACCATGTTAAATGCTTCAAGGAACATTTCAATTTATGTTAGATGCTTCAGGGAGCATTTCAATTTACCAATCGCATAAACGTTGATTTTCATAAAACCCTTCACAATCAATTCTCAGTTAAGATTAAAATGCTTTCTACTTCTCAATTACACATCATCCATAATTGCCCAAATATCTCGTTTTTTGTTGTATCTGATTATGTTGTATAATACATATTATGCGACATTGTAGCTTTGATCGGACGCATCATGTGCTTTGACTATACTGAGTTATTTCATATTGGTAGCTGCTTTACTGAAGGCATTTGTAGAGGGAGGAGAGTGTGGTGTTGCTGAAAAAGGAAGATGGGTGTTTTATATTTCATGATTCGTTCGAAAATCTTGAATTTGCATTAGGACTGCACTTTATGCGAGCATGTTGAATTTGAAATGTGTTAGGATTACTATCGTCTTGTTTGCTTAGATGGAATAAGGTGTAAGAGTCATGTATATTTAAGTAGTAAGATGAAACCTTATGAGCTATAAAGCTAATGCTAATTCCAATCAAAAGGGTAGAATGATGAAAGTGTCTCTCACAAACGTAGGAGTAGGATGACATTTGCATGAATATTCTCGGCAACTGCAACACCCCTAGATTAACAATTTTATCACACAATCTTTATGTAGTTTAGGATGTGTCCTTAAGCTGCTTATGGCAAATAATTAATTGTATCCTGAAGCAAAATAATGAAGATGATACATCAAAGTTTGCTTCAATTTTGTGTGCATCATTGGAAAGTTGTAGGCAATTGTAGTAAGGTACAAAAAGTGCTAGGCGGCCCAGGCGTCAGACCTGGCTCTCCAGGTGGGAGATTAGACGTTCTCTTTTTTTTTTATTTTTTGATTACGATCAATGTTATTGAAAGCGATGCACGGCTAGGTGCTGGACTGGTGCCTAGGCACTAGGCCTCGGAGGATTTCTTTTGTTGTTTTAAGTAGTGGTGGATGATGTTTTACTTAAGATCGGAGGAGTTGGAGGAGGTGTTCGTAGTTGGTGGAGGCCGGGGGAGTTCGGAGGAGGTTAGAGGATGTGCAGGCGGCAACAGAGAAAATTACAACCAAGATCTAGCGGTGCAGTCCACGTAAGCACTCTCTGCTCTCATTGGCGCTCTCAAGACCTAGGCGGGCAGAGGCCAAGCAGCTTAGGTGCCGCCTAGGCCAAGGGTGAAAACTTTTTAAATCATTGAACTGTGGTGAATATTGGTTTTGCATTTGAAGCAAACAACTAGATTGAATACCTAAAATTCATAACAGATTTTGTTTCATAGGCTTGACCTAGGAAAACATTTTGAAAACTATGTGATGCGAAACGGGACAGGGGGTCTATCAGAGTCAGCGATCTAAATCGAATAACGCACCGTTTTGCCAAAATTCGTGATTTTCGGTAGGAAATTAAATTTAAACACTTAATGTGACTGATGGATTTAATGAGATTTGCGTCAATAATCATGAACAATTCCAACCTTAAACAATATAATCGTAATATTCATCATCATTGTACCAGTTCCACAATCAATATCAAATTTTCAACAGTCACATGTTTAGTTACCCTCAACTCATAAATACTAATCTAAGCATATGATAATAGTTTAGAGACAAGATACTCATGCAATTAACTAACCAAATGAGATAAACAGAAAATAAAGAAAGCGAAACCTTTGTCGGTCTGAACAGACTCGACGTGAGAGACGACGTCGAATTGGCTGACGACGCGGTAGCGAACTGAGCGACGATGACGAATCTGAACAACGACGGTGGGGACGACTCTGAGCAGCGACTAGAGTGACTACGTCGGCAAGGACGACGGGACGATAGCGATGTGATGATCCGTGGTAAGTGACTATGGTAGTGGTAGTGTTCTCTGGTGGGGAATTTTGCCAAAAAGTTGGTGTACATGAAGGCGACAGTTGCTGGGAAGGGAGGCTCGGTGACGGTGGGAGTAGGGTGGCTGCTTGGGAGGAGATGATGACACTGGTGGTGTGGCTGTTTGGGAGGAGATGATGGTGCTGGTTGTCGGAGGTGGAGATCAGGGGCGGCTTTAGATGTGGATCTGGTGGTTTGCAGGGAAGAGGAGGGTTTGACTAGCGGCTGGAGGAAGAAGACACAGGGAATGACCTAGGGTTTCACACCAAAGGTTTCACACCAGATTTTAGCTAATATAATTTTTCATTCAATAATTCATTATTCCATTCGATTACATCAGTCCCTTAAATAGAGAATTATAGAATTTTAAAACCTCACAAAATAAAAATCCCTCAAATCACTCAAACAAATTCCCTAAAATCACTCAAATGCCAAAATTAAACCAAAATTCAAAATTTAAATTTCAAATTTCAAAAAATAAAAATAGAAGAAAGTCAACTAAGCTAAAAATGGAAGATTGTGAATTCTTGTCCTCATCACTATGACTGTAAAGTTTATTAGAGGAACTCTATTCTTTTACATATAAAATGGAGGATAATTGACAAATAGTACTTACCAATTACCACTATTCTAGTGGAATTGCGATGAATGAATAAAATAGATAGAAGAATAGTTTGTAAAAATTTGGCTGTTTGAAACTAAAAATAAATGAGGTATTGTGCCTTTTTGTTCTAATAAAATGCAATAACATAGAACTGTAATTAATCACTTTTATGCAAGGTGCCTAATTCTATGGAAAACATTTCTGTGCTAATCAAGATAAGTTTCCTTACCCATCTGAGCCTCACTTTTCTCAATCTCTTGTAATCATTAATTTTGTTTTTCCATATCAATCATTGGCATGGACCAAATTATCTAACTCTTATTAGTAGTGTCATTCTGTTTAGACCACAGAGTTTTAAAATGAATCCCAGATAAGGCTCATGAAGTCTTTTTTATGTAGTAAAAGTTCCGTAATCCACTTAAAAAGCTTGAAGTCTTTCTTTTGCCTGCTTCAACTGCTTCTAGTGTGCTTAAATGTATTAAAGGTCCCAGGCTTCTAGGTTCTTATTTTGCCTAACTCAATTCTTCTAGATATGACAAGGAGCTACAGTATGTTGTAGAAGACACTATGATTTATGAATTATCATACATACAGACTTTTTAACCTAAATTCTGGAATTCTCTCTTTGAATAGATATCATGTTTCTTGAGATGTATGATACATCAATAGTTCATTGGAAAATCAATAGGTAAATAAATGCATTTCCTCTGGAAAGTATGCACATTTCAATCAATCTATCTCATTCACCAGTACTAAACAAAAAGGAATTAGAAAGTCCATGATACATTAAAATTCCTCATTTGCTTGCTGACATATTGTCGGAGAAAATTGTTTTGCCAGACTAGATACATCATGACACAATCTGGCAAATCAAATGCTTAAGCTCATGCACAATGTTTTGATACTATTTCAGTTCTCTTCCGTTATTTATATAGTTATTTCTAACCCTCCGACATGTCCCGAATGCATATAGTCTCATGTATGTGTATGATGGTGTCTGATAATATGAGATGCTTATAAGCGTGCCCACCTACATGAAGTGGTGATAGCTACTGTTGATAACTGATAGAGGAAATTATATCAACTATACGACTTTGCATAATTTAAAATGCAGGAGCTAGTTTTTGAGCACTTTCCAATGCTAACATGACATCATGTTCCTAATTCTCTCATTTACTTGTCATCTTGTTTTGTGGAGCATTGGTCTTGTGGCCCGTGACCACCCTTGTATCTTGCCTCGTCTCCACATGTAGATGAGGTATGCATAACTGTATACATATCTACATAATTTAATGTAGGCTAAATGGCACTTAAATACCCTATTGTTTCACCATGTTTACACTTAAATACCATAAGTTGTACGAAATAGCACATAAATACCCTAAATTGTCCATTGTTAGAATATTAAAAATTCTGTTAAAAGAACTTATTATGACAAAAATATACCTCCAAAGAAATGAAATGTAAAATTTAATAAAAAGATGGAGGGTAGGTATGGTGGTAAATATGACAATAAATGATGTCAATACAAGTACATAAATGTTATGTGCTAATAACATGGGAATATTCCTAGGAATATTCCCACGTGCAACTAACAGAAGGTATTAAGATGCTAGTTTTTTACAACTTAGGGTATAAAAGTGATACTTTTTTATAACTTAGGGTATAAAAGTGATACTTTTTTATAACTTAGGGTATTAAACTACTACTTTTTACAACTTACGTTATTCAAGTGTAAAGGTGGTGAAACAATAGGGCATTTAAGTGCCATTTAGCCTTTAATGTATCTGAACTGTCACTGTAAAACCTCTCAACATGAGTGATGGTCCCCACACACGCACACAAAAGAAGAGTGGTCCCTCCCTTCCCTCTTTCTGTTTGCGTGTGTCGATCGTTTTATGGATTCTTATTTTTCATGTCCCAATTATTTATCTTGTTGGAACCATCCTTTATCCTGGCTTGGACAGTGAACGATTTAGAAATCAGGTACAGTATTCACATAGGAAATGGTTGGATTGTGTCACATAATTGTTGTTGATACGCTAATAAGCATTTTTGTCCAAGTGATCATGTCACGATGATAGCTGTGGAAAATTTCTGTTATATGTGTAGCATGTAATGTCTTCTCAAGCCAAATAAGAAGCATACCATTGCACAAGATATCATATATAAATTTTAATTGAATTTCATATCAGTAATCCCTTGAGTTTGGGTTTTAGTGGAAACAGATACATTTCAGTTGTTTTTATTGGTTGTTGAGGGACAATCTAACTACTGCAAGTTAGTGGTTTGTTTTATATGTAGGGTAATATTTTTTTAACGATATAATCAGCAACTGAAGCATGAACCAGGGTTGGAGTTGGGGTATTTTCTTTTTTGTTTTCTTTATGCATTTTGAAGGAGGTGTCACAATGGTAAGATTTGAGGAAAAGCTTCTTATTAAGAGTGTCACAGTTAATCACACCTCACCACATGTATGAGCTGTTTTGAGGAAATAGCTATAAACAATAATTATGTGTATGAACTGTTGTTCTTTTCTCACCATAATACTCGAAATTCCCAAGCAGCATTTTTATTTTTATTTTTACTAAAATATAAAACCTCTGAAGCCATCCATGGCGGCACTAATCATTGACTTTCTAGGTTCTAGTAAGTAGTAAGCTGGTCTTTTCTACCTATTCCCTGCAATCATAAACAATGGTGGATCAAACACTAGCATCTGAGCCCATATAGTTATGTGTCAAGTAACAAACTCATATTTATACAAGTTTCATAGTTGCATCTTACATGGTTTTCTCTCTGAAACCTGATAGTCAAGTTATTCCTTGAGATCGAGTATTACATGCTGTTGCCTTCTATCTTCTTGGTTTGGGGGGGGAACATTGAGGAGCATCTCTCCATTTGTTGAGAAGTCTACAATAACTCCATTGCATTACCTAGGGCTTCTTTCCTAGCTGTTAAAGAGTATTGTTTGCTTGTCCATTGGAATTTTAGGGTATATTGCATTGTTGGTGTGATTCTTGATACTGGGATTTGGGCCGGTTTGACAAGTAAGCAAACTAGAATTCATTTAAAACCCCAGAATTTTGTTTCTGGAGCCGTTTCAACTTTTTGAGAAGTTGCTATAAATGGGTTGGATCTGGGTAAACCATATGTATGGTCCAAATCCAAATCCGATGGGAAAACTAACTCATCTGCATTGAAATCAGAATATGATAAATGTCACATTTGTGTTCAAACCAGAACTTTTAATGAGCATCAGATTCGGAATTTTATTTAAGCTATTTTAATGATATTTAGTTTTTAAATCTATAAGCTAAAAATCTGATATTAGGCCAAACTCTGCTGTAATATTCTAGATCCCAATTCCGATCAGAATTTGATATAAATCCAGACTTTCAGACTCAACCCGACCTAAAAATCAGATTTTATCATCGTGTTTTTGGTTACTACTTGCAGCCCTAGTGTGTAAAATAACATTGCACTTCTCACAAATCAAAGACTTGTTAGGCTTTCACGGGAGTTGTTAAAGTGTTCAAAAAGCATAACATGAGAATTAGTATATAGCGTACTATTGCTGCTTGTATGCTTCAATTTTTGATGAACACAGTGAGGTTTGTATTTATTTTTTCAGAGAAGCAGCTGATGCTCCGTGTTGCAGAGTTGGTGCCTAAACATCCCGGAAGGCACAAGAAGCAGGAAGCTTCGAACGCGTCAACTGCAGGGCCTTCAAAGTCTGGAAAGGGCGGCAGAAAGAAGAGATAATGTGTTTTTTTCTTCTTTTTCTTTTGCTTTGTCCATCTGTGGTCACTCTTCTCTGAATCATATGGAAAGCAACAAAGAGATTTGTGCACAATGTGCGTATCTTTTACATTTATATCGCAGAATTAGCCATGTGAAGTCGAGGACTAGATTTGGTGATCACATCTGTAGCAACTGACAAACATTTTGGTGACCCCAAAAATTTGGGGTTGTAAGCGTTCTTTTTTTTTTAGAGTTTAAAATCAGCTTATATGGTTATGGCCTATAACATCTCTCAGCCATTTACTTTCTGATTTTATTGTTTTTCCTCGTGTAATAGGACAATATTCTTGTGTTCGTATCAGTTAGCACACGAACCACCAATCTAACTGTTTGAATCAATTTCTGAGACGTCGCGTACTTGCTGCAGGATTGTCTTATAAATTGCTAGATTTAGGATTTAAGATGAAGATAATTTTTCCAGGGTCAAAGAAGCAAAAGACATTAAAAAAGAACTTTAACAAGAAATAAAGGTTTCACATAAATTTTGATTCGGAAGTTAATTTCTACACCTATAGTAACTTACATAAAAGCAGTGTCAAAACTTTTAATTTCCCAAAATGTCCTTCAAAGTGCACCTAAATCACTATATTGTACTCAAATTAATATGCAACACCAGTTTAATTAATCAAATTAAATATAGTAACAATAATTATTATAGAAAACCATAGTCCTTCATATCAATCAATTACATAAATTTTTTTTAAACAATATTATGTGCACTGAAATACATAAGCGCTATACACTAA
The DNA here is from genome assembly GCF_001876935.1 of Asparagus officinalis. Lineage (NCBI taxonomy): Eukaryota > Viridiplantae > Streptophyta > Magnoliopsida > Asparagales > Asparagaceae > Asparagus > Asparagus officinalis. The sequence continues at coordinate 29,007,289 of NC_033799.1, read as the reverse complement.
AGGAGAACCCTATTGTACACTTGGCAAAACTATAGAGCTTTGACTCTTCGAATTCCCCTCTCTCCCTATTCTAATATGGGTTTATGAATTTACTTCTCTTTAATGGTCTATAGGAGTTGTAGAGGGTCGCACGTATCACCTCGCTATTTCTTTTGTAAAGGTAACTAATCGTTCTTTAAAGCAAAACGTCTAACGATTAATATGCAGTAATATAACTATTGCATCCACCTTCTTTCCATGAATTTTATTCATGTCAAATTAAAATTAACCTTCTTTTTCCGAGTGTTTATATATTTACTAAATTTATAGGGTATATATATATATATATATATGCTTGGTACCAAGCACAAAATTTGTGCTTGGTAGTGAGGTGACATATTATCCTCCACCCATTCAAATGGGGGGGACCACATTCACATGAGTTGAATGTGGTCCCCCCAATTGAATGAGTGGATGAGAATAAGACACCTCACTACCAAGCATAAAATTTGTGCTTGGTACAAGCATACCCATTTTTCTCTCATATATATATATATATATATATATATATATATATATATATATATATATATATATATATATATATATATATATATATATATATATATATTAATGGATATCCTTGTCATAGGAGGGGATTTCCTCATTGACGCCTATGTGGCACAATCCCCATCATCCTCATAAAGTAGGAGAGAGAGTGTGAGTTGGTGGGAATTTGTGCCTACTTTATGAGGATGGTGGGGATTGTCTTAAGAGTTTTGATACTTGCACAAGAATTCAAAAATATATGATATCAGCAAATTGAAATTGGTGTATGAACAAAAAATTATAAGACCTAAGAAAGCACAATCATGAGACTACATACAGAAAGCGATATATACTTTTTAAAACTCAAGAAATAATATCAACTGAAAAAACATAATCACTAAAACTTTCAAAAGGTAACATGTGAAAGCATTCTGATGATACAATGAAATCTAACATTTGGTTAATTAGACTAACATAACTTTTATCTGTACGTCATGTACTCCTTCATATTGTTTTGCTAACATATATTCTACACATTTTATTTTTATTACATTAATTTGGAATCTTTTAATACGAGGTCTTCTCTCATTAATTAGTACAATGCCATTAATTGACAACATATATTGTGAGATCCTACCTTGAGAACACATGCATAATAAGTCCATCCATTATTTATGCAAAGAGATATAAAATTATCAGAGAATTTAAAAATATGGCGATTACCACTATTCTGGAGTTTGATTTAGAATTGGCTTTAAATATTGTACTAGAGCCTCCAAGCATAGTTCTGAAAACAAATATTGCCGCTTGGTTATGAAAGTTTTTATCCGTAATAGAAGAAAAAGGAGAAAAGATTGCATTTTTTTTTTGTTATTTTCATAACATCAGCGTTTATAATTCAACTTGTTTTTTGTGATTGTCATTATGTATCCGGTAAATTTCATTAAAACCCCAATAATTTTCAGAATGCATTTTTATGTTGTTTTTCTGTTTACATATAAATAATTAAAATATAATATATAGCTTAGTATTAATTAATTATATTTTCTAAACATTTATCTATGGTGTTAATAATATTTGCAGGGTAATAAAATACATGGAGTTATGTACGGAGAGACTATCAAAAAGTTTATAGTTATGCTTCGAAAGAATCAAATTATTTTCATTTCAAATGGAGAAGTGAAAGGAATAAACCCAGTTTTTCCAAGTATCCACAAGTCACTTGAATTAGTATTAACAAAAGACGTATCTATCAAAGAAGCACCAACATGTTTCCACTTAGAGAACATATTGAACAACTTTGTCCCCATTTGAAGAAGCATTTTCCATGAAAGATGCAACAAAAATTAGTAAGTACTTATAAAGTTCTTACTTTAATCTTCAATACACAATGAGACGTTAATTTATAGAATCATAATTTGTTTATAAAATTACTTGCAGATATTCTTGCAATAACAACTAACGTGAAGCCGGTGATCAACTATATTACAAAACATAACAAACCAGATAATAGGAGGAAAATCATGCTAATGGATAAAAGGTATATTCATGATACTTATTTCCAATATCATAAGAAAAAAATAAGATTAACGTACTTTCTTTTTTCATATATAGTGAAATGACTATGCGCGCAACTTTATTTGGGGATTTGGCTACAAATGAAGGATCAATTCTTGAAACCAAAATCAAAGATAAGCCTGTAATAGCATTATCAGATTTTAAAATCTCTATATATAAATGTACATAATTTATTACTGAAATTCTTATTAAAGACAACTAAACATAAAAGTCATCCAATAATTATCTTAATTTTGTAGGATATGATCTAATCACACTAAAAACATTAGAGGGGGGGGGGGATAACATTTTATAAAATTTTATGTAAAGTAGATAATAAATTTCAAAGAAGAACAATACAAACAAAAGGATTTATACTGGTTCCACATTCCTGGTGTACATCCAGTCCCCAAGCAAATCCCGCTTGAGAGTTTCCACTATGATTTTGAATAAACTTACAAAATCAAAACACAAACCTGATCAATTTGCAAGACCATGCAAATTACAACCAATCTTTTCACCAAGAGATTACACCTCTCACACTTGAGAGAACACTTGTCTTGATACAACTTGATTCCTATAAGCCTTGATAGTATTGTGATGTGTAGCAGTGGCTAGGAATGTTTTTAATCTTTGAAAATTGCCTATCTTGATTGTATATTGAATGAGGATCAAAGGTAAAATCAGAAAATTATTTTTATCAACACTTAGTGAAAATCTGGAAAATTTTCTTTTGAAATATGCACAAAACTTGAATCTTATGTATAGGAATTCATGACTCAAAATTCTGAACATATAACCTATTTATAGCCTTGAAATGATAGGTTTTCAAACCCTCAAAACGTACACAAAACCGCTATAAACTGTTTTTAATTTGAATTCAAATATGTCAGAAAACTATCTTAGTAGTCGACTATAATGATCATTAGTCGACTACTCGGTAAAACAGAAAGTCTGGAATTTAAAAATTAAAGCTGAGTAGTCAACTATAATCCTTAGTAGTCGACTACTCTATAAAACAGATGTTCTGTAATATAAATTTCAATGCTCAGTAGTCGATTATAGTTAGTTGTAGTTGACTACTCTGTAAAACAGATTTATGTAAATCAAAATTCAAAGCTGAGTAGTCGACTATAATCCTTAGTAGTCGACTACTCTGTAATTTTACAGAAACTTATATTTTGATCTTAAATTTTAGTAGTCGACTACTAATCTAATTAGTCGACTACTAAAAAGTTAAAATGTTATGTATAAATTATTTTAGACTCAATGATTAACTAAATACTCTAATGGTTAACATAGGGGATTTCTATTGTTAACCAACACATTAAGCCTGTGTTAATGTGTTTTAAACTCTATGTGTGTGTATGTGTGAGTGATCAAGGCTTGTACAATATTTCTAAGTGAAGAAAATGTAAAAATTATATTGATAAATAAGCTCATCATCTTCTTTACTTCATGATACATTGAACTCATCTTGCACTTATTCATGTTGAAATCTGTACTAAAATGTTAGTGCACAATAATACACATAGTGATTCATGTTATGAATAAATTGTTATGATCAAAATTATATCATGGGGACATGATATCCAACATTCTCCCTCTTTTTGATGATGACAAACAATTTATGCATATGTAAGTATATTTTTTAAAAAAATTAATATTAATAAACAAATATACTTATTCCCCCTGCATAAAAGCATATTAGAGTCTACAATTCATATTTTTGATTTTGTATAACATAATTCTAATATCATTCTCCCCCTTTGTCATTAACAAAAAGAAATACACATCTATCAGCATGTCATGATTTATTCTTCATGAGCTAATACTTTAAAATGATCTTCCAAATTGTGAACATAGTCCATCACTTCACCCATCCATATAGGTAGGTAAAGACTTGCCATAAATATCAAAATTTCGACAATTTTTATCTTCACAATCTGTTTGTAATAAAAGTATCTCATGAACAGAAAATATAAAATATAAACCTAGTAAGCATGATTAAAAGAAGCATAAATTCATACATAGTCATAAGCAACATAAACACAAAAGCAACAAACAACATATTACATAAGTCTTAAAGCAACTAACACATAGTTTTTGACACATAAACTTAAACAAACCAAGATAACACAGTTTTTAATATAAACATGAAACTAAAGCCAAACACTACATGACGCATGCATGTTTCTCTAACATGAAGGTCCTGGAGGAGGTTGATTTCCTTGGAAGTAGGCACTGAGCTTCATGTCCAAGGTACCAATCTTCATATTCATTGTGTAAAACTTCATTTTCAGAATATCAAATTTGTTGGTTAATGCTTCTTGACTTTTCAGCATAAGCACATTTTGATCATACAAAGCTTTTTGACCCGATTCCAAATCAAGTATTCTAGATGACATTGTATTGTATTATGCGTCAGAGAAACAAAAAGATTCATGCATTGGTGGCATTGGTGGTGGAATATGAGAAGAAGAGGGTCCAGCTTCATCAGTGGTTTGTGGTATATGTTTGGGTTGTTATTCTGGTTAAGGTTGAGGTTCATCTTGGTGAATTTTAAAATTAGTTAACTTCATTCTAGTTAGGGCATTTGAGTCAAAGAACTCAAGGGAATGAACAACAGAATTTTCAGACTCAAGATCGACATGAAATTTATCAAAGACTTTTGTTAAAAAAACACCTTAAGGAAGAAATCCTTTTGGTATTGTCAAAAGATTATCATAATAAACTTCAACCTAATTAACTTGGATATTCCCCATTATAGCATATAATGCTTTTGTTAAATCTAGGAAAATGAAATGGAAACTCCCAGTTTTTGAAAACATATTATAAGCTAAGATTCTGACAATGAAACGAGGAATTGGACGAAGCTTGTTTGAATTATTTAATGGTTTATCATAACCCGGAAGAAAAATATGATTTGATAGTAAATTTACATCATTCATTTTGATTGACCTAAGAGAGACACCTCTGAAAGAAATGTTAAATATTTTTCCAATTGACTTAGAAGTCAATTCAATTTCCATTCCTTTGACAAGAGTTTTTTTTCCAGTTCCACTTATAGTTCCTACACGTTCTATATTTGTATAGAACAGTTGAACTAAAAATGAATATGTGGGTTTTCTATTTTCAGCATAGAATAATTCAAGCAATCCCACATTTTCAAAGTATGAACTAAAGTTTCAAGGAATAAAATCATCAAATTTCACAAAACATCCTGGAAGAACTTCAAATGTACATATATTGTTAAATTCTTCAAGCAAATCAGGACTTTTTAAATAGACAATGATTTCATCATTAACATTTGTATGAACTTGCTTAGCCTTCTTAGTGTTGGCCTTCTTATTTTGATGATGTTTAACAAATAACTTACTTCTAATATTGTTTGTCTAGTATTTGTATAATTCTATTTATTGTAGACAAACAACAAGTTGGAGGATGGATGAAATAGAGCTTCAACGATCATATCCAATAGAGGTTGGCGGAATAGTGGAGTGAAGCAATATATATTCAAGTTAAAGATACAAGTTCAAGCTTTTTCCGCAAGTGTACCAAGTCAAGCTTATTGAAGATCAAGATCAAGCTTGGGTAATTTAGTTTAGGTTTTTATATTATGTGGTTGGTAACTCAATAAGCTCAATCATATACACACATACACGTCATTGTTATAATCTATATAGTATATAATATATATATATATATATATATATATTATATAATATATATATATAGTATTATCATATATTATATATATATATATATTATATATATATATATATATAATATATATCATATATATTTATATAATAGTTTGGATATTTCATAGTTTAAATATGAAACAAATACAATATTTATAATATACATGTTTGTTTTTCATATGGTTAAATGTTTTGGTTTATTATGTAGATATGAAACAATATATATCTTCATATAACACCTTTTGTTTATTTCATATTCTATTGTATTTAGAAAAATATTGTGTTTATGGATTAAAGACTTGTTCATACTATTTTTATATCTCGTATAATATCTACAAATCCATTCTAAAGTGTTTCCAAGTTGTTTGAACTCATTTTTGGAAAAATCAAGTTTTTTGTTCATGTACGTGCATGTGTCCGTGCATATTTTTACAAAACAGATATGTTTTCACAATTAGGAAATGCGATTTGAAAATTTCTTCTTTTACATGTTTATCATCATATATACAAATATTTCTCCAACTTTTACTAATTTTGGAGTTGTTTTGTTATTTTCAATTGAATTTACAATATCGTATTTTCAACAGTTTTTTTAGAAACTATATATCTGTGTTCAAACAATTATTTCTCTCAACTGAAACTGATATTTCAGAAATTCTCTCTCTAACATATTTATCTACATGTCTAGAACATTTCCTCAAAATTTCATGAGTTTTGGAGTTGATTTACTATTTTTAATTGATTTTACAAAGTCAGATACGCAAAATTCTAGCATATGTCAAAATCTGGAAAAATATGGTCGACCGCCACGGTCGACCGTGCTACAGTGCGGTCGGCCATCACGGTCGACCGTCATCAGTCCAAAGACCAGTTTTATAGTTTTTCTTCTCACGGTTGACCGTCACGGTCGATCGTTGAAGTTACCGTTACACAATAACGGTAACTTGCTGATTTTTGTTTTTTAGTGGGTTTTTGGGGGGTTTTGGGTTATTTTCTTCTTCCCTATATATACCTCTTTATCATAACTATTTTCTACAACCAAAAGATGTTTTAAACAAGTTTTTACAAGGGTTTAAGTTTGTTCAAGTGTTTGTTTATAAAATTGGGTTTGTGAAGATTGTTTCACAAGAAGAGGAGATCATCTTTGGTTTGAGCTTTCCACTTCACATCTCCATCTCTCTTATTCTAGAGAAGTTTTCTCAACTCAAATATCTAGCTTGTTTATATTTACATTGTCATATTTATATTTGATAGACTTTAATTGAGTTTGATTTTATTTCTCTTTGTTTACACACGCAACCATTGAGCTTATTGTATTTACATTCATAGTATAATTGGGTTATGGGATTGTGTAACCTAGAGAGTGAGCTTATATTTCGTTCTCATTCATTGTAGAGAACAATCTCTTTGTATCATGCCTAATTATGAGATTCACTTTGTATTACACCAGTACACCGAGAGGAGTGTGTGGTGAGAGACGGGGTTGCTTCCAAGAGGAGTGGCATCGGTTGACGAACCTAGGGAGATGTTGTATCCGAACACTTGAGGAAGGACACAGAGAAACCAACACTTAGAGGGTGTGGAGTATAGTTACATTGTGAGATTGTGATCGTTGATTGGTGAGCGTTGAAAACCGATATTGTGTGGTGTATACGTTATTCGGATGAGCGTAGAAAACCCGGTTATGATAGTGGATTTCTCCCTGGGAGTGGGGAGCGGAGACGTAGGACGGAAGGTCCGAATTCCATGATCATTTCGTGTGTTTGAGTTTGCTTTGGCGCACTTACTCATATGTTTATATTTCTTATCGCCATTGTCCATTGCTCATTATTTATATCATCTACTATCTTGTTTATTTTATTTTACCCTTGTGTTAGTTTATAAATCCTTGCTTATATTTCATCGTATACATTATTGCTAGGATATATCCCTTTGCTCATATTGCTTATTCTTGCTTACAACATATTGTATATCTATCTTGCAATTGCTAGGATATATCCCTTTGCTCATATTGCTTATTCTTGCTTACAACATATTGTATATCTATCTTGCAAGAATAATATTTGAATTAATTTTAATTGGTGCTTATTCTTGCTTACAACATATTGTATATCTATCTTGCAAGAATAATATTTGAATTAATTTTAATTGGTATAAAATCGGATTAGATTAGCATTAGACAGTAATCACCCCCCCTCTAGGGTCTAACACTTAGCTCTAGGCATGATAATTCAGAAAAGAACCAAAAACAAAGAAAGATCAGATTGAAGAACTTACCAAACAGATAATAACCCTAGGAATAGTCGACTATAACTATTTGTAGTCGACTACAGAAGCTGACGGATTGAGATTAAGAGTGATTTTGAGTGAAAAGTTTGAGAGAAATTGAACGATGAAAATGCCCTAACTGGATTTTCGGTGGGTTCAAAATTTAGGAAGAAGATGGGTCGGTTTGAGAGAGGGATAGTGGGTAGTTTTAGGTTTTTATGATATTCTTTTAAGTATTATAAAATGTATGGTTAAGATTAAATTAAAACTCAAATGAACGATGAAGATTTGATCTTAAATAGATGGCTAGGATTGAGAAGGTTAAAAAGGAGTGGTTGTGATGAATATAACTTAAATGAAATGGGTATTGAGTTTTGGGTATAAGAGGTTAAAATCCAATATGCCGAAAAAACTGTAAAATAGAAAAATCTGTACTTGTAGACAACAATTAATTTGTGATCTATATAAACGCTATACACAACAATTAATTTCTACAACAATCACCTACCAAAATCATTGACCTACAAGAGAAAGCCACTGAGTCGGTTAACCAACAAAATTAGCTTAATTAATTCCATAGCCATGAGGAAAACAAGCATTATCTTGTGAAAACGGCGAAGGAATTGTGAAAAATGTGAAGAATAACCCAAAACAGACTCCACCACACCCTGGTGTGGTGTCTGCCATGGATGTGGTAGAATCTGTCCTGCACCACACCCTCTGCCACACCCACGGTGTAGGTGTGGCAGAATCTGTCTTGCACCATACCCTCTGCCACACCCATGGTGCAGGGTGTGGCAGACTCGTTTTTAGAATCCTCCTTTGTATGGGAATCCTCCTTTGTTTGGGATTGTGTTTTATTATAAATAGGACCACGTCTTTTAGGGTTTCAAAAGGAGAGAAAAGGAGAGAATTAACATTGTTTTGAGCACTTTGAGAGGGAGATATTGTGAGGGAGTTGAGAGCTTTGGTTAGGGTTATATTTGAGTAATTTTGTGAGTTATAACCCGTTGTATTTCTCCTCCATATAGTGAAATCTCCTCATCCTCTCCCCGTGGACGTAGGCAATTGCCGAACCACGTATATCTCTGTGTTTGGTTTGATTTGTCGTAATTGGCTTGGTTTGTGCAAGTGTGTGGCTTTCTTCTTCCGTGATCTCAAGTTCGTAGTGTGTGCATGCAACGCTTCCGCATAGGCACGCGACAAGTGGTATCAGAGCCCATATTTCAGATCTGGGGTTTTGGATTAGGTGGAGGAAGATTCAGTTGGAAGCTTGGTTCTTGGAGTTCTAGGCTTTGGTGGAGTTAGGGTTTGAAGTTGCCGTTGAAGATCTCGCTTTCCTCGTGTGGTTAGGAGTTCTATTTGGAATCCAATCTAGGGTTCAGTTGGGTAATTTTTTATTCTTTTTAAAGTTTGGATCTTTCTTTATAATTTGGAATTTGTGATTATAGGTGAAGAAGTTGGTAAAAGCAGCAAGATGATAGGCACAGTTCAAGTGGTTTTTCAGAACACTAAGATTAGTGTAGTGAAATATGACGGCAAGATCAATTTTGGTTTATGGATTGTTTTCGTCGAAAGTTGCATTCATCATTGATTTCATTAAAACTTCAAACGTTACAAATGAATTCAAACAACAAAGAAATAAAAATTACAACTTTCTTAAAAATAAACACAAGATCCGTTCGTCGTCTCTTGCTTGCGTGGGTCTTTAGCCTGTGACGGGGATGTTGATATCCGTGGACTACCTGGCAATCAGATCTGATCCAGATCTTCGTCGATCCGCGAGGAGATCTAGAAACTTGAAGCGCCTATCTCGATAAAAGCGAGATATTTGCTCTTCTTAATATTACCACAACGGGATAATACTAAGGATCGGGTACGGGTAATGTAGATATGACGAATAACTCTCTTGCGTTGAAGTGCTAAATCACTCTTCAGTCCGACAGGGCTTTGCCAATTCTCTAAAAAATCCAGATCTGAAAAAATGAGGCCTAAGGCTTGTATTTATAGGCTTGAGGGGATAACGGAGCGGTTAAAAACGCTTAAAAGCCCAAATCTGCCTTGGAGACACCCCAGGGTGTCTCCACTTGTTCGGAGACACCCTAGGGTGTCTCCCATTGATCCGAGACACCCTAGGGTGTCTCGGTTTGGGCCGAGACACCCTGCAAGGGTGTCTCGCCTGCCGAGACACCGAAGGGTGTCTCGTTGGTCCGAGACACTCCTTTTGGTGTTTTTGACGGTTTCCGCCGTAATTCCTTCGTCCGAACTCGGATTTGAGTGATTCGAAGTGCGTTGGAAATCCGACGAGGTGTTTTATAAGCTCTGATGGTTGGATCATCTGTAGAATGAATGAGGCACGAAGGGCATTGTTCCTTTTGTAAACATCGCGGGGCTCCCGATTAGCCCGTACCTTCGTTAACTGGGTAGCGTCGTTCGATCGTCGATCGTTAACACCGAGCTGTGAGTGGGGACCTATCGGCAATTCCCCTCCAAAGCGTTCCGGACTCGTTTCTTGTATAGAAGAGGCTGGAATACTTTGGATGTGATTGGTCTAGACTTCAGTCGGCGTAAAGGACCTGTAGTTAACTTCAACTCTTGACTCCTTCGATTTTCGGTCTATTCAATGCTTTGACGAATAGCCGAAGTTTTTCCGGCGCTGCGTTTATCGCTTGACCGTCGTCGGAGTCTCGAGTCTATCACCAGTGAGTTGAGTTTGGCTCCAACATGATACCTTGACTATTGAACCGACTATCTCTGTCATGTTGCGTTGACTTAGGTTTCAGATCATCGTATGTTGACTTTTTGTCGCCAACGCAATCTGACTCGGCGTTGACCTAGGGTTACGCCGTTGACCCGGCGTTTGACCCATAAGGATCTTCAATCGAGCGACTCTAACTCAGAATGTTGACATCTTTAACAGTGTCGCAACGAACAGTTGACTCGCGCGTTGACCTAGGGTTATGTGTTGACCGGCGTTGACCCTTAGGGTTTGAATCGTCGAACGTTGACTTTTGTTGCAACGCGTTGCTTGGCGTTGACCTAAGGTTACGCGTTGACCAGCGTTGGCCCTAGGGTTTACGGATCGCCATTAACACAGTTTATACTCGTACGTTTGCTGGAGTATTCACAGTTTAAGCTCTTAAGGTATTGGAGCATCGCGGTCCCGAATGTTGGGGTTGCAGGACCAACTGTTAAAGTTGATTCATCTGCATGTGTGGATTTTATCCTGAATTTGTTGGATGCTCAAGTCACGAGACCAACCAGTGGAGTTGGTGCGTCAATGACTCGCATTTATAGAATTTTTGGCAAATTCTCAGCCATCAACGGGTTTGATGAGCCTTTACCGACTACCGTTTGAGTCGGGCTAGCATGCGGATTGTTTAAGTCCGTTCCACATGTGACGTTAAGCTAAAAGAGTTAACCCTTTTAGTGCTACGATATTGAATACGTAGACTTCGTCTTTCTCACGGGAATAGACTACCCGGCAACGCGTGTTAGGCGCTGACTTATCCTTACTTAGGATTCAGGATAAAAATCCCCAGACTCGGATTCTGGTGTCTTCTTCAATCGGTAAAAGACTAAACCGGTAACGCGTGTTAGGCATTGACTTATCCCTGCTTAGGCTTCGGGATAAACTTCCCCGGGCTTAGACCCTGGTGTCTTTTTCAATCGGCGAAAGACTAAACCGGCAACGCATGCTAGGCGTAGACTTATCTCTATTTAGGAGTTGAGATAAAATTCTCAAAGACTAACCGGCAATGCGTGTTAGACATAGACTTTGGGATTTTTGGCAAACCCCCAGCCATCAACGGGTTTGACGTGCCTTTACCGATTACCGTTTGAATCGGGCTAGCATGTGAATTATTAAAACCCGTTTCACATGTAACGTTGTGCTCAGAGAATTGCTTCTCTTAGACTTAATGCTATGATTTTGAATACATAGACTTCGCCATTTCTTACGGGAATATGGCATCCGGCAACGCGTATTAGGCGTTGACTCATCCCTACTTAGGATTCGGGATGAAAGTCCCCAGAATTGTACTCTGGTGTCTTTTTCAATCGGTGAAAGACTAAACCGGCAACGCGTGTTAGGCGTTGGCTTATCCCTGCTTAGGCTTCGGGATAAAATTCCCCAGACTGAATTCTGGTGTCTTTTTCAATCGGTGAAAGACTAAACCGGTAACGCGTGTTAGGCGTTGACTTATCCCTGCTTAGGCTTCGGGATAAAATTTTCCAGACTGGATTCTAGTGTCTTTTTTAATCGGTGAAAGACTAAACCGGCAACGCGTGTTAGGCGTAGGCTTATCTCTATTTAGGAGTTGAGATAAAATTCCCCGTGCACAAAGTGCACGGATTGGAAGTTGGGAATTATGTCTTTTCTCAAGATAAAGACGGACTGGAAAATGGAAGAGGAAGAATTTTATATTCTATTTCCCGGCACTGAAGAGGAAGAATTTTATATTCTATCTCCAGTTGGAAAGGAAACTCAAGGTGGGATCTCCACCCCCAGAATCCGAAATGATGAAACTAAGAGTGGGATCTCCACTCCGAGAATCGGAAAGATTCAAACGACCCTAACTTTTATAGGATTGGTCATTCGATCCAAAAAGAGTCCCTCATTTATTGAGGAGAAAGCCCAATTTCGACCCTAACTTTTATAGGTTTGGTGGAAAAAGGAAAAGATGGAAGTCTTTCGTTTATCGAAAAGGATAACTCAATCTTAGTCCTAACTATCTGCAGGTTTGACTAAGTAAAGTTGGAGACAATCCTAACTTTTATAGGTTTGATTGCTCAATTGAAAGTGGACCTCTCGTTCATGAAAGGAATCGAGAGGAGAATCTGGTTGTGGCCCTAACTTTTATAGGTTTGACCAAGGAAGCAGTGAAAGTGGGAGGTTTGAGATGATCTTACCTTTTACAGGCTTGATCGTTCAATTTGAAAGTGGACCTCTCGTTCATGGAAGGAATCGAGAGGGGACTTTGGTTGTGGTCCTAACTATAGGAAGGTTTGACCAGGTAGACAGTGAGAGTGGGAGTACAAATCATAGTGGGGGTTTAGTGTTTATCACCTTGTTCGTAATTATCGGGTTATCCCTAAGAAAATTACATATAGCGTTCTTCTGGGAACTTCCCATTACATGAATCATCCACCCCCAGCTTCTTTCTTGGAACTGGGTCTGACTTTGTACTCCGTTACATGTCCGGGTTATCCTTAAGAATATTAGCGTAACATTCTCCAGGAACTTCCCATCAACGGTAGGAAACAGTTTAGACTCATATACCTATTGGAGTATCAGGGAGCAGTTTAACCTCATATACCGATTGGAGGATTGAGAAGCAGTTTATACTCGTATACTCTTCGGAGTATTGAGAAGCAGTTTATACTCGTATACTCTTCGGAGTATTGAGAAGCAGTTTATACTCGTATACTCTTCGGAGTATTGCCGTTCTTATTTGGCTTATCCTAGCGTTATGACGCCGGCTTCAACCAAGGTTTGGATGCTATTCTTTAAAGTAAAGCAAGCCTTGGTGGGATGAAGGATCCTCCTGTGGTACGCACAGTACTTCGGATCTGCAGTATTGTCAGCTTCCTCCTGATTTGTGATGGGCGGCAGCTTGATCTTGTTGTTTTCAAGAAGGGTCTCAAAGATGGCTGGAACGTCTTTGTCCTTGAATGAGTACTCTTTTTGGAGCCTCGGATTCGAACTATTCTGCTATCTTCGGAGCTGTTGTTGTGACGTTTGATTAACGTCAACAACTGTTGTAGGTGCATTCCCTTCATCATGGGACACGAGACTCGAATTCAGAGGGTTGACCATCGGTTGGTTTCTTTCGACCTTCCTCCTTCTGAGGAAGCGTTCGGCCTGTTCTCCGCGCGCCTTCAACTCTCTCCAGGTATTGAGTGGCTCTACTCCCATAACGTCCAAGATATTAATGGACAAGTTGTTATGACAGGTTTTCTGCAAGACGAATTCCTCCGTGACGGGATCCTTGCAGTTCATTGCCTGATTGCGAAAGCGTTTGATGAAGGTATCCACCGATTCTCCGTCTTTTTGTTTCTCATCGAAGAGTGTCCTGATCGACACTTCGGCGTCATCATCGAAGAAATGAGCGAGGAACATGCTTTCCAGATCCTCCCAGCTGTTGATACTTCCGGGCTTGAGGCGGCGGTACCAATCGAAGGCGGGCCTGCGAAGGGTGCCAACAAATGACCGGACCATCAGAGGAATCGAAGGCGGGCCTGCGAAGGGTGCCAACAAATGACCGGACCATCAGAGGCTCGTTGCCAGAGATCACTCCCAAATGGGATTTGAAGTAGATCAGGTGCTGAGTGGGGGAACCCTTCCCGTCGAACGGTATGAAGTTGATCAGGTTGAACTTCACCGGATACGGGATCGAATCCCATTCTTTCGGGTAAGGACATGGAATGCCTGGCTTATCCTTTACTTCTTGAGCATTCATCAACGCGTTGATTTTGCTCTCCAAGTCCTTCATTTTCTTGTCTTCACTCGTATCTGTCTTCGAGTGGCTTCTGAGAGAGGTAACGTGGTCCTCTTTCGCATTATCATCCAAGGGACCGCCTCCGTTATTGTTGTTGACAGGAGAAATAGTTATGTTGACATTATCCTTTTCCCGTTTATTCTCCTCTTGATTCGGATTATTGCGACGACTGGGTTCTCCTTGGTGAGTTGTCAGTGCCGCGATTTGCTGGTCATGCATCTCTCTCATCTGCTGCATGGCCATCTCCATCTCAAACTGGAAAGCTTCCTTCTGCTTAGTCAAGGCATCTTCAAGCATCTTGGTTACTTGTTCGGCGCTGATCATAAGTGATTCGTAGGGCTGTCCCACACTAGACGCCGTGTCATCGGATGCTATAGCCGAGTAGGAGTCTGAACCGGCATCTGACACCTCCTCTTCCAAAGGAAGTCCCTTTTGCATCCTTTGGTAATTCTTTCGCCTATTGATCCCTGACCGCAATCGAGTCATGCGCTGGGATACTTCGGCAAGCTGATCTGAGTTAGAGTGTCGTGTCGATTTCCCCCTGCCGGTCATATTAGCAGACACCTCTAGGAGTTCGTCTTCTTGGCGGACATGCTTCTTCCTATGGAAACGCCTTGGTTTGTTTTCGGATGTTCTGGTGGAAATTCTTTCGAACACCGAAATTCTCCTTGGGGCTTTAGCACAGCAGCATTCCGACAGTACCGCCTTGATTATGTTGGCACACGGACAGTGAGATCCCGTGTCTTGAGCGTCTCTCTTTCGAGACTTACCCGCACTCCCGGCTCTATAGTACAACTCATCAGTTGGATAACTGGAGCAACTCATAGAGTGTTGGCATGACTTCCCAGGTATAACACCATCATCATCAGACGAATGTGCTTCCCTCTGGGGATACGACGCTTTATTAGCGTTTTCAAAAGTCGCTCGTTCAAGTCTACGCTTTTGCGAGCGTGAAAATTTAACGGGCTCTTGAACTTCGACCCGCAATCCAATGCGGTCGGTAACATGGGCTTTCCATTTGTTATCTTTCTTGGGGGGATTAGCACGACCCCCGGTCTGGTTTATTGTTTGGGGACCTTTCAACGGTCCCAATCGCTCCTTGACAGGTACCTTGCCTCGATCTTTTGGTAAAGGGCCGAGGCGACCTCTCAAAGGAACCCTGGATCTTGAATAATCTACGTTCTTACCTGGCTCCGCCGGAGGTGCGGGAGCAGGGGAAACGGGATCTGGATTTGAAGAAGGCTGGACACTACTTCCGTCCACTTTTGTCTTAGGCGCCGGCTTCGCCTTTGGCACCCACACCTGCTTGTGTTTTGACGGCTTCTTGACTGTCTCTTCTTTCTGCATCTCTTCCGCTTTCTGCAGAAGGACGCGCGACGTTTCTTGATTCGCTCATCGAGGGTTGAGCGAGTCCTCTTGACACGAACCCATTCGTTCGTTTCTGTCTTGGAGGAGGAGTGGGTCGTTCGCCGTTGTTGCTCTTGGCGCTGTCTGGACTTGAGATCCTCATTGTAGCGAATCCCGTCCATCAATTCTGCGGCCTTGGCCAGTTGTCGCGCAAGGCGCTGACGCCGTCTCTGGCGCGCCCTCTTTGACAAGGTTGGAACACCTTCAGCAGTTGACTTCGCGGCGGAAGGGAGATCTGGATCTGCAACTTCGACCACGTTAGATGCCATTGGAGCATCGCGGTGAGTAAGTGCAACGGCGGCGAGGGGATCTTGGATCTTCGATCCTGAGGGCCCGCGAGCACTCTTGGAAGATGAAATATTCCTGCGCCTGTTTGGAGAGGCGGATCTGGAGGAGGAGGAAGAGAGGTACTCTTCAAACTTCTGTTGATCGAACTCGTATTCGATCTCTTCGTTCACCCGGATCTTGAAGGCCGGTTGCATCACGACGGCCTCGGCAACGGGGCCGTTGGCTCCCACTGTGGTCACCAGTTTGTTTTCGTCGAAAGTTGCCTTCATCATTGATTTCATTAAAACTTCAAACGTTACAAATGAATTCAAATAACAAAGAAATAAAAATTACAACTTTCTTAAAAATAAACACAATATCCGTTCGTCGTCTCTTGCTTGCGTGGGTCTTTAGCCTGTGACGGGGATGCTGATATCCGTGGACTACCTGGCAATCAGATCTGATCCAGAGCTTCGTCGATCCGCGATGAGATCTAGAAACTTGAAGCGCCTATCTCGATAAAAGTGAGATATTTGCTCTTCTTAATTTTACCACAATGGGATAATACTAAGGATCGGGTACGGGTGATGTAGATCTGATGAAGAACTCTCTTGCGTTGAAGTGCTAAATCACTCTTCAGTCCGGTAGGGCTTCGCCAATTCTCCAAAAAATCCAGATCTGAAAAAATGAGGCCTAATGTTTGTATTTATAGGCTTGAGGGGATAACGGAGCGGTTAAAAACGCTTAAAAGCCAAAATCTGCCTTGGAGACACCCCAGGGTGTCTTCACTTGTTCGGAGACACCCTAGGGTGTCTCCCATTGATCCGAGACACCCTAGGGTGTCTCGGTTTGGGCCGAGACACCCAAGGGTGTCTCGGCCTTGGCCGAGACACCGAAGGGTGTCTCGTTGGTCCGAGACACTCCTTTTGGTGTTTTTGACGGTTTCCGCCGTAATTCCTTCGTCCGAACTCGGATTTGAGTGATTCGAAGTGTGTTGGAAAGCCGACAAGGAGTTCTATCAGCTCCAATGGTTGGATTATCTATGGAATGAATGAGACATGAAGGGCATTGTTCCCTTTGTATTAACACTGAGCTGTTCGTAGAGACCTATAGGCAATTTTCGATGCCTACATGGATGAGCGACGTACAAGATGCGCTCAATGCTCAAAATCTGGAGGAGACCATCATGGTCGATGTGAGGCCACCTAAATATGAAGAGGCGATTTGGGAAAAGATGAATCAAAATGCTTGCGGGGTGATCAGGTCCTGTTTGGAACAGGAACTGAAATATGATGTGATTGGGGTGACGTCTGCAATGAAGATATGGGAGATTCTCAACAACAAGTATCTCACGAAGAGTGTTGAGAACAGGTTGCACTTGCTGTGAAGATTATTCAGATTTCAGATGTCCAGAGGCACCTTTCTTGCGGCTCATGTGAACAACTACACTAAGTTGTTGTCGGACTTGGCGAACGTGGATGAGAAGATCACAGATGAGTACAAGGCTATTATTCTTTTGGGCTCCTTACCGGATGAGGAGTATGATACCTTCGTGCTTACGTTACTGAACGGGAGATCTTCTATCACTTATAGTGAAGTGACTAACGCATTGACGAACTATGATTTGAGGAGGAAGGATAAGGAGACTTCCCGCGCTAGTACTTCAGGAGAGGCCTTGTCGACGAGAGGTAGAAGCTCATATCAGAAAGGTGGAAATAGAGGGAGGTCAAAGTCAAGAGGTCGTCACCAGCTTGGAAAGAACCAATGTGAATTCTACAAAGAGCAGGGACATTGGAAGAGAGACTGCCCGAAAGTCAAAGAAAAGGAGAATAACAAGAATAAGGGCCCGAAGGCCAATGAGGTGAATGTTGCGAAAGGAAATGATTCCGATGATTCGAGCTTTTCTCTTTTGATTACTCCGGAGGTGAACCATTTGGATGCATCGGAGTGGATGCTTGATTCTGGCACTACTTATCATGTGACTCCTAGGCGAGATTGGTTTTCATCATTTGAGAGACTCGATGGGGGTGTTGTTGTCATGGGAAATGATCAATCCTGTGCCGTTTGTGGGATAGGTACTGTGAGGATTCGGATGCACGATGGAGTAGTCTGTGAGTTGAAGGAGGTGAGATTCGTTCCTCAACTTAAGAAGAATCTTATCTCAGTTGGGGCTTTAGAGGCGAAGGGATTCAGGGTGACCTTTGAGGATGCTGTAGCGAAGGTTACTAAGAGATCTTTGGTGGTGATGAAGGGAGTCCGCAGTCATAATTTATACTATCTGAAGGGGAGCACCGAGATTGGCCAGGTTGCTTCGGCTATTTCAGAGGCGGACATGAGCAGATTTTGGCATTACAGGTTAGGGCACACAGGAGAGAAGTCACTGCAGGCTTTGTGTAAGCAGGGGCTACTGAAAGGAGCCAAGAGTGGAAAGATTGAGTTCTGTGAGCACTGTGTTCTTGGCAAGAAGACGAAGGTGAAGTTCGGGACAGCCATTCATAGGACGAGGGGCATCTTGGACTACGTGCACACAGATGTTTGGGGTCCCACCAAGACGATATCACTTTGTGGTCGACATTGGTTCGTCACATTTGTTGATGACTATTCTAGACGATGTTGGGTGTACACCATGAAGCATAAGAGTGAAGTCCTAGATTTGTTTGTGGAGTGGAAGAAGAGATTGGAACTGCAGACTGAGAGAAAGATTAAGACGTTACGATCCGACAACGGCAACGAGTATACTTCAGACCCCTTTCAGCAGCTATGTCGAGACGAGGGCATAGAGAGGTACTTCACAGTTAGTCATACACCGCATCAGAATGGGGTGGCAGAGAGGTTAAATCGGTCTTTGCTGGAGAAGATTCGATGTTTATTGGCGCATAGTAGTTTAGAGAAGATCTTTTGGGCTGAGGCACTTTCTTATGCGAGCCACCTCATTAATAGGCTGCCTTCATCTGCGATTGAGGGGAAGAACCCTATGGAGATGTGGTCGGGAGAGACAACATATGACTATGACCAGCTTAAGGTATTTGGTTGCCTTGCATATTATCATGTTAGAACTGATAAGTTGGAACCTCGAGCTAGGAAGGCCATATTTGTAGGATTCAAGCGTGGTGTCAAGGGATACAAGCTTTGGGATCCAGTTGATAGGAAGATTGTGCTGAGTAGGAACGTCACATTCGATGAGGCTTCTATCTTGAAGCTTTCCAGCTCTCATCAGGTGGAGAGCGACCCGACAGAGGAGATTTCACAGGTGGTGGAGATTGATGCAGCTCCACAGAGTCCAGATAGTACAGTATCCATTAGAGTGCTGACTGAGTGGCGCCAGGCGAGCACGACGGTGATGCGGAGGATACGGGTACTCATGAGCAGGATCAGGGACCGACGACTCAGGTTCAGGATACTATTGCGGCACAGAGACAGAGGAGAGACATACGAGTGCCAGCACAGTATGCCGACACAGTTGCATATGCACTTCCGGTGGAGAGTATCGATGAGATGGTGCCTACTACATTCAGAGAGGCCGAGCAGAGTTCGGAGGCTGATTCGTGGCAGGTGGCTATGCAGGAGGAGATGGAATCCCTTCATAAGAACGATACATGAGAGCTTGTTGAGCTTCCAAAGGGGCGGAAGGCGATTGGGTGCAAGTAGGTGTACACGAAGAAGGAGGGCATTGAGGGCACTCCAGTGAGATTCAAGGCTAGGTTGGTTGTGAAGGGCTATGCACAGGAGGAATGTATTGATTACAATGAAGTTTTTTCTCCGGTGGTGAAGCACTCTTCGATTCGGATTTTGCTAGCTTTGGTGGCACAGTATGGATTAGAGTTAGATCAGTTGGATGTGAAGACAACATTTCTTCATGGTGATCTTGATGAAGAAATATATATGACTCAGCCATTGGGATTCCGAGCTGCAGGGAAAGATAAGTTGGTTTGCAGGCTAAAGAAATCGCTATACGGTTTGAAGCAGTCTCCTCGACAGTGGTATAGGCGATTTGATGGTTTTATGCTTGGTCATTCGTACACTCGGAGCCAGTTTGATCCTTGCGTGTATTTTCGCAAGTTGAGAGGAGGTGCGTACATTTATTTGTTGCTTTATGTCGATGACATGTTGGTTGCTTCTAGTTCCAGGTCAGCTATAGATGAGTTGAAAGTTCAGCTTTCGAATGAGTTTGAGATGAAGGACTTGGGCGAGGCGAAGCGCATTTTAGGGATGGAGATCGGCAGAGATAAGAAGAAGGGCAGGATTTGTTTGACACAGGTGGCTTATTTGAAGAAGGTTCTACAGCGATTCCATGTTAGCATGGATACGAAGCCAGTTAGTGTACCGTTGGGAGCCCATTTGAAGCTTTCAGCTGACCTTTCACCGAAGTCAGTTGAAGACCGTGAGTTGATGTCGAAGACTCCATATGCGAGCGCAGTTGGGAGCTTGATGTACGCGATGGTATGTACGAGGCCGGATTTGTCACAGGCAGTGAGCATGGTGTCGAGATACATGCACGATCCAGGAGTGGGTCATTGGGATGCCGTGAGATGGATTTTGAGGTACATTCTAGGTACGCTCAATGTTGGTTTGGTTTATGAGCGGGACACTACAGGTGGGCAGCTATGCATTGGCTATGTTGATTCGGATTATGCCGGGGATTTGGATAAGCGCCGGTCTACGACGGGGTATGTGTTCACTTTGACCCGTGCGCCGGTGTGTTGGAGATGCACCTTACAGTCGACGGTGGCTTTGTCTACGACGGAGGCAGAGTATATGGCAGTTACGGAGGCTGTGAAGGAGGCTATTTGGCTTCGAGGACTTTTGGAGGAACTTGGTATATCACAGCGGTCTGTCACCATTCATTATGATAGCATGAGTGCTATCTATTTGGCGAAGAATTAGGTTTTTTATACGAGGACGAAGCACATTGACGTTCGTTATCACTTCGTTCGGGATGTTCTTGAAGATGGCGATGTGGAGATTGTGAAAGTCCACACAAAGGATAATCCGACGGATATGCTCACTAATGTGGTTCCGAGCAACAAGTTTGATCATTGTCGAAACTTATTGCACATTCGTGATTGTTGAGGCCGTTGACGGCCATTTGGATGAACTACGGGCGGCTTGATCCCTTGGGAGAGGGGGGTACGTAGGCAACCACATTGGTGCAGCCGAGTTTAGAGAGACGACACATTGGTGCTCATGTTGGTGTCGGGTCAGTGTTGGGAACACTTCGCCGAGGTGGAGAATTGTGAAAACGGCGAAGGAATTGTGAAAAATGTGAAGAATAACCCAAAACAGACTCCACCACACCCTGGTGTGGTGTCTGCCATGGGTGTGGTAGAATCTGTCCTGCACCACACCCTCTTCCACACCCACGGTGCAGGGTGTGGCAGAATCTGTCCTGCACCACACCCTCTGCCACACCCATGGTGCAGGGTGTGACAAACTCGTTTTTAGAATCCTCCTTTGTATGAGAATCCTCCTTTGTTTGAGATTGTGTTTTATTATAAATAGAACCACGTCTTTTAGGATTTCAAAAGGAGAGAAAAGGAGAGAATTAACATTGTTTTGAGCACTTTGAGAGGGAGATATTGTAATGGAGTTGAAAGCTTTGGTTAGGGTTATATTTGAGTGATTTTGTGAGTTATAACCCGTTGTATTTCTCCTCCATATAGTGAAATCTCCCTATCCTCTCCCCGTGGACGTAGGCAATTGCCGAACCACGTATATCTCTGTGTTTGGTTTGATTTGTCGTAATTGGCTTGGTTCGTGCAAGTGTGTGGCTTTCTTCTTCCGTGATCTCAAGTTCGTTGTGTGTGCGTGCAACGCTTCCGCATAGGCGCGCAACAATCCTCATGGTTCTTGCCTTGGCTTTTGCCATCGCAATTTCGACCTCGTCGCCCGCTAACGCTCAAAGTTTAAAAAGAAGCCGCTTTCTTGCAGGACATGGAGGAGGAAGCGAAAATGGGGGAGGGAATGGAAACGGAAATGGGGGCGGAAATGGAGGGAACAGAAACGGAGAAGGTAACGGAAATGGGCATAGACTGAAGAATGTAAAGTGTACGTAGCATGGATGCATCAATTTGCAAGGCACAAGGAAAGGAGTGTTGCGGCGATATGTGCATCGACGTCAACACCGAAGCCCTAAACTGCAGGAAATGTGGGAATGTGTGCAAGTTTACCGACACATGCTGCGACGGCCGGTGCCTGGACGTGAAATATAACCCCAGACAGTGCGGGAGCTGCAACAACCAATGCGCCAAGGGAGCAAAGTGTTACTACGGAATGTGCAACTATATATGCGTAGAGACATTATAAAATACATATATTAAAAAGGGGATATAATAATTATTTTGGTATATAAATGAAGAAGTGTCATCTATTGATTGCTTGTTCATCATTCATCGATCGAGCTCCAAATGGAGTCATTACATCAGAATATATGTTATAATAAGGATTTATAAAAGTAAGACTCAAATTTATAATACACGCTGTTTTCTTTTTGTTTGCTGGATGGTTAATAACTAAAGGCATTCGTAGCATATTTTCTTTTTTTTTATAAAAAAAGAAAGCTCTGCAGCATGTTTGCTTTTTTTTTTTTTAATTCCAAAGTTTCTGTACGTTTAAAAAAAGTTATATTTTATTCTGGCAGTATGGAAGCAATTTTCCCTATTTCTAGTTGAGTAAAGTCCTGTATATACGTTTAGCGTGAAAAAATATACCCTTCTTCAATTTAGAGATAGTTATACTAATGTATTTGATATTTTAATTTTTTATAAAAATTTTAGAAGATGGTGATACTGAAAAGAAGTGGCTGAATGAAAGGAGAAAAAAAAATAATATGGAAAAATCATCAAAAATTTCCACTTACTTCTGGAGTAATACTTATTCAAATAAAATTTCAAAATGTTTTTTTACCATTATTCTATAGATACATGAGGATAATACGTATATAGTCGTACAAATAACAAATATAAAGATTTTCCATCTTAAAAACATCTAAATTTGCAGACAAAGACATTATGAGAATAAAATTAGGTGGAATGGCTTCCCTCAAGGGGAAAAAAATTGGAAAATTTTTTTCCCCCAAACTTTTGCATAGTATTGTGACATTTAATCAACCGGTTTGGATCCTCTACACAATCGAAAAAATAGTGGAGTACCATTATCTTAATAGTAGCAGTTGATTTACTTAGTGCATGGTTGTAATCTGTCTTAGAATGTTAATTTGAAATATATGTGCAATTCATGGGGATGCTGTAAGTGTTAGGCTTAAAATGAATCATAACCATCTGCTAGATAAATCAACAGCTATTAATCAAGTATTGTACTACTTTTTTGTAATGGAAATGATTCAAATCCTTCAATTAACATGCTAGAAACAATTAAAGTTTCTCATTTCACCCTCTGCGATCCTCCACCTAGTTGGTTGTCTTATCTGTAATGCTTTGGTTTTTAATAATATCCCTATATGAGCAGGGCCTTAACCCTGCTTTTTCAGTTCAAAAAAAAAAGTTTCTCATTTCAGTTTTTCATTAACACAGACTAGTGTGCTCTTTACTGCTGTTGCATGCAAAGGAACATGTCAATAAACTTCATGCCTAGGTAAAATTTTGATTAGTTCCTAAAACCCCATATATGACAAACCAGAGTCAGATACTGCGTATTAATATTAGACTTGAAGTTCGACCTGCAACATGATCAAATTAATAAAAATACTTAATACTCCGAGTTGTACTCACGTAACTATCTAATGGCAGCTGGATTCTAAGTTTATCATTTATCCGGAGAAAAATCTTGTCAAGCTGAGTAAATTCTCTCCACTAATAATGAATTCGATACCTCTCTATTATCAATTACTTTTAAAATATCTCCATAATTTTTATCCTAAGCCGTTTATTTTAATTATAATATCATCACATTCATTTCTTATTTTAAAAAGATAAATCATAGTCATATACTAAATAAAAATAGTTGATGATTGAAAATTAAAAATAAACTCTCAAACAACTTAATTTCGAAACCATTATAATGAGTACAAGTTTATAATACACACACATACAAGTAGAGAAGGTGGAATATGCCAAATCAAAGACTTTCTGACAGTATATACCAACAATTGTCAAAGTGAAGTACAAACTTAGAAGATATTTGACTTTTGTATCAAAATCAAATTCTGCGTGAGGTTAAGAGGTAGCCCTCACTATTCCAGTGGGAGGCCTAACTTCTTGGTTTCTTGAAGAGGCTAAATTCTCCTTATATGCTCTTAAACGGGTGAAATTAAGGTTCAATTCCATTATCCTTCCTTCTATAAAAGCCCGTCTCATTCTCTTATGTCCTCCAAAACCCTAATCACCAAAAAAACCTTCTCCCTTAACATTTGTCTCCTACCAAATAAGAAAATGATGTCAAGGATCTTCATCATCGTGGCATTGTTCATGTGTGTGACCTTGGCAAGTACTAACACGCCATCTTCATCCGTTGAAGATGAATCACCATCCCTAAGGAGCACGAGCCATTTTTTTGACCACTACAACCCTAGAGCATCTATGACATGTGATAAGTTCCCTAGGGTTTGTCGAGCGACGGGGAGCCCCGGCCCTGACTGCTGTCGAAAACACTGCGTGGATGTAATGATCGACAATCTCAACTGCGGTGAGTGTGGGATGAAATGTAGGTATGGAGAGGCTTGCTGTAGTGGTAATTGTGTGAACATAATGTATGATGCCAAGAACTGTGGAGGATGCAAGATCAGATGCAAGAAGGGCAATTTTTGCAAGTATGGGATGTGTAGCTATGCTTAAGAGAATTCTTTTGGCCAAGAAGGGAAATTATAAGTGCAAATATGATTTGTAGGTACAGCTTGAAATAAGGATTTGGATTTGTTAGTGTGTAATTGTAAGAGATTGTAGTCATGATTGACTTATTATTTGTTAAAAGTTAGGTCTGCATGGGTCAATATATTATGATTTGTTTGTGAATTGTATCAAGATGGTTCAAAAGAAATTTATTATATATTATCTATTTATAAATTGTATTGATTTAATTAACTACTCTTCATGTATTTTTTGGCAAGTTAGGAATGGGAATATGATCATCCTTATTGCTTATTGAGTAAATATTAGGACTTAATTGAAGTTATTTTTATATACAACATTTCCTTGTTGCTTGAGTTTCTCACAGGAGTACCGTATGTGTAAAGATAGAGAACATGGAGGAGGAGAAATTTAAGTGAGAACTATATCCAAAACTTAGATAATTGATTCTATTATTTAAAGATGTTTTTCTCCACTTGCATTCATGTATACAATAGGGATTGAGATCTCCTGCACTATCAAAAAATATTAAAGAGACTATTGTTTTTAAATCAGAATCATCTATATATTTCTTCAATATACATCTGTGATTCGCTTGGAATGTGTGCAATACACACCACATAAATGATGAGCATTAGATTTTAGAATGAATTATGACCAACCACTAACTACTAAATATTTATAATTAAATTAAGTACAAGCCTCTTCATTATTTTTTGATACAAGAAAAAAAATCAATTATCTAATCATGCCCATTAATCCATGCACCAAAAAGAAAAAAGAAAAAAAAAGAGACACTGTAAACTGAATTCAAACTCATAGATCTGATGGGGAGTAATCAAACCCAATCCACAGGTAACGGATCTTAAACAAGCTAGAAAGCAATTTTAACTTAAAAGCTTAAGTTGTTAGCTACTTACCTCAACTCCTATTTTGAACTCATTATGATTTCTTATCACATCTGATATGAGACTATCTGATATGAGACTATGCTCACATATGACTCTCTAACAATATCAACCACAGTTTGTTGGCTAAGTTTCAAAGCTTTTGACTTATAGATTATGTCAACAACTCTAAAGTTTGCAACCGCACTAACAGTAAAAATTATACACTTTATAAATACATAACTATCAAAATGCAATGAATTATTAGGATAGGCAACTTGGTCAAACGTGTATATACATAATTAGTTGAGTTTTGACTTTATCTATTCAATGTCGCACGAGGCTGAATCATGCATAAGGGAGAGTAACCAAATTAGAATTATGGCTCAATCCAATCCCATGAAGAGCCTAATTAAGTGCCTAACTTCCTTCATTTGCTTGTACGAACTGAATTCTTACTTAGTCTTAAAATGGTGATGGGTCTGAATCCACATCACCCACATGCTCATCTCTTTCCCCCTCTATAAATACTCAATTCTATATTCAATAATTTTATCTCCTCCTCAAATTGAATTCTCCCCTTTCCTCCCTCAAATTCTTCTCTTTCGCAATGTCTCCCTCTCCCCTGTATCAAGAGGATTAAGAGTTAACTAATACTACTATGATAAACATTTTGGACAGAATCCATTCAAGAGATGTTACTTAAAACAACTTAAAAGGTTTGGGGGGTTCTAATTTAACAATATGAAGATTTGGGGGTGTAATATACACTGGTGAAGATTTTGGGGTTTAATATTACAAAAACCCAAGATTAATTAAAGATCCAATACCCTAAAAAATCTGCTCCTACCGTGGACAGGATATTGCCATGCATAAGTAGATTTTTGACACCAAAATAAGTAAAGACCCAAATTATCCGAAAGTTTAGACTTAAGTTGTGCGTGTTGTGCATCAAATTTCATAAAGTCTCTTCTGCCGTATCAAAATAACTATGAAGTTGTAGTCATTGAGAACACAAATTTAAACTCCAATTTGCCTCCACAGGAAAAGAAGGCTTCTCATAGACCAAAATATGGAGTATTTAATTAACGAACACCTTTATTATTATTTTTTAAAAATCTGTTTGTTTTTCAGAATTTGAAGATTTCCAGTAAAGTCTCTTTCTACAAAATACTATAGAGTTATGGTGTTAGGTTGGGGGTGGATACCAACCTCCGCCGAAGAGCTCCGGCGAGCTCAAGGATGTTGCAGGCGAGCGCGGACATCGACTCAGGCGAAGTCGACGACGACCTCCAGGCGCGGCTTCAGGTGAAACACGACCCTCGGTGTTTTGGCGAACGCGATGGTGGCTTTGGGCGAACGCGACCCTCGGTGTTTTGGCCCGACCCCTGCGTTCAGAGCTCCGACCTCCGCGTTCAGCACCCCACGCTCGCGGTTTTGGCCTCCGACCATCGCGTCCGAGTTCGTGCGCTGGCGACAGGCTGTCACCAGCCCATTCATCTCCCCTATAAAAGCAAACCCTTCGATGCCCTAGGGTTGTTGCTTCTCCTCCCCGACATCTTCTCTGGCGGCGGATAAAAACGCAGCGGCGTTCCCTTAAAATCGCAGCAGCGATTTCTCATTTAATCTCCAGCTTTCAACAGTGGTTGAGGGAGATTTAAGAAGAGAGAGAAAAGTGAAGAGGGGGTTTTATTGTGGGTATTAACACTGTAGCTACAGCGTTCATTTGAGGAATCTCAGTTTAGAGATTTGCTCTTGATTTGTAATTTCTTGTTAAATTAAATAAGAAATTATCTGTGTGGCTCCCGAGGACATAGGCAGTTGCCGAACCTCGTTAAAACTTGGTGTAATTTTTCTATTCTGCGTTTCTGTTGCATTAGGGATTTCGGCGTTTAAATTCCCAACATATGGATCCATTAATTTTCAACTCTTACTAAGTAAAGACCTAAAAGATTAGCTTTCGAGTGTGTATAAAATTGTGCCATGAATGGATTTAATTTTTTTGAAGTAAAAAACATGGTGAGATACCCTGTTAATTTTATATTATAAAAATATTAAACAAGCCAATCTGAAAATGGAGAAAGTAAAACTAGAGATTAGGGAGAGGACCCTGTTGTCACCTAATGTACAGTTAAAACATAAGGTTTTTTCAACAAACCCCATTGAAAGGCGAGTAGCAGAATGTTAAGGCTGGACATCCAGTGCACCAAAAAAAAAAAAACAACACTTTGTTCAAACATAAACACCTAGAAGTATATCTTAGACACTTGCCTAAAACCTGGGACATAACCTGAAAAACAAAGCTTAAATGACTGGATGGGTTTGGAGGGCTGACTGATTCGAGCTGGTGCTGGTATAATATCATAATATCACTTTTCTCTTTAGGGGAAGAACTTCTTCTCAGATGTGGATGTCATTTCCAAGAGTTGTTGTTGAAGAAGCCTTGAGATCGAATATTAGAGTTGACAGAGAAGGCCTATTTGTAAGCTCTCGGAAATAAGCTTCTTAGGGTGTTATACCCAGTCCACTTATCCTCCTAAATATTATTGGCTATGTTATTGAGAAAATAACAATTTTACCTTTGTGAATAGTCCCACATTGAAAAATAAAATGAATAGTTGTTGGTTTATAATGGTTCTCCTCTTATTGGGCTATGAGTAGTGTTTTAGGTTTTGTATTGTTTGGGCTTTGCATAACACACAGACGCGCACGCCGCACACA
This sequence comes from Asparagus officinalis, assembly GCF_001876935.1. NCBI lineage: Eukaryota > Viridiplantae > Streptophyta > Magnoliopsida > Asparagales > Asparagaceae > Asparagus > Asparagus officinalis. The sequence continues at coordinate 28,978,649 of NC_033799.1, read as the reverse complement.
CACGCGTGCTTTTTATTTCTTCAGCCTTCTTTTTTGCACGTTTTACACATTTTTTACGTGTGTAATGGCTGCGGGTTTAGTACGTAATGGTTGAATGTTATGCGTGCGATCAACGAGGGTTACAACTCTCCAACCCTATATAAACAGCCCAAGACCCTATTTGGGGACACACAACATTAACAAAATTAAAAGTTCTCTTCTCTCATTTGTTCTTGAAAGTATTCTTTGTTTTCCTCTCTAAAATTCCTCGGTTATTGTTACTATTATTTGGGCAACTTTCTTCATCTGAGCAGAAGCTCTGTTCTCTTGCCTGAGTACAGAGGCCGGTCGAATTTTAGGGTTTTTATTGTTAGGGGAGAGAGGTTCATCTGCATCAGGGCGATAAGCGGGTCCTTTATCTTCTAGGGCAGTGTTTACACAACTGCCCCTGATTAGGCCTTTTATTTTTTTGATTCTTTTTACATTCGGATTTATTTATTAATTTGCATGCTATAAGATTTTATTTGTTCTTTTCTAACAATCTAGAAGATAAAGTATATAGTTGTTAAGAATTAATCCAAAAGTACTGTTCTTTAAAAAAAAACCCGAAATCACTGTTCATAAAACGTTAACTGTTATTATTTTCACTGTTCATCGAAAAACTTACTGTTGACTCAAGATTTTTTTTACTATTCATCCGAATTTATAGTTGTTAATTATTGTTGATAATTATTATTTAAATAATTACAGTTAATTGTCTTATTTGTAATTAATTGTTAACTTGTTATAAATATTTTCCGAAAGAAAATTATTCAAAGTTTGTTCTGTTCTGTTCATCTTGAATCTTATCCTTTAAAGTCATAATTTCCTAAGTAACTAGTCCAGTGGTATTGACAAAACTCTTTCATTCCTTCAGATTCCAAAACACCTAGACTAGTTAACTTAAATCGGACTTATGACTAATCTTGATTATTCCAAGAGTGTCAAACCTGAGAAGTTCACCGGTGTTAACTATAAACGGTGGGCTAATCAGATGAGATACTGGCTCACCATCCTAGGTCTTCTATCTATCATAAACACTCCTGAGTCTTCATCTAGTGGAGTTTAACCCTCCAACTCTCCTCTTTATGGTCCTCAACCTGAACCTACTCCTTCCACTTATGGTTCTGGTGCTAGCTCCTTTTCTAGCTCTATGAAACGATAAGAAATCAACTATCATTGTTGCCATAGGATTCTTAGTGCACTTGCAGATAACCTTTATGACATATATTATGAGTTCAAAAGTGCTAAAGACCTATGGAATGCTCTTGAAGTAGAATATGACTATGATAATGTCGGAATTCTGCGTTTTACCTCATCTTCCTTTAATAAGTTCAAGATGGTTGATGACAAACCCATAAATGAATAAATTCATGAATTCCAAGATTTCCTTCGTCATCTTCAATCAAAAGGAAATAGCTTTACTGATGACTATAAAGTTTTTGGTCTGATTGACAAACTCCCTCCCTCATGGTTTAGATTTGCTGTAGATCTCCAACACAAGCAAATAGATCTAACACTAACTGAAGCCCTTAAGGCTATTCGAATTGAAGACTAGCATAGGCAAAGTTTCAAAACCAAGTCTAAAATAAAAGCTAAAGTGAACTTGGTAGAGGGTAAACCTAAATCTAGGAACTTCAAACCGAAAGGGAAGAAATTCAATTAAAACCAACAATCCTTCAACAAGTCATCTTTCAAATCCAATCCCAACTCTTCCAGCCATAAGTCTGATGAAAAGTTCTGCTATGTCTATGGTAGAACCAACTACCTGGCTCTCAACTATTTCTATCGGAAGAAGGAACCTGCTAAACCTGCTCCTAAAGGAAATGGGCCCAATAAAGTAAACATGATTGAAGAAAATCCAACTTCCTTCAGGTTAGCCTCTTCATCCTATTTTATAAATTCTCTTACTTCTTCCATTGATTGGTACTTGGATTTCGAAGCTAATATTCATATTTGCAATGATCGTTCTTAGTTTTCTACTTACCAGGAATCATGTGGAGGAAGCATAAGCTTAGCAGATGACTCCACCAAACAAATAATAGGAAGTAGACGTATAGAGCTCACCATAACTTCTGGGAAGCTATGAATCTGCAAAGCGTTCATCATGTTCCTTCTCTCCGTTGGATATGACCATCAATGGGTGAGGGGCACCATGCCCTCCCCTAGCTGTGAGATGTGATCACTATAGGGGTCATAAGAGATCTGCCTCATCATCACTGATAATCACATTTTATTACAATTTTATACCCTCATTATCTATTTTACATGAATAAATATACCATTAATAATTGTTGTTAGATTAGTTTGCACATAATTGAATGAAAATATAAATAAATATTATTAAATGTAAAAACCCCTCAAAAATCTCTCTTCTCTATTTTGTAGCATTTTTTTGAAGCCAAAGCCCATCAAGAAAAATAAATACACCAAGAAAATAAATGGAATGGACTTGGATGCAAATAGTTGGAATGAATGAGCTTTTATGCAAAGATTTGGATGAAAGGAGACCGGATATGCTGCATATGGACATGGAAAATGAAATGGGCCGGTCTTGCTCTTGTAATTTGATTTTCAAAATCAAATAAATAATGGGCCAAAGAAATGGATGTTGATTTTCAAAAGAAAATCAAATGAAGCATTGTGTGGGTCGGACCTCAAGGTGCTGCAAATGGGAACCAAGGCCAGATTTGATTTTCAAAGCAAAGGGACATGGAAGTGGGCCGAATTTTGCAATTCAACTTGGATTTTTATTTTTGAAATCTAAATTATCAATGGGCCGGCCATCCTTCTCATTTTCTTTTGGAAAATCAAATGAGGACTTTGCTTATCAAATGAAATGAAGAATGAACAAACATCAATGGGCCTCCTATGTTTGGGCTAGAGAAGAACAAAAATCAAATTCAAAGGTGGAGATTGATGCTTGGGGTTCAAGACAAATCCAATGACTCATATTCATTGATGATTACTATAAATAGGGGTAGAGAGTGAGGGGTTAGAGGTGTGAAAATTTTTGTAACTCCTTTTGGAGAGGAGGGCTACTCTTAATTGAGAAGGCCTTCCAAAATTGTAACTTTAGTTGCAATTAATAATAATAATTTTTTCACTACTTTAAATTTTTCTCTTCTTCTTGTGGAATTGCATTTCTTTTCTTTTTCTCTTTTATTTCTTTTTTTTATTGCTTATTAGTTTAGATTTATTTCTATGCTCATAGTTAGATTTTATTTTCTTGTTAAATAGCCAAGAGGCTAGAACCCTCTTGCCTTAGATTTATTTCATGCTTATAGAATAGATTTATTTTCTTGCATTTAATTATTACAATTTTATTTTGTAGTTTAGATTTTGCAATTTATTTTGTAGTTAGATTTTTTATACTATTCACCTTGAGGCTAGAACCCTATTGGGTTTAGTTTTTCTTTATGTTTATTTTTATTTTGTTTGATTCGCCTTTAGGCTAGAACCCTCTAGGGAATCACCCTTTTCTAAGAAGTGGGTTCAATTTTAGATTACCCATATCTATAATTGAATCCACCATCTTTAACTTCTTGCATTTTTCTTTTATTCTTAAATTTTATTTTCTTTATTCTTGATTTTTATTTTCTTTTTCCTTCTTGCCTTATTGATCATATTCATTCTTTGTCACATCCACTCTCACTTATATTTCGTGCCGATTCACACACTACCATTTTTACTATCTCAATCTCTTCACAATCACATTCACCCACCAATCCTACTTGTCACGCACACAACATAAGAACCGATTTCATATTTTCTCCTACAAAACACCTTCCTCGTGGGATCGATATCTTAAATACTATAACTTGACACGGTTGTGCACTTGCAACCTTTTTGGTACATGTTTATGCCGCATCAAGTTTTTGGCGCCGTTGCCGGGGAAGGTGCTTAAGTAGGTTTTAATTATTTTGGTTCTTTAACTTGTGTGTTTATTGTGAAAGAACTACTTGGAGATTAAAGATCAAGAATTGGAGATTGAGGAATTAGATATTCGCTTGTGGTAAGTCTTCTTCCTTATATTTTCAATTCCACACCTTTAGTTAGTTTCTCACAATTAGTGACAATTAGGATCTTAAAAAAAAAAGATTTTATTTCCGTTGACCATAATAAAATTCACCCTTCACTTTGACATTTACTAACAAGATAATAAATTCAAACAAATCCCCCCTTCTCATTTGTTTGATTGTTAACCCTAATTAAAAAAAAAGATTTTTCTTTTCCATCCTTTTTAGTTGCTTTTAATTCATAGGGTTGCATTTCATATAGTTAGTAGGAATTCACCAAGTGATTTGAGCATCTTGATTTGGCACACACTTCAAAATATTTTTAAGGGCAAAACCCCATAATCAAGATAAGGTGAGGGATTTCATCACCCTTTCCTTAGCCCAAAAATCACTAATTCCTCACTACACCACCCAAGCCTAATAAAACTCATTAGACGTTGGCCCCTAAGGATTCGAGCTCAATAAGGAACAAGAAATCCTTAAGTGAACCGGTTTAAGTTTTCTCAGATTAGTTGGTGTCTAAGGCAAGGTTTAGGGGTTGCGTAAAGCGCTCCGCAAGGAAAGAGGTACTTAATTGATCTTTGATCACCCTCTAGTACTATCCTTACCTGGCTAACTACCCGGGTAAAACTTTTATCTTTTCACTTTAGGAATTTTTGGTTAGGAGCTAGTCTAGTTGAGTTAGGCTTAACCCTAGAGTTAGAGTGATTGAAAAGTGATTGATTTTGATTTGTTTTAGTTAGGATTTTCCTTTTTCTTCAAAAAAAAAAAACTAACTTTTATTTTTTTCAAAAAAAAAAATTTTTTATAAAAAGAAATTGTTTTTGGTGCATGCAAAACGTGGATTAAGGACAATACACATCAACAAATTCATTTTGAACAAATGGCTAATGAAGTTCGGGAGTTTGAAGAGAGTCCATATCAGTATTCGGTAAATGATCCATTTTTTTCAACCTACAACCCAGGTTGGGCAAGTTACACAAACATTGCATGGAATCAGGGAAACCACTCCGAAACTCAAAACTTCACTCCCTCTTCGACCCAACATTTTCCTAGGGAAAATACAGTTCCTTTTAATTCTCATCCACAATTTCAACAACCCAGTCTGTCACATCAAAATCAGTCTCCTCATCATCAAGTTGTAACTCACACTCCTCTTGATACAGATCATGATGAACGTCTCAATATTTTGGAAAAAGGTTTTGAAATCATAATTAAGGCCTCCACACTAGCCATGGATATGTTAACTCAAACATCCTACACGATGAACTCCTTTATGCAATCAACCGAACTCATACTTAACTCTAATACTCAAGCTATAGCTAGATTAGAAACCCACATTGATCAACTAGCTAGTGCCATAAGTGAAGAAGATGAAGGAGAAATTTTGAGTCAACCCGTGGACAATCCTAAGGACACTCAAATGATTACACTACAGTCAGGAAAACAGGCCGATAATCAGGAAAGAACACCTTCATGTCAAACTTTTATTCCAGAACCAATTCCTTCTCCTTCTGATAACTCAAATCAGGAAAGACCAGAGAAAGAAGAAGAAGAGTCAGATCCAAGTTTTGAGGAAATTTATGGTGAGGAGCTGAATACATTAGGAGAAGCAGATCAGGTTTGTCAAAATAAGGAAACTATGTTAAACAATTGCTGTTTTGAACTGAATTTTGAAAAACTCTTTCTTGATGAACTAAGATTTTTGGAAAATAAACAATAACCAAATTTTTACACATCAACCATGAATCTTGGGGTTGAGAAATTTGTTAAAGAAAAATTGGTTGTTAGAGAACAATCATTCACAAATCAAGAATCTGAGTCCAATATGCATGACACCAATAATACCTACCTTCCATTGCCACAAAAATCATTGAACACCCTGGAATGCTTAGAATTTCAGCATATTGTTGATTATATCATGTTGAATTTATTTAAAATTCGTGGGAGAATTTTCAGCAATAAGGTAGGATTCAATGTAGAACAGGAACTCTTCATGTTAAATATTTCATTCTACATTGTTTATTTTGTTTATTTCAGAATAATAAAAAGAATTTATTCTTCTCTCACTTGAGAGTTTCTTGTTCAGTTTTCAAAAAAAAAAGGAAAAAAAAAGAAAAAGAAAAAAAAGAAAAAAAAAGAAAAAAAAAGAAAAAAAGTAAGAAGAATAAATTTTTGTCCTCCTCAGACCAAAGGTAATTGCAGATTTTTATCAGCGGACCAAATGTAAGTGCTTCACTTCTTATCTGCTTTACTTTATGCATCATAGAGTTTGCATTGAGGACAATGCAAAATTTAGGTGTGGGGGTGAGAATTAGTTATTTAAAAAAAATTTTTATAAAAATATTGTCACTTGCCAAATTGATAGAGTTATGTAATAATTGATTTATTTGATAAATTTGAAATTTTCTAATCCTTAGTTGGTTATTTACTTAAGATCACCTTTTATGACAACTCTAAATAAATTTCTTAAGAAATGATTTTTAAAGTAGTATACTTTATTTAAGCCTTAACTTGGACTTTTATTTAAAATAATGAAATTTTTGCATGCTTAACTTAGAGTTAAAAATATTTTTTTCAAAGTGTCTTGATTTACATATTTTCAAAATATATATACATATACAAAAAAAAAAATTTGCAAAAGAAGAGTGCGAAAAATGAGCACCAAAAAGAAAAAAAAAACTCTTTAATTCAAGGTGATTCTATCATATTAAGCCTAAGCTGACCGAGTAATTAAGCCCAAGGAGTATTTCCATACTTAATGACCTAAGCCCATTTGGGTTGGGATCCATTGGCCCAAAACTCGTTAAATGGTCACTTAGAAAGCCCGTTAAAGTAGAAAAAATCACCAAGGAAGAAATAGTTTAAAAAAAAATTTAATTAAAAAAACCCTAATAAATGTTTTATAGTTGTATATATGGTCTTGGAAAATATTTTAAATCAAGCGACTTGAAAATTATTTAAAACAAAGAGTTAGCATGTTCTTTTCAAAACTTTTAAATTAAATTTCTAAGTTTGGCTTGGTTTTGTATTGCTACAATGAGAAGATTTTCTTGAAAATATACCTTAGAGTTATATATAAAAATGTTTTCTTGAGTGATAACTGGCTCCAATTAGATTATCTAAAAGTTATCAAGTGAATTTAGTTATTTACTGACTTCTTTAATTTGGCAAGTTGACCGAATTTTGTGGGTATATTCACTGCAAACCCTCACGAGACTACAACTCGTCCACTAGGGTAACCTAGGGGTTTAAAGGCTTGTTGTATGCGCTAAATACAACCGCGATTCCTGCGAAAGTGAGTTAGGATTTTCTTTTTATTTTCTTTGCTAGAGGACTAGCAAAAGTTTAGGTGTGGGGGTATTTGATAATCATATTTTATTACAATTTTATACCCTCATTATCTATTTTACATGAATAAATATACCATTAATAATTGTTGTTAGATTAGTTTGCACATAATTGAATGAAAATATAAATAAATATTATTAAATGTAAAAACCCCTCAAAAATCTCTCTTCTCTATTTTGTAGCATTTTTTTGAAGCCAAAGCCCATCAAGAAAAATAAATACACCAAGAAAAACAATGGAATGGACTTGGATGCAAATAGTTGGAATGAATGAGCTTTTATGCAAAGATTTGGATGAAAGGAGACCGGATATGCTGCATATGGACATGGAAAATGAAATGGGCCGGTCTTGCTCTTGTAATTTGATTTTCAAAATCAAATAAATAATGGGCCAAAGAAATGGATGTTGATTTTCAAAAGAAAATCAAATGAAGCATTGTGTGGGTCGGACCTCAAGGTGCTGCAAATGGGAACCAAGGCCAGATTTGATTTTCAAAGCAAAGGGACATGGAAGTGGGCCGAATTTTGCAATTCAACTTGGATTTTTATTTTTGAAATCTAAATTATCAATGGGCCGGCCATCCTTCTCATTTTCTTTTGGAAAATCAAATGAGGACTTTGCTTATCAAATGAAATGAAGAATGAACAAACATCAATGGGCCTCCTATGTTTGGGCTAGAGAAGAACAAAAATCAAATTCAAAGGTGGAGATTGATGCTTGGGGCTCAAGACAAATCCAATGGCTCATACTCATTGATGATTACTATAAATAGTGGTAGAGAGTGAGCGGTTAAGGGTGTGAAAATTTTTGTAACTCCTTTTGGAGAGGAGGGCTACTCTTAATTGAGAAGGCCTTCAAAAAATTGTAACTTATTTGAAGGTTTGCATTTCTTTTCTTTTTCTCTTTTATTTCTTTTTTTATTGCTTATTAGTTTAGATTTATTTCTATGCTCATAGTTAGATTTTATTTTCTTGTTAAATAGCCAAGAGGCTAGAACCCTCTTGCCTTAGATTTATTTCATGCTTATAGAATAGATTTATTTTCTTGCATTTAATTATTGCAATTTTATTTTGTAGTTTAGATTTTGCAATTTATTTTGTAGTTAGATTTTTTACACTATTCACCTTGAGGCTAGAACCCTCTTGGGTTTAGTTTTTCTTTATGTTTATTTTTATTTTGTTTGATTCGCCTTTAGGCTAGAACCCTCTAGGGAATCACCCTTTTCTAAGAAGTGGGTTCAATTTTAGATTACCCATATCTATAATTGAATCCACCATCTTTAACTTCTTGCATTTTTCTTTTATTCTTAAATTTTATTTTCTTTATTCTTGATTTTTATTTTCCTTATTGATCATACTCATTCTCTTTTACATCCACCACTTATATTTCGTGCCGATTCACACACTACCATTTTCACTATCTCAATCTCTTCACAATCACATTCACCCACCAATCCTACTTGTCACGCACACAACATAAGAACCGATTTTATATTTTCTCCTACAAAACACCTTCCTCGTGGGATCGATATCTTAAATACTATAACTTGACACGGTTGTGCACTTGCAACCTTTTTGGTACATGTTTATGCCGCATCAATCACTCAGTACATGGGAAGTGGGTAGACCCACTCCCATAAGCAAGCAGCCTGCTTGCATTTCTCAAGCGAGGCTGACAAAGCTACGGGTGAGCTCGCGAGCTGTCTGAATGCTCAGGCGATCTTGCAGGCGAGCTTGGCGAACATGCAGGATTGTAGGCGTCAAAAATTACCTATAGGTCTCCGCACACGGCTCAAGACAGAGAGAAGATGATGAACATCACTATCCGAGTCACAGGAGCTCATTTGACAACGACAAACGCACGAAGTGAGTCGACGGACCATGCGAAACGATGAAACTTTAGAATGATGGAAACACGAGTTTATCGAGAACCCCACATCGCTTGCAAAATGTGAAGTACCTCTCGTGTCTTGTCCACTTCACATATTATTCAATCATGGGATCTTGTAGATCTTCTCAACGGCTTTCCGACACATCTTGAATCGTATGATTCCGAGTTCGGACGACGAAGATACGGTGAAAACGGACAGAACGAGCAGGACTACGTCCCAGGCCTCGATGAGACACCTAGAGGTGTCTCGGCCAACCCGAGACACCCAAAGGTGTCTCAGCTTGGAAACCGAGACACCCAAAGGTATCTCAGCCAAGCCGAGACACCCAAAGGTATCTTAGAACTTATAGAGCGATTTTAGTTATGATCTGATTCGAATCTGAAGAAACTTAAAACATGAAAGTTGTAGATCTCCTCCTTATGTTTTCAATGCATCTTGGATCAGGTCATTTGGAGGTCATATGAGGAAGTTATGACCAAAATACCCGAGACACTCATTGGTTTCTCGGCCATGGCCGAGACACTCACAAGTGTCTTAGACCTTGTGGAGCTGTTTTGGCCATGATTAGATTCGAATTTGAAAAAACTCAAAATATGAAAATTGTATATCTCCTCATTATCTTTCCAATGCATCCTATATCAGGTCATTTGGAGGTCATATGAGGAAGTTATGACCAAAATACCCGAGATACTCATTGGTGTCTCGGCCATGGCCGAGACACTCACAAGTGTCTCGGACCTTGTGGAGATGTTTTGATAATTATTAGATTTGAATCTGAAGAATCTTAAAAGATAAAAGTTGTATACCTTTTCGTTATCTTTCCAACACAACTTGAATCACCTCATTCGGAGGTCGGATGAAAGAATTGGAGCGAAAATACTGAAGATGGTACAAACTGTCTCGCACATGTGCGAGACACCCTGAACTGTCTCGCACTGGGACGTGTGTTTGACGGTTTTCGGTCAGTTTTGACGGTTCCAGAGCCTCCCTAACTACCTTGGGGTTATCTTTAAATGTGTAAAATGGTTATAACTGAAGATAAGAGGGAATCAACCGTTCCTATCCAAACACAGGGCTCCTGAAGCCTATAAATACAGCCCCAGTGCCTTTATTTTTTGGGAGCTGGAATTCTTGAACGTTGGCGAAGCCCTGTCGGATTGAAGATCAAAAGTGCACGAACTTCAGAGAGGAGGAGGAGTAGAGATCTGATCGAGTTCATCGGCATAAAGAAGAAGAGCTCATCATATCTGCAATTCTCGTGTTCGTCCCTTAAGATTACCCCGTTGTGGTGATATTAAGAAGAGCAATTATCTCGCTGTTGCCGAGATAAGCGCTACGGCTTCTTGATTCCTTCGCGAATCGACGAAGCTCTGCCTAATTTTTCAGTAATCAGATCTGATCGACGGTGGTCCACGGACATCAACGTCCCCGTCACAGGCCAAGATCCCACGCAAGCAGAAGACTGATAAACGATCTCTGCGCTGTTTGAAGAGAATTGTATTTTTTTGTTTTCATTGTGTAAAGGTCTTATAAAAAGACTAATTTTTGTTTTTCGTTGTAAACGTCTGAAGTTTGTAATGAACACCGCAATGAAACAATCAATTTTCTCCACAAACAAGGATCGGCTGGTAATGGGGCATAAACATGTACCAAAAATTATAAGTGCACAATTAGTCAAGTTATAGTATAAAGAGTTATTGATCTCATGAGGAAGGTGTTTGTAGGAGAAAATTAGAATCGGTTCGTATGTTGTGTGCATGACAATAGGAGTGATGATAGATGTGATTGTGGAGAGATGGAGAGAGTGAGAATGATTGTGTGTAAAAAATGATATTGAGAGTGATAGATAAAGAATAAATGAAATCACAAGGAAAGAAAGGAAAATAAAGGAAATAAAAATCAAGAAAAAAAAAAGAAAAAAAAAGAGAAAAGAACGAGGGTTCAATTAAAGAAATGAGGAATCTAGAATTGAACCCACCTCAAAAGAAAAGGCAATTCCCTAGAGGGTTCTAACCTCAAGGCGAATCAAAGAATATAAAAATAAAGGTAAATAAAAACTAATCCCAAGAGGGTTCTAGCCTCAAGGTGAATAGTGCAAAAAAACAAAATATAACTACAAAATAAATTACAAAAACTAAACTACAAAATAAATTATAAGAATTAAATACGAGAAAATAAATCTACTCTATAAGAATGAAATAAATCTATTCTATAAGCATGAAGTAAATCTAAGGTAAGAGGGTTCTAGCCTCTTGGCTATTTAAGCAAGAAAATAAAAAGATAAAAATATTAACAAAGATAAAATTTACCACCCAAGAGGGTTCTAGCCTTAAGATGAAAGCAAACCTCACTCTTGATCTTCATCTTCATCCCATCTTCATCTTCATCATCAAACAAAGAGAAGAAAATAAAAATATAAAGAGGTGAAAAATGTAACTCAGATGATGATGTTTATCATCTTTTCTCCATCTTGAGCTGTGTGTGATGATCTATAGGTAATTTTTAGTGCCTACACCCCTCTGTGTAGCATCAACATCAAACTGCTACAGCCTACCTAACAGCATATGAAAAGCATCCATCTCAACTGCATCACACAACAGCTCATCAACATAATTATGACAAATGGAAAAAGGTTCCTAATACACCTCAATAACCTATACACCATTACCCTCACGAATCTAACCGATCTTATAGGGGGCAAGGTGTTTCTCTGTCTTCAAACCTAATTTATCCACCATATGCTGAGAGACAATATTCTCACTATTACCGCTATCAATGATAATATCACAAGTCTTCTACATCACTGTGCACCTCGTATGGAAGATTTTATGCCTTTGAGATGGTTCTTCTGTATTTAGAGCCAATAATAATCGTCGCACAATACATGAAAGTTGATCACCATCATCAAGATCAACCTCCTCATCACCATAGTCTGCAACGTCATTTTTGTCCGCATCCTCCTCACCACGGTCCACTACATTCATAGTATTTCTTTTAGGGCACTATTCGATCGATGACCAGGTTGACCATATCTGTAGCACTTGATTGGATCTGGTTTGACATATGGATTTACTATTGTAGCCTTCTTTACTGCTGTTGTTGCTGGTCTTGTATCCTTCTCAACTGCAGAATCTTGATTATGGACGAACTAGAATTGTTTGTTCCCGCCACGATTATAATTTATGAGCGAACTGTCTGAAGCTGCCCATAATCCTTGATCGTTTCATCCAAGTTGTTGCTCCACCTTTTCGGATAAGCTAATTGTGTCTGCCAAAGTATATGTCTATTGTAAAGACACACGATCCTGAATCGTCATCCTTAACCCCCGATATAACGAAACATTTGTTAGGCTTTGTTCTGGTTTAAATTATTGTTTGATGACAACCAGTAAAAGTCCTACATGTACTCATCAATTATTCTTCCACCTTGTTTGCAATTCTGGTATTGTTCGAACAAGACTTGCTTGTAGTCACTAGGTAGGAAGCAGACTTTTAGCAACTTCTTTATCTTCTCCCACTTATTGACTTTCAGCCTCTGTTGATGGGATCGATTTATGCATACTGATTCCCACTAAGCGGATGCTCCACCCCTAAGTCGGTAAGCCATTAACTTAACCTTTCATTCATCTAGTACTTCATGTACTCGAAAAACTTCTCCACCTCTTCAATCCAATCAAGAAATTATTTGATATGAAGTTGCCACTTGAAAGATGGCAGATCCATCTTCATCTTGAACCCTCTAACATCATAATTGTCCCCTCATCGACAGTTTCTGCAATTGTAACCATGGCTTGGGGCTTCATAGTCATCACTGTCATTGTTGAATTCATCCAGTGGAGTCAGATTACATCGTTGGCAACCATCAACGCGATTTTAAACTCCGATTGTATTTAGATGCTCCATTCCCAATGTTAATCGATCTATGGTATTCTTAATCTGATTACCATCAGTCTTTAACACATCAAACTTAGTTTAGAAAATAGGGGTTTCGTTGCCTGCTATCGTGGCGAAGAAAAATGGCTCTGATACCAATTAACGCAGCGCGGAAGTAATAAAGCTCAGAATCGACCAATGGTTCTTCTTTGAATCCAAAAAAAATTATGTTCGAATCCATGAAGAAAATATATAAAGAGAAAATTTTATTGATGAAAAGTTATGCCTTTAGGTCTTACAATCCTCTACTTAAATAGAAAATAAACAAGACTCCTAGTAGAACCTAAACTTTACCAAAAATAAAAATAGCAAAAACTCACCTTAAAATACTCTCTATGATTGGGAAAACAGATCAGACAAATTTAAAATCAAATCAAATTTATTTTCTAATTAAAATAGACTCCTAAAACATTATCTAAAATAGTAAAAAACTAAAAAAAACTCTGATACCTCTCAATCCAGAGGGAATTTCGTGAAATAGACGGTGGCAAATCAAACAACAATTGATTTAATTGACTCCGTCTCAAAAAAATACGCGATTTTTGTATACAATTCGTCCAATTTCGATGTACAGTTTGGGAGATATGACCCGTTATTCGTTGCAAGTTATTTTCTTCTGCCAGTTCCGCGTTTGGGCTTCTGACGGTCCAGTTTCTCCATAAATATATCCGCAGTGTGTTTTACATCATTATACTAATATTTTCATTTAAATGGAATATACTCATATAAACTTTGACAAACATTTTTCACACATCCATTTGTCTGAAAGTCACTTTCAAATTTGGAGCGTTTGGTAAGTGGAGTGTTTTTTTGTTTCCGTGTCTTTTTAAAAAAAAATCAACCAAATGCGTTTGGGAAGTGAAGCGTTTTTTTAAACTGACCGTATACAAAAATAAAAAGTCCAACGGAAATCTCAAAACACCATATTGGTGTTTTGAGATTTCCGTGGTTTTTTCTCCCCAAACCCATCTCCGCCCCGACACCATCGCAGCCACTCCTCGTCGCCGCCCCGACCCGTCGCCCAACCTCCTACCCGACGATCGTCACCGCAGACCTATCTCCCAGCCTCCGACGGGAGAGAAGCAGGGACTCCGAGCTCGAGGCGAAGTTCCCCCGTTCTCGACGCCAGTCGCCGACGACTCCAACCTCTCCTCCCCCCTCCTCAAGATCCTCCCTTACTCCATCTCTTCACTCTCCTCTCCCTCCCAATCCGTCCGCAAAACTAGTAAAATCCCCCAAATTCTAGGGTTTCTCCAAAACCCTAACCCTAACCCCTTCCTACTTTCCGTTCCTAGGTTCTCGAGATTTTGAGTCATGTGAACAAGCGAGTCAAGCACCGGCCGGAGATCGGGCTGCCGTTCTCGGAGATATGAAGGGTTTACTGTGAGCTGTTGGTGGGTCTTGGGAAGCTGCCTCAATAGCATCAAGATATCATTTTGATGATTGTTACAAAGGTATGAGTGGTTAATTTTAGCTGCTTCATGAAAATCGTTAGTAGTTTGGTCAATGTAGAAGATATTATTTTGGTAACAATTAATTCTAACTTATGTTGCATATTCAAGAAATTATTTGAACTATGAATCTGCTCTGTGATTATTGGACTGTCTTGCATGTAATTGAGCAAGGATGCATAATAATTGAGTTTGACAAAATTTTCCAGTTTTGAAAACACTGTCTTGCATGTAATTGAGCAAGGATGCATAATAATTGAGTTTGACAAAATTTTCCAGTTTTGAAAACACCGTTTGAAAAATAAACACCTTGGTATGGACAAAATTTTCCAGTTTTGAAAACACCGTTTGAAAAATAAACACCTTGGTATGGTGTTTTTAAAAAAACACAACAAAAAGAAACACTTTGGTTACCAAACACTCTCGCTCAATAGATTTTTGCGCAAATAACTGCTATTCATACACGCATCACAATGCACTAGGCATACTAATAATTAATAATAATGGAAAGATGAGAGTTCAACAGTATTTTTTTGAGGGACTTAGTCCTTTCATCCAAGAAAAAAAATTGAAAAAATAGATCTTTAGTATTTTTCTTAATCTGTACCATATGATCAAGTAAAAAAAATGAAGTGCTTTATTATTGCGAGTAACGAAGCGGTAGAACCTACGCCAGACGGCCCGACAACAGCTTCTCCATATTTACATTCACCGAGCGAAGGTCCGTGAGCTTGTTTGGTCGAAATTAGAATTAATCAAGTAAAAGTAATTGCCAAATGCAAGATTAAGTGTGGCATGTCCGATGAACTCTAGCTCTGGTAGGATCGGATCCATGGATTGAGTCCAAGTGAATGATCGGTTCACACTGATTGATTCTCACCCCTCCACGGGATCAACGGTGGAGCCACATAATGTCCAGTAATGTAACTGAAGAAATTACAGAAACTCAGAAGAATCAGGCAAACCAGGCGGCGGTCGACCGGTCCGGTCGACCGCATTCGTGCACAAGGCTTCCCGTGCGTCAAAGCCAGATTAGTTGCCAAGGGATATGCACAGCTTGAGGGCATTGATTACAACGAGGTATTTTCACCCGTTGTGAAGCATTCGTCGATTCGGATTTTATTGGCGTTGGTGGCACAGTTGGATTTGGATTTGGTCCAGATGGATGTGAAGACAGCCTTTCTACACGGTGATTTAGATGAGGAGATCTACATGACACAACCACAGGGTTTCAAAGCTGCAGGAAAGGAAAATTTGGTTTGTAAGCTGAAGAAGTCTCTTTATGGTTTGAAGCAGTCACCAAGACAGTGGTATAAGAGATTCGACGGCTTTATGATTGGCCGAGGGTACACGAGGAGCCCATATGACCCATGTGTTTATATGCACAAGCTACAGGATGGTGAGCTCATATATTTGCTTTTATATGTTGATGATATGCTTATTGCTTCCAGGAATTCTTCGGCTATTCGAAAGCTGAAAGAGGAGTTATCATCCGAGTTTGAGATGAAGGATCTTGGAGAGGCAAAGAAGATATTGGGTATGGAGATCGAGCGAGACAGGGTGAAGGGGAAATTGAAGCTAACACAGAGGAGTTACTTGCAGAAGATGTTGAAGAAATTTAGCTTTGATGGCAATGCAAAAGCAGTTAGCACACCATTGGCTCCCCACTTCAAGGTTTCAGAGTTGATGTCACCTATTTCAGTTGAGGACAGAGATTATATGTCGAAGGTCCCATATGCCAGTGCAGTAGGTAGCTTGATGTATGCGATGGTGTGTACGAGGCCAGATTTGTCACAGGCCGTGAGCATGGTATCGAGATACATGCACGACCCCGGGAAGGGTCACTGGGAGGCCGTGAAGTGGATTCTATGGGATGTTCGAGGCACCGTGGATGTTGGTTTAGTGTTTCAGAAGGATGAGAAGGACGGGCAGGCTTGTATTGGTTATGTGGATTCAGATTATGCTGGAGATCTTGACAAACGCCGGTCTACGTCAGGTTATGCTTTTACATTGGCAGGTGCACCTGTATGTTGGCGTTGCACGCTTCAGTCCACAGTGGCTCTCTCTACTACAGAGGCAGAGTATATGGCAGTTACTGAAGCTATTAAGGAGGCTTTATGGTTGCGTGGATTATTGGAGGACTTGGGGATTGCTCAGGAGACTATTCGGATATATTGTGATAGTATGTCGGCTATCTATTTGGCGAAGAACCAGGTTTATCATGCGCGCACGAAGCACATCGACGTCAGATTCCACTTTGTACGGGACGTCTTGGATGATGGAGATGTCATATTGGAGAAGGTCCACACAAATGACAACCCTGCAGATATGTTGACCAAAGTTGTTTCAGGAGTGAAATTTGGTCATTGTTTGAAGCTTTTGAACATCCTTCAGTGCTGAGGCCTTTGGAGGCCATTAATATGAACTACGTTCGGCTTGATTCCTTGGGCAAGATGATACGTAGGCAGTCTTTCAGATGCAGTCGGTTTGATCAGTTGATTCAGATGGGGGGGGGAGATCGCGTTTTAGCTCGAGTATTGTTCCTGGACTTGTTGAGGAACTATTGGATGATTTGGTGTCGGCTCAGTTTTTGGTGGAAACATTCGCCGAGGTGGAGAATTGAAGAAATTACAGAAACTCAGAAGAATCAGGCAAACCAGGCGGCGTCCGGTCGACCGACGCTGTTTTGGGCTGGGCTTTCAGGTTTTCGACCCGATTCGTTTTGTAAGTTCTATATATACCTAAACCTGTTTGTTTAGGGTAGAGGTTGGACGAATTTGAGCAGCCAAAGAGAGAGAATCATTGCATCCAATTGTGAGAGAGCTTTGAGAGATCTAGAGCTTTGTTTTAGGGTTTGGTCTGAGAGATTTGTAACCCTATTTGTATTCTCTTGATTTCTAGTAGAAAGAACTCCCCCCTCCTTGCCCCGTGGACGTAGGCAACTTGCCGAACCACGTAAATTCTTGTTCTTGCTGTGATTGTGGTTTGCATATTATTTGTGGTTTAGTTCAAGTTATTGTTCGTGTTGCCCTAGAAAGCTTCCGCCGCGCACAACAGTAACATGACATGATTGATTACTTATTTTATGCATATTTTTATTTACTTTTAACTTATATTTATTTTTTAAGAAACCATTGGAATTAGCGTAAGACACCACTAAAGGACCAAAGTTGTATAATTGTCAATGTACATTCAAGATACAACTACGATAAATTTAGAAACTTCAGAATTGTGTTGTTAACGTGGGAGGGCCATGCTCTTGTACAAGGGGTTCAAGGGGTACATATGTATGCATGGGAGGAGGCTCTTGGCCATGTGCTGTAGGAGGGCCATGCTCTTGTACAAGGGGTACAAGCATGTGATGAGGCTCTTGCCCATGTGCTGTGAATGGCTGAGAGGGTACAATCCTCATAGTGGAACCCCCCTTGGTGAACGTATGCAAGTTTGTCGAACCACGTAAATCTATTGTCTCGCCTTTCACTGAGAGTTAGTATTGTTTGTAGGTTCACTCGACAAGTCAGTCTTAGAACTGATGAGAGGTTGAGCTGGAACAAGAGTTTGCTATTGCTTTGTAGATTCCCTCGATATTTTAGTCTTAGAACTGATGAGAGGAAGAGTGTATATTTCACTTTGTTGAAATACCTCACTTTCGATTCTTGTTTCCTTTGAGAAATAAGAATTTCACTATCTATTCTAGTTTTCTTTGAGAAACAAGAATATAGAAGTTAACTTGTGCTTTTATGATAACAAAAGTCAGGGCTATCTCTCAGGTGATATCGCTTCCGCGGCGATGGGCGTGACTCTGTGCCCAACAGAAGTAGTACTTTCGTTGATTCAAATTGAACTAGAAACGAATTTCTAAAGCTGATTAAAAAAACACCGCTCCACAAGAGGCTCAACCATTTACAAAATAAAACACTAGTAACTTTCTCTAAACATTGGATTTAAAAAGCTCCCATACATACAAAAACTCCCCTCCTTACAATCATTCTTGCACTCCCCCTAGTTCTTATGATCAATCGTCAAACTCGTGCACTCCCCTCCACAGCACTGCCAATAACAATCTTGATCGGAGCTCCCACTCTCGATATTATCAGACTCATCAAAGCTCGAAGCTTGTTGCAGCGTGTCTCTGATACGTTTTTGTTTTGAAGAACTTATGCTAATGAGGTCTCCATTGAGGAACACCTTCATGATGTTTTTCGTCCTCTTGACCGAATGGTTGAACTTAGTAGATTCTATTTGCTTTTGGGATTTCTTGTGTAGAGCTGTCTTGATTGTACTTTCATAGTTTCTCTTGTGATGATTGGCGCCAAAATTGATCTAAATACCTGAATTAAAATAAAAAAAATATAATTTCATCAACGAGAATTTAATATAGAAAATTTATCAAATGTCTTAATTTTTAAACTTATTTTTTCTGTACCAGCTAATTTGATCAATTCCATGGGTAAGCTTTGGAACATGTGAATTAAATCTGTATTCGATAGTAGAATGCACAAACTAATTATATTCCTGTCTATAGTGAATTGTCATATATTATCATTCTACAATGTATAAGCTATTTAAAGCACATATATTTTACCCCTGTTATAAAGGTATGTTTGCTTCCTCTCTTCCTCAAGAAGAAGATCAGTTCACATCTCTGGTAATAACCACTCATTACAGTTATGATTCATACTAATAATATCTATCATATGTGAATTACACTTATTCTCATTTTTAATTTAAGAAATCATAACCGTCCACTGAATTATATATACTTATGATTAAACAAGTAATCTCTCTACCATTAAACTTTTAGCATTCTGCAATTACTTTATGTTTGTTAAATAAATAAATTTCAACAACAAGGCAAAAATATTTTCTTAAGTAAAAGAAAAGTTTATAAATAACATACAAAATTCATGTACCTTCCAAACGATCTCAAGATTCAATCCGGAATCGATATAAATTGCTGCAGCAACAGACTTTATAATATCAGCCAATACTTTAGGAGCTTTCTTTGTATTTCCTTCGTAGCTCATCCGGTCGATTTCGATGTGTCCTTTAGTCGTAACAGACCGACTGAACTCCTGCACCTAATAATAGAGAAGATAAATTAGTTAGAAATGTGAAAAAACCAAGATTTAAAGTATAGTTTTGCAAAACCATGAAATTTTGTGGTTTTTGCAGAACACCCTCTTAAACTTCAAAATTCGTGGAAACCCCTATATTTTAGGGAGTTTAATATGTTGGAGAAAAATTGGGACCAATTGGTCAATGAGCTTTAAATAAAGGATAGGAACCAATTTAACCCAAAAGGTTTAGCTATTAGGTTTTGACCTTACACGCCCAATTATTTAACCATCTCCAATGTGAGACTATGCTCACATAAATAACCAACCTCTATCGTCCCTAGACCCTTTAATGACTTGGTCTGAAAACTAGAAAGAAAACAAATATGACTACTCAATGCCCTCAAGATATTCCACCATGTATTGGCTAATTCGACCATTACTACTCCTACAAATATGACTACTCAATGCCCTCAAGATATTCCACCATGTATTGGCTAATTCGACCATTACTACTCCTAGAATCAATCTCAGACACCATTCACAAGATATTCCACCATGTATTGGCTAATTCGACCATTACTACTCCTAGAATCAATCTCAGACACCATTCACTGTCTAACAATCATCCTCCTTGACACCTCTCATCTTTGCATTGAATTTTATTTTGCCTTCAGCCATGACCATGGCCCTAATACAACTTGTTCTTGCGGCCAAATCGAGTGTTCATTGGCTTGAAATAGATGCTAGGAGCCAATTTAACCCAAAAAGCTTACGCTATTAGGTATTCAGCTTAACTCTATTCGACACTATCACTCTTTCTCAAGCTTTTTCAATGTGGATTTAAATCTCTTCCCTCTTCGCCAACAACCCCACCTTCATTTGTGAGTATAGCTCATTATTCACAAGAATTGATGGACCATTCACTAAGTTGGTCTGAACTACAACCATAGAGAGTTGACATGGCTAGTCAACACGAAAATAGTTTTATCAAAGGTTTTAAGCAAAACCATCAAAGTTGAGAGGGATTTTCTTGATATTTCTCCTAAACATATTAAAACTAAGATAGCTAGCTATGCTTACCATATGATCAAGTTCTTCATTATTGCAACGGACGAAACGGTAGAGTCCGAGCCGAACTGCTGCACGAGCCAACTTCTCCTTTGATACGTTTGTGCCACGAAGGAACGTCAGCTCACCAGGGCCGATATCAGGGTTATTCAAGTAGAAGTAATTGGTGAATGCAAGACTAAGAGTTGCATTTCCCAAGAACTCGAGTCTCTGGTAGGATGCATGGGCCAGGTACGAGGAGTGGGTCAAGGCCTCCTCAAGTAGCCTTGGGTCACAAAAATTGTAGCCCAGGGCCCATTGGACCTTGGCCACATTGGGCCACGGTGGCCCACCTTTAACATCAAAAGATAGACGAAGAGATTTTGCTAGCATGCACATAAACATTCCACGCTCGCAAAAACTCTCCTTATGGTGGTGACACACGCAGGATATATGATTCTCGGTGTTGTCGGACTCATCGAAGCTTGAATGTTGTTGCAGCATGTCTCGTGTTGCATTGAGCTTGACAATGTGTTTGTGTTTCGACGAACTTATACCAGCAAGATTTCCATTTCCATCGACAAATATCTTCATGATGTTTTTCGTCTTCTTAATGGAGCTCTTAAACTGAATGAATGATCTGTGCTTCCTGCGTTTCTTGTGTAAAGCTGATCTAGATTGCTCTTTCATAGCTTCTGATGTGGTGATGGGCGCTAGAATTGATCTAAATACCTAAATTTATAATCGAAGAAACTCAATAATGCTAATAAGAACTTAGAAAAAGATGATTTATCCATGATCTAATTTTTAATTGGATTTATTTTTGTTAAACCAATCACAAATCTATCCTAAAATAGTCAAAAAATGTTTCTAATAGAACAAAGGTAGGTTTGACAATAATTTAACAAGAATTAAGGATTAAAAATGTCTAAAATTAATATGTGAGCATCACATAATAATTTTTGGAGAAATATTTTTAGCCCTACGTTATTTGAGTGCAAAGGAGAGGAAAACTCTAATGTATTTAAGTCTTACTAGTTGAGATACACGTGCAATGCACATGGTTGAATATCATGATTATTTAAATTGATAACAATAGAGTAAAAATAAAAAAAATAAAGTTTTTTTGTGGCATCAACTCAATAATCTCTCTCTTAAATAAATATTATCATTGTTTTCTTCAACCCAGACTGTGACCACGTAATCTACTATTTGTGAGTTATAAACATATTAATCTAATACAACACCTTTATTTATTAGTTTCTTGAAGTCTTTAAAAGATGGGTGATCATTCAATTCGTAAAAGAATTTTGCATATGAATTTACTTGCAATATGTCCATTAAACTTTTAGTTGTGGTTTGACTCATATTCACATTAACTTTTAGTTATTGTTTCACTCATATTTATATTATCTAATATTCTCATTCAATTTTATAGCCCATTCTCTGTATCATAGAGGTAAAACTGGAAGTATGAAGAATTATTTTCTTACGAAATTAGAATAGGAAGATTATGATATATTTCCCTATGTGCTTTAAATATAATTTTTTTTTGATACAAGGTCTCTATCAAATCTTACCCTAAATGATGTGAATAAAAAATGCTATTATAACTCACTTGCCTAGGACAATTATATTGTATATATAATACATAACTCATCTGGAATATCCACATCTGCTAAGTGGATTTTGTTGATGTAAAAGCAACATGTTAGAGGCTCGTATTCAAACTTTTTGACTCTATAAAAGACACAAGAATTTGGAGTGCATAGCTTATATATTGTAACGAACATACTGATTCATGAAGAAATTTTCCTAATAACGATATTATTACAGCGATATTACTATATATGACATTTTTAAATAAATTATAAAGTATATATATGGAAATCTCAATGCTTATAGTTAGTAGTTGGGCTCCAAAAAATATGTTAATTTTACATTATAGTTTGTTATTTGTAGTATTGTTGGTAATGTCGTTACCTTTCTTTTTTATCTTATTATTCATACTTTTCTGATGTAAGTTCTCTTTTGCTAATCACTCAATTTGCTATATTTAATTTTTATAGTATTAAAAGTTAGAATATTCTCTTTTACTTAAAAAATATTGATATAATTTTTTTAAAAAATATATACACATAGTAGCAATATTATGTACTTCAGTTCACTCAAACATTAGCTTGAAGCTATTTAGAGTGAGGTCCTTTCTACGCTAAAATGGTGATATAGTGATTACAGAGTCTAAAAGTCAAAGAAAAAATTTCTAAAAAAAAGTAATTTAATGTGTAAAATTAAGAAGTAATTTGTAAATTGTACATGGGCAGTGCAGATATGTATAAAAAGTAATGTATATATCTTCATAAAAACTTCATAGTGAGTGACCAAGTATAATCATCCTAATTTAAGCATAATTAATTATTATTTTAGTCATAAAAACTTCATAGTGAGTGACCAAGTATAATCATCCTAATTTAAGCATAATTAATTATTATTTTAGTTACTAATTTGATACGCTTAACTATGAACATAATTAATTATTATTTTAGTTACTAATTTGATACGCTTAACTATGAAATAAATCTCCAGCAAAAATAGCAATTAAGATTGTATTATGCTCTAGATAAATAAATAAATGTTATTAGAGCTCATCTTTATATTAAATTTAAAAGTAATAATTTAAATTATTAAGTACCAAATATTAGCTCATGTGAGAAAGTAAAGTAATCTATGGTCTATATACGTTTATAGTCAATCAATCAAACATATTAGATTTATGATGACCACAGTCAAAATTATATGGTGGGTTCACATTAAATATAATTTATAAAAAAATAGTACATTAAATCAAAAACTTTTTAACCACTATATAGATTATCTTAATTTTTTTACATATATAAACTATATTGCCTAGGAATAGTGATGTGCGCACTTAACTATGGTCTAATAATCTTATCGTCATTGTTTCCTTCAATCCAGATTGGTCTACTATTTATGAATTATAAACACATTAATCTAGTACAACATCTCTATTTATTAGTATCTTGAAGTCTTCAAAAGATGAGTGATCATTTAATTCGTAAAGGAATTTTTATATGATTTTTTTCCATATATAAATTACACTGCCTAGGAACAATGAAGTGTTGTACACTTAATTATAGCTTAATAATCTTAAGAACTACTTACTCTTTAATATCATTATTAATTGACGTATTTATGCATTACACTAAAAACACAATAAAAATTTAGAAAACTACAAAAGAAACACCCTAAATTTTTTTAAAAATTATAAAAAACACCCTAAAATTTTGTAATTTATAAATACACAAAACTATTAAACATTACATTGAAATCAAGAAAATACAAAAAATCATTGAAATTTTTTAAACTTTGGAGAGGTAATTTACAATGTGCTAAACTTGAAGGGTGTTTTTTCCGTAAATTTTAATTTTAATAGATTTTCAATCATTTATGTTCTTTTCAAAAAAGTTACGGGTAATTTTGACCATGAGAGGTTTTTCCTAAATCTATACTTTTAAAGTGAGTATGATATTATTTGTAAAATTTTAGTTTTCTAGGGGTTGTTAGTAATTTTGTATATTCATTTTTGCGTCCATAGGTTAGAAATTCTCATGGTATTTTTTATAAATTATGAATTTTAGGGAATTTTTGTAATTTTTTAAACTTATAAGCTTTTTTTACAGATTGTAAATTATTTATAGACTATTTATAATTCATATGCTTTCAATTTACTAATGAGTTTGAAATTCTTAGGGTGTTATTTATAAATTTTGAATTTTAAAGTTTTGTTTGTAATTTTTGAAACTTCAAGGGTGTTTTCTTTAAATTATAAATTATGTAGGGGATATTTATAATTTCTATATTTTCAATGTACTATTAGGTTAGAAATTATCAGAATTTTTATAAATTTACAATTCTGAGGGTTTAATTTTGTAATTTGTAAAAAGTTCAGAGTGTTTATTGTAAATTCCATAAATTTTCGGGGGTAGTTTGTGTTATTTGTAGGTTTTTAGTGTGTTTATAAGTTTGAAATTTTGAAGGTGTTTTTTATAAATTTTAAATTTTTAGGGGTGTTTTTGTAAGTTTTTAAAACTTACAAGATATTTTCTTCAAAGTCAAAAAACTTTTAGTTTCTAGCTAGCATATATTTTTTAGATTTCTCACTGAATTGAAATAAGTAAAATTTATAATTTTTAAGATATTTTAATAAAATTTTAAATTTGTAGGGGTGTTTTTACAATTTAAAAAACTTGGAGGATTTTTTTTACAAAGTCCAAAAAATTTTAGGTGTTGGTTAGCATATGTTTTTTAGATTTCTCTGTGAACTGAAATAAATAAAGGATTTGAATTATATCAAACGTATTTTCTTTATCCAATAACATGTTAAGTCTCATTTTAAATATGATAAATCATTTAGTTACTAATTCAAAGAAGATAAGATAATTAGAATAGATTAGGATAATAATGTAATATTTAAAAAAATTGAGGGTAATACTGGCCATGAAAATATTTTCCCGAACTCGTACTTTTAAAGGGAGTATGATGTTTCCTAAGTATAACTTCTGGAGCTAAGTTGCTTCCAAGAAGAGCCAGTTAACATGGTCTAGTGTGCTCTAACTATAAACTCTATGATCAAATGAGCATTACAACCAGGTATGAAACTATGAACTACTACGATGTAAGGTGAGGCTGTATCAAAACTATTGCACCATTAAACTTGGAGTCCCAAGAGCCACTTGATCGTTAAAATGAAAATTTATGAATTGGCTTGTCCAACTGCTTCGTTGACACTACGGAAGCTCAACAGACTAGTCCAGATTTAAAGTGCACCAACATAGCATCAGTCTATGGTGACCCAGAAAGTATAAAGTATACCTGGTTTCATGGCATTAAATATGCATTAAATGAATGTCACTCATTAGATAATTAAATTTCGGAATTCATATACATATATAAAGGCTAACATCCTTTAGGTACATATTTATTATTATGGACGGCCTTCACTAAATGCTTTCTTTCTAAGGTTCATGCCAAAAAGCCAAACTTCTGTGGAGCTAAAATGCTTCCAAGAACAGCCGGTGAGAATGATCTTCTAGGGTCTATGAGTTGACGAACACTATAAATCGACCTATGCAACTATGGATTAGTATAACAAACAACAAAGCATTGGTCTAGTCCAACTGCACCGTTAATTAATACAATTGAAGCCCAATAGCTTTTTTGGAGCTAAAATTAATTGCGTAGTGAGCTTCAACTAGGAGCTCTATGTGTGGACGAGCTCAGCAATTCTGTATTTTGAAATGAAGGTTCGAGCCTCCTTATATATATAAGCCTAGGGGAAGCCCAACAATTTTCGTTCACATTTATTGAGTCGAGTCTAAGGGCATATTTAGCTTTGATTGAAGGTAATGGAACATTACTGGAAAATAGGGAAGAGAAAATAAGAAAAGATAAAATTCTCTTCACCTAGATTTTCTCAAATCTAGAAAGTAACAAATTTTGTATTGTTGAGAGTGAACGGAAAGAAACTAGAGGGAATATTGCACTCCTTAAAACTATCCAAACTAAATGAGTGGTCTTACCGACCTTCTCTTTTTTATTATTTCCCTCAATCTAATGAGTGCCTAGAGGATTCAAACCACTGGACAGTTAAGCCTATGTGGAGAATTCAGGAAATTCTAGTTTTTGGTCCATATTTTGCAGATTCTGTCATAATCGACTCATGCACAGGTATAAGTCGACTTATGATAAGTCAATGGTAAGTTCACTTACCTTATGTTCTGGAATTATTAGTTTTGGCTCAGTCAAGTCGACTTATAGAGACTGTTAAGTCGACTTGTGGTAAGTCGACTTGTTCCCACTACTAAGTTGATTTACGTTCTGTTCTTCAGTTGTTAATTTTCGCTCTGCCAAGTCGACTTATAGTCCTTGATAAATCGACTTATAACGGGTTTTCTGCACAGTTAGAGTTCCTATTTGGATTCTGTTTGGGTTTTTATTTTGTTATAAATAGGAACACGATTTTGAGGGTTTCTGAGCAGTAAATTGAGGATATTTGGAGTACAGAAAAGAGATATTTTCTGAGCTATTGGTTAGGATTTTATTTGGAGAGAATTAGAAACTTGTTGGTGAGATTAATTGGTGAGTTTGAGTGATTTGTAATCTCAGTTTGTACTCTTCTTCTCTATTAGTGAAAACCACATCTCTTTCTTACCCCGTAGACGTAGGCAACTTGTTGAATCATGTTAAAATTAGTTGTTTGTGTTTGTGGTATTATTTTGGTTTGTTTGGACTTCTCTCGGCATTTGTTTGATTTGGTTTCTCAAAGCACATCGGTTTAGTTTTGGCTTCTGCCGTGCACAACAAGTGGTATCAAACCTTGGGCTATGCTTGGGCTAATTGGAGGAGTAGATCGCTTTGGAAGTTCGTCTAGGGCTTCAGTTGGTGATAAATGTGAGATTTTTTTCTATTTATGGATCTCGTTTCCGTCGTGTGGGGTGGGATCTTTCGGAGTTCCTTGTTAGGGTTTCAGTTGGAGGTAAAAATCTCTCTTTTTTAGTTTAGATCTATTTTTTGTTTGTTCTGTATTGTTTTGTTGGTGTTTTGAGAAAGATGGTCGAGAAAAAAAAATTAGGGAGGGTACTTCCGGCGTGAAGACCGTTCAAAATTTGAATATCCACTCTATGGAGATAGATACGGATAAGTTTAATGGTACAAATAATTTTGATCTTTGGAGATGTGAAGTCTTGGATACGCTCAACACGTAAAATTTGGAAGATACATTAAAGTTGGACGGGAAACGGGCGACACTGAAGAGAAGGTTTGAAAGAAGATGAATAGAACGGTGTGTGGTGTGATTAGATCTTATTTAACTCAAGATTTGAAATATGATGTGATCAATAAGACTTCGGCTAAGAAGATTTGGGAGATCCTAGAGAGCAAGTATTTAACCAAGAGTGTAGAGAACCGCTTCGCTTGCATTTGAAGAGGAGACTTTATCGCTTTCAATTAAAGAAGGGAACCTCCATTGATGATCACATGAATCACTACACGAAGCTTCTTGCGGATTCGGCGAATATAGATGTGATGATTGAAGATGAGGACAATGCGTTGTTATTGTTGAGTTCCTTGCCCGACGAGGAATATGAGATATTCGTTCTTACTATTATTAATGGGAAGGCATCTCTTTCATATAGTGAGGTCACCGTTACACTTGTGAATTATCAGCTTCGAAAGAAGGATAATGAGACTTCAGTTGAGCAGATAACAGGGGCATTGGTCACAGGAGCAAATAGTCTAAACCATGGTAGAAGGTTGTAGTCTAGAGGGGCACATCCTGGAGTTCGTAAAAATTAGTGTGCCTTTTGTAAAGAGGATGAATATTGGAAAGCCAAATGCCCAAAGTTGTTTGATCGAGCCGGAAGAATAAGAGGAAAGCTACTCAAGCTTCAGAGGTGAATGTTGTCAAGACTAGTGGTGACAATTCAGATTCGGATTCTTCAGGCTACTCATTAGTACTACCGTCAGTTTGTGTTGCTGACTCTACATAGTGGATGTTGGATTCGGGTGCTTCTTACCACATTTGCCCTAGGAGGGATTTGTTCTTCAACTTTCAGGAGTTGGAAAGAGGAGATGTGGTGCTCATGGGTAATAATCATGAATGACCTATTTGTGGTATCGGTACCATTCGTATTAGAATGTGTGACGGAGTGATTCGGGAGTTGGACGAAGTAAAGTTCGTTCCTCAGTTGAAGAAGAACATCATTTCACTTTTTTGAAGGCAGCAGGCTATCGTGTGACCTTAGAGGAGCATCTTTGAAGGTCACATTTGGGTCCTTGATTATGATGAAGGGCATCAGGAGGAAGGATTTGTATTATTTGATTGGGAGTATGGTGTTTGATAGAGAGTTGACGACTTCTTTGGATTTAGCTAGACTGTCGTATTTGTTGAGGCTAGGATATTTGATTGATTATGTCATGCATTGGTTGTTGATGAGTGCTTTGACCTGCATATTAAAGTCTTTTGAGTACATTGGTATGAGCGAGAAGACCGAGGTAGAGTTTGGCACTTCTATCCATCGATCAAGGGGTCTTTTAGGTGGTGTTCATTCAGGCATTTGGGGGCCTTCCAAGGAGGCATCATTGGGAGGTAACCGGTATTTGGTTTTCGTAGTTGGGGACTATTCTAGGTATTAGTGAGTTACAACCAAGTCTCGTTGATGTGAAGTCCTAGAAGTCAACAATAGATGGAGGAAGTGTGTTGGCAGAAAGGTAACCCGTCGTTTTGTTTTTGATAGGGGTTCTTTATTGTATTTTTGCCGAGCTCATGGCAGTTTGAGATACTTCATTAGAGAGGAGACATTGGGGCAACGAGATAAGACGACAGTTTTGATGGGTCGTTCCTTGCTGGAGGAGAATCGACGTTAGTTGTCGAGCATTGGATTGCAGAGGAGTTTTGGAGCTTCGACATATTTGGGTCATCTTAGTCATAGGTTATCGACTGTTGCGTTTGGAGATTTTGGATCTGGTGGAGCTGATTCAGATTTTGGGTTATGTTGGATGTTTGTTACCCAATATTTGGTCACACCGAGGATGTGAGATTTAATCTGATAGCACATTTAGGATTCAAATGCTCGTTTGGTTATCAATTGGGAGACTCTGATTTTGTTCTGAGCAGGAATGGAATGTCACATTTAACTCTCAGCAGGTGGAGAGTGTTGATCAGATTGTTGGGATATTACAGCGGGTGGAGGGTGATGCTACTCCATGTTGGGTGGGGATTACTCTACATACTCCAGATCATACTGCATTGGTTAGGATTCCAGTTAAGATGACACCGTTTGGGGATCATTTGGATTTGGATGCAGATGATGAGTTGGTTTTAGATTCGAGTGCAGTTGGTGGATATAATTTTTATTTGGATATGGCCATTGGTTCATCTCAGGTGGAGGTGTTTAGTTTGTTTCACTTTGGGTCCATTGGGAGAGCTATCTGTTACAGATTCGTTGGTGATGTTAGAGGAGGGTTGAGAACTCTTCTATTGGATTGAGGGTCTTTGGAGGCCGTTGAGTGAACTACGTGAATGCTTGATTCCTTGGGCAAGAGGATACGTAGACAGTCATTTATGATGCAGCCGATTTGGTGAGTAGATACCGATGTTTGGAGATTGATCACATTCTTATTTGGGTCTCGACTTGTTGTTGATTGAGTTCGTTGTTGTGATTTTGTTTTACTTCGTACTGGACACAACAAGTAAGACATTTGGTTTGGTTGGTGTCGGCTCAGTTTTGGAAAAACTTCGCTGAGGTGAAGATTTGTGGAGAATTCAGGAAATTCTAGTTTTGGTCCAGATTTTGCAGATTCTGTGTCATAAGTCGACTCATGCACATGCATAAGTCGACTTATGGTAAGTCGATGGTAAGTTGACTTACGTTCTGTTCTGGAATTGTTGGTTTTGGCTTGGTCAAATCGACTTGTGGTAAGTCGACTTGTTCTCACTGTTAAGTCGACTTACATTCTGTTCTCCAGTTATTGATTTTTGCACTGCCAAGTCGACTTATAGCCCCTGATAAGTCGACTTATAGCGGGTTTTCTGCACAGTTAGAGTTCCTATTTGGATTCTGTTTGAGTTTCTGTTTTGTTATAAATAGGAACACGATTTTGAGGGTTTCTGAGCAGTAAATTGGAGATATTTGGAGCACAGAAAAGATGTATTTTCTGAGCTATTGATTAAGGTTTTGTTTGGAGAGAATTAGAGATTTGTTGGTGAGATTAATTAGTGAGTTTGAGTGATTTGTAATCACAGTTTGTACTCTTCTTCTCTATTAGTGAAAACCTCATCCCCTTCTTGCCTCGTGAAGGTAGCCAACTTGCCAAACCACGTTAAAATTGATTGTTGGTGTTTGTGGCATTATTTTGATTTGTTTGGCATTTTCTCGACATTTGTTTGATTTGGTTTCTCAAAGAACATCGACTTGGTTTTGGCTTCTGCCGCTCACAACAGCCTGGAGCCCAATATCCACATAACTCTTATATAAAAAATATATGTTATTCTAGTCAACCTCTCTATTAACGTCACGGAACGCCAAACGATTAGTCCAACTTCTTTACAGGAAATAACTCTACCATAAATAACATTTTATTCCTTGAGCTACATTTTTGGTTTTTTTTTTCTTTTCTTAAGAAGCTGTAACCATCCATTAAACTGTTCACGCTTATGATTAAACGAGTAATCTCTATACTATCTGGGAACAATATAGAGAATCATATGATTGGTTTGTATATGTTAAAAGAATTTAAGTACAATTAGATAAAAAATACTTAAATAAAAGAAAATTTTGTAGATAAGTGATAAGATTTAAAACCTTCCAAACGACCTCAAGATCCAATCCAGAATCAATATAAACTGCTGCTGCAAGAGATTCCATAATATCGGCCAACACCTTGGGAGCTTTCTTTGCACTCCCTCTGTAGGTCATCGGGTCAATTTCACCATGTCCTTCACTTATAACATCCCAATTGAACTCCTCCACCTAACAATAGAAAAAAAAACATGAAATAAACCTTTCAAATATTTGAATATTAATTATTCATTTAGAATGGTCTTTTATGAGTGAAAAACATTGTAGCATCCGTACATGGTATATTGACTAATTATTTCATAAGTAAGTATTTGAAAATTAATAATATAGAAAATATTATTTACTAATAATTTCATAAAAGAAGTATATTCGCGTACTCGTGATAGAAAGGCAACTATGAAAAAATAAAAAAAATAAAAAAGCCACGACTATGGGTAAATTTTAACAAACACCCCTAAGCTTTAGTGTAATTTGCACAAAACCCTCTTGAACTTTGAAAATTAGGGGCTGTTTGGTTCGCTATTATAAGGAGTGAAAAACTCGGAAAACCCCTCCACGTCAGATTTTTAGTCCTCCACGTCAGTTTTTTTATTTCCGTCCATTTCTTTGTGCCGCTTTGGTTCGCTCGGAAGGAAGAGGGAAAACTCTGCTGAAATCGCCGCCAACTAAGATTTTTTTTCCTCTCCGATTTCCTTTCCTAACCAAGTGAAATTGATGAAAACTCTGTCACGTCAGATTTTTTTTCCTTCTCTGCTTTGTTTACAAAAGTTTTGCTTTTTTTCCATGCGAACCAAACACAAGAAAAATAAATACATTGGTTTCCCACCATTTTTTATGTGCGAACCAAAGCAAAACAATCTATTTTTTGAAAAAGTTTAGAAAACTCAAAACTTGTGTTTCTTTACATGGAATTGCATTTCTCTATATCAAGGAAACGAACCAAACAGCCCCTTAGAGAAAACTTTGTAAACTTTGGAGCTTTTAGCCAAGGTTTTAAAATTTTAGGGAATTTCGTGAAACTCCCAAAGTTAGGAGGGATTGTCTTCTCGAGGGTTTTATACAAATCACCCCCGATTTCAGAGGGATAAATTTTGCCGATATTCACCCTAAACATTGTTAAACCAAGAAAGCTAGCGATGTTTATTTACCTTAAAATCAAGTTCTTCAGCATTGCGGCGAACAAAGCGGTAAAGCCCGTGCCGGACTTCTGCACGTGCCAGCTTCTCATTGGACACGTTCGCGGAGCAAAGGGCCGAGAGCTCGCCGCGACCGAGACGGGGGTTATTCAAATACAAGTAATTGGTGAATGCAAGGCAAAGAACCGCATCCCCGACGAACTCAAGCCTCTGGTAGGATTCATGGGCCCGGTCCGAGGAGTGGGTCAGGGCCTCCTCAAGGAGCCGGGGGTTGCGAAAACGGTAACCCAGGACCCATTGGGCCTCGACCAGATTGACACGCGTCGACTCGGCTCCGAAGATGAGAGGAGGAGGCAGAGGTCGAAGGAGAATATTTTCCAGGGGAAGAGATTTTGAACGCGAAATCGCCGCTCTGCGCTCTGATCTTGCTCTTGATCTTCTTGAGGACGTCATGCTGTGATTACGGTCTCTCTCTGTTTTTCTCAGGGGTTTGAGGGGTTGAAGTGTGTATTAATAAGAAATTTGGGTTTTGAGTCTCAATAGGATTTGGATTAGGGGAGAGTATTTGAATCCGGAAAGGACTGTTCTGTAGTAGTTTGAGGCCTATGAGCATTAGGATTTTGGGTGTGCGGGGTTGGATTATAAGCTGAGAAAGACAAAATTTAGAAATGTAATTCCTCAAACGAAAAAAAAAAATCGTTATTAAAGAACTGTAGAAATACAACAAACAAAAAGTGAATAAAGATAATTAGTCCAACAATTATTAGTCAAAAGGAAAGAAAACTGGGGAAGAAACCATCAAAAGATGGTCTCCACCTATTTTCTCAAAAAAAAAAAAAAAACTCTGAAATGAGTTTTTTAGAAAATGAGTAGCATCATTTAATAAAGTGCTGACATCTCATCTTATATTATCTCTTTAGTTAAGCGTCAAGATAAGAAAAAACTCCTACACAGAGGAGAATTAAAAAAAAGTTAGTTTTCCTCAGTTTCCTACGTTTAGTTCGCCAATAGAAAGAGGGAAATGTGAAGGGGATCGCACTCCACGTCACACAAAATGGAAAATTGGTTTTCACAACTCAAATTTTGGTAGAAAATACATTAAAAGTGAATAAGAAAACCCATCTCACATATTTTGGAGTTACATACCCTCAAATGTTCATATTTTAAAATTAGTACCTCAAAACTTTAAATATTTAGCAAATTATAACCTCAAAATTAAATTAGTCCCTCCTATCTTTAAACATTTTGACATTACTCCCTCAAGTATTCAGTATTTCAAATTAGTCCCTCAGATCTCTAAACAATGTGTAAATTACTACCTAAAATTTAAAAACAGTTCTTCAAACCTTTAAATATTTTGAAATTGCTCTCTCGAATGTTCATAATTTGAAATTAGCCCCTCAAACCTCCTCACATATCAATTGCATTCTTCTATTTCCAAGTTTAACCAACTAAGGAATGTGATGGAAATTACTTATACCCTATGTTTTTTGGCAAAGCAAACATAAAAAACACTTTTTCTGGAAAATGAAGGAAACATGAAAAAGTGAAAGAAAATATATTTTTTTATCGTGAAGGAAAACAACCAAACAGGCCCTAACAGTTTCCCTTGTATTTTGTGGCCACCAAATAGGAGGTTTTGTTGAAGGTCTCCCTCTGATTTTTTTTTTTAACGAATTTGACTTTTCAACAATCTTGTGGGCTGCTCCCACATGAAGCATGTGGTGTTATCATGCAATATTTTTCATAAAAAAAACAATGTTATGTGTGAATTCAGCAAAGGTTAGCTACAAAGTCTAGCTCACCATCTTTTGCAGTTTTGCGGGATATGTCACTCCCACACACGTACGAGATGAATACCTTTAAATTCACTTTAGTTCTCTGAATAAGATCAGAGTAGCAGGCAGAGCAACAAGAAGCATAACTATTTCTAAAAAGCTAGCAACATAACTCAATCACATAGAATTGAGTTGTTACAGATAGAGCAAAAGAGAGGAGAGAGAGAGAGAGAGAGAGAAAAGAACTAGTCTTTTGTTTTGTGAACGTGGGGGCCACCCACGTGATTTTGTAAGCCTTCGTTTCCTTTCCGCGTGAGATTTCGGGCCGCTAATCTCATATAAATACCAACTATGTTTAGCCTAGGGTTAATAGCAAGGCAGGGGAATAATTCAAGGCGGCTGCAGAGGGTTTCGCGAAGGAGGAAATTACAGAGAAAAAAAAAGTCGGCTGACTTTTCTCTTGGCGGCGGACGAAACTGCAGAAGAAAAAACGAAGCTGCTGTTTTTTAGTTTTTTGTGTATCCATTTGATAATCATATTTTTATTACAATTTTATATTCTCATTATCTATTTTACATGAATAAATATACCATTAATAATTGTTGTTAGCTTAGTTTCCACATAATTGAATGAAAATATAAATAAATATTATTAAATGTAAAAACCCCTCAAAATATCTCTTCTCTATTTTGTAGCATTTTAGAAGCCCATGAAGCAAAAGCTTAAAAGAGGAAAATGATTGAAGCCCAAAGAGCATGAAGCCAATCAAGCAAGTGAAGAAAATGATCTGCAGCACATCATGTTACAATTGAACCCAAAAGCCAAATGTCCCAAAACGTTATGGCAGCTCCTCCTCTTCAATTTCAAGTGAAATATTTGAGTTTCAAAAGCCCAAAAGAAGCCAACACAAGCTCCTCTTTATTCTAAAGTGAGCTTGAAGGCCCAAAGCCCATCAAAAAAATAATTACACTCATTTTCTCTCAAGGACTGGACTTAGGACTGCAATGGACAGACTGGCTGCAGTTGGAATGGAGACCGGACTTGCTTTGCTTGCTGAGCTTCATTTTCGGTTTTGAAAATGAAATGGGAAACTCCAATGGGCTGGACCTGATGCAAGACTTGGCTTTTGCAACTTGGATGCATCGATGCCTGCATCGATACCTGCATCGATGCCTGCATCGATACCAGATTACTGTAGCGTGCGTCAATGGCTGATTGTGCTTGTCTTGGGGCTCTCGTTTGATCCAATGGCTCTCATTCACTGATGTTTACTATAAATAGGGGTTGAGAGTGAGGGGTTAGAGGTGTGAAAATTTTTGTAACTCCTTTTGGAGAGGAGGGCTACTCTTAATTGAGAAGGCCTTCCAAAATTGTAACTTTAGTTGCAATTAATAATAATAATTTTTTCACCACTTTAAATTTTTCTCTTCTTCTCTTTGTTGGATGATGAAGATGAAGATGAAGATGGAGAATTATTTGAAGGTTTGCATTTTCTTTTATTTCTTTTTTATTGCTTATTAGTTTAGATTTATTTCTATGCTTGTAGTTATATTTTATTTTCTTGTTAAATAGCCAAGAGGCTAGAACCCTCTTGCCTTAGATTTATTTCATGCTTATAGAGTGGATTTATTTTCTTGCATTTAATTCTTGTAATTTTATTTTGTAGTTTAGATTTTGCAATTTATTTTGTATTTTAGATTTTGCAATTTATTTTGTAGTTAGATTTTAATTTCTTACACTATTCACCTTGAGGCTAGAACCCTCTTGGGTTTAGTTTTTCTTTTTGTTTATTTTTATTTTGTTTGATTCGCCTTTAGGCTAGAACCCTCTAGGGAATCACCCTTTTCTAAGAAGTGGGTTCAATTGTAGATTATCCATATCTATAATTGAATCCACCATCTTTAATTTCTTGCATTTTCTTTTATTCTAGAATTTTGTTCTTCATTCTTGATTTTTTATTTGTTTCTTGATTTTATTCATTTTTCCTTCTCACCTTATTGATCATACTCATTCTTTTTCAAATCCACTCTCACTTACACTTTGCACCTATTTACACACCATTTTCACTTTCTCAATCTCTTCACAATCACATTCACTCATCAATCTTATTTGTCACGCACACAACCTAAGAACCGATTTTATAATTTCTCCTACAAAACACCTTCCTCGTGGATCGATATCTTTATACTATAACTTGACACGGTTGTACACTTGCAACATTTTTGGTACATAATTATGCCGTATCAAGTTTTTGGCGCCGTTGTCGGGGAAGGTGCTTAAGTAGGTTTTAATTATTTTGGTTCTTTAACTTGTGTATTTTTTGTGAAGGAAAAGCTTGGAGCTTGAAGATCACGGATTGGAGAACTAGGATTTGAAGATTTGCTTTCGGGTAAGTCCCCTTTCTAGTTTTTAATTCCACCCTTTAGCTACTTCTTCACAATTAGAGACAATTAGGACTTAAAAAAAGAAAGGATTTTATTTTTTGTTAACCATAATAAAATTCATCCTCCACTTTGACATTTACTAGCAAGATAATAAATTCAAACAAATTTCCCCCTTCTCATTTGTTTGATTGTTAACCTTAATTAAAAAAAAGATTTTTTTTTTCTTTTCCATCCTTTTAAGTTGCTTTTAATTCATAGGGTTGCATTTCATATTGATAGTAGGAATTCACCAAGTGATTTGAGCATCTTGATTTGGCACACACTTAAAAATATTTTTAAGGGCAAACCCCCATAATCAAGATAAGGTGAGGGATTTCATCACCCTTTCCTTAGCCCAAAAATCACTAATTCCTCACTACACCACCCAAGCCTAATAAAACTCATTAGACGTTGGCCCCTAAGGATTCGAGCTCAATAAGGAACAAGAAATCCTTAAGTGAACCGGTTTAAGTTTTCTCAGATTAGTTGGTGTCTAAGGCAAGGTTTAGGGGTTGCGTAAAGCGCTCCGCAAGGAAAGAGGTACTTAATTGATCTTTGATCACCCTCTAGTACTATCCTTACCTGGCTAACTACCTGGGTAAAACTTTGATCTTTTCATTGTAGGAGTTTTTGGTTAGGAGCTGGTCTAGTTGAGTTAGACTAAACCCTAGAATTAGAGTTGATTGAAAAGTGATTGCTTTGATTTGTTTTAGTTAGGATTTTTCTTTTTCTTTATCTTCTCATAAAAAAACTAATTTTTTTATTTTCTTTAAAAAAAATAAAAATAAAAAGAAATATTTTGGTGTATGCAACAGTGGATTAGGGATAATACACGTCGATTAATTCGCTTTGAACCAATCATAGAAATGGAGCATCCTAATTCACCCGTTCTTCATGATATGTGCTATCCCATTAGGAATGTAATTCCCTCATGCATTAGGCTCCCCGAAACAAATGGAATAAATTTTGAGCTTAGACCGCAATACATAAATATGCTTCCCAAATTCCTTGGTAATGAAACAGAAGATGCATATATTTTTATTTCGGAATTTAAGGAAGTATGTATTATGATTAAAATGAAGATGCGGTTAAGCTTAGATTTATTCCATTTGCTATTAAGGATAAAGCTAAAAAATGGCTGTACAGCTTACCAACAAATTCCATCTTAACTTGGGATGAATTTGTCACCGTTTTTCTTAAGAAAATTTTCCCTATTCATAAAACGGTAAAGCTTAGGAACAACATTCAAAACTTTAAAATTATCCCGAGAGAACATTTTTGGAAGTATTTTGACCGATTTAAAGATATTCTCATCCAATGTCCTCATCACGGTTTAGAAAAATGGCGATTGTGCCAAATAATTTATGAGGGATTAGATTATTCTGCAAAAACTTCCTTAGAATCAATGTGCCACGGGGATTTTATGAGGAAAAATGCTGATGAAGCTTGGGAGTTTTTAGAGAGTCTTTCTGAAAAAACAATGCAATGGGAACACTGTGATGATAGGGTTTCATCAGTTCCCCAATCTAAGTCTAGTGGTCTTTCCTTGGAGTCAAACATTGCTTCTGAAGCGAAGATGGCGACGATTCTGCGGAGGTTAGAAGCTTTAGAAGTTAAGGAACGAGCTCTAGCTCAAATCAATCATGTTTCTGCCAACGGATGTCATAATTGTCAGTCTCCTACCCACGTTTCAGAGGAATGTCCTCTCCTAGGAAACAACAATACATTAGAACAGATGAACGCTGTATTCTAGCACCCTAGAAATGATCCATTTTCTCCAACCTACAATCCAGGTTGGAGAAATCTGTTGACCCTATAGTTTTGATGATGATTTAGCAAACAATTCATTACTAATAATCTCTCTAGTGTTTCTAGTTTCTTTTCAGGTATTTCAAGTTCACAAGTCAATCTAGCGTTAAAGATTCAAGTTCTTTTTGTGTGGTTCTACCTAGGTATATGTTTAGTTTACCTACATATATTGTATGATTGTATTCAAGCTCAATATATATACACTTAACACGATTTATAACGTTTTCTATCATATAAATGATTTTTCATTAACCGTTGCTAAAATATCTCTATCCCTTTTTTTTTTACAGCTCTTTCATGTTTCACTATATACGTATAATATATGCAAATATATATATGTGAATATTTACATGTCTGAATCAAATTTCACTTTCGTAAATTTACAGGTTTTCTAAGCTGTTTTCAATAACAGGGAGTTTTAGCAAACGAAAAATGTTTTTCCAAAATTTTCTTTTCAAACATGCTTATTTCATAATTTATAAACTTTCCCCAAAGTTTCACTAATTTTGGATATGATCTGATATTTTTAACGTTTTTTCAAAACTCCCCAAAAACCTGTCAATTTTCTCATATCAGTTTTCGGTCGACCGATACGGTCGACCGACAGACTGTCTGTTTCTAAGAAAGTTTCCCAAAGTTTTCCGGTCGACCGAAGTGTTTTCCGGTCGACCGGAATTTACGTCGGTCGCCCGAAATTTCCCTTCGGTCGACCGAAAATTACGTCGGTCGACCGCCAGCTTCAAAACTTGTTTTCTTACGTTTTTTTGAACTAATCGGTCGACCGTACCGGTCGACCGACGAGTTAACAAACTGAGCCTAACGGCTAGTTTTTCAAATGGGTTTTTTCGTCTTTTTCTCACTTCTAGCTGTTGTATTGGGGAGCTATATATACCCAATTGCTGCTCCTCTTCTAAAAAAGCTAAGAAATCCAAGTTTACTGTTTAGCAAAGTTTTAATCGCGTTTAAGGGCTGTTTAAGAGCTGTTTCGTTAATCTGTTTTCAAGTGAAAGTTCTCTACAACAAGAAGAGGCTCTCATATTCCATTGGGATCATACTCTTCAGCTCCTCTTGTTCATTGAGAAGTTTTTTCTAAACTCTTTCCATATAGCTTATTATTTCACTTTCATTTGATTAGCTATATTCATTTAAGTTATTTATTGAATTTGATTCACTATTATCACACATTTATTGAGCTTGATATTTTTCATATTATATATTGTGGGTTTGTGGAGTGTGATTTAGTGAGTGTGAGCTTCATTGTGTTCTCACGTGTCAATTGAGAACAAATTACTGTATTTGACTTTTGTTTGTGAGAATCACTTGTAATACACTTGTACACCGAGAGAAGTGTGAGGAGAGAGAGACGGGGTCAAATCCAATAGGAGTGGCGTCGATTGACGAACCTAGGGAGAGGTTGTAATCGAGCACTTGAGGAGGAGGACACGGGCTAGATTCCTACACTTAGTGTGTAAAGTGTGATTGTTGAGTGATTGTGTAGTGTGAGAGTTTTCGGTGAACTTGTAAACCGAGTGTGTAGAAGTTCCGGCTTCCAAACCGGATTGTGATAGTGGATATCTCCTCGAGGTGAGGAGCGGGGACGTAGGTCGTGGGGACCGAACCTCGTAAACATATCGTGTGTTTGTGTTTTGCTTGTCTCATATTTTATTTATGCATATTCTTATTGTTCTTATTGTTCATATCTATCTCTTGCAAGAACATATTGATCTATATAATTTTAATTAGCTTTTAATTAGGATTAGATTAGCATAAGACCCTAATCACCCCCCCTCTAGGGTCTAACAAGAGTAATCAGGTTTATCATTCTTAAAAAGCTTCCTTTTAAATTAGTAGAATATGATGAATTTGAAGATATGTTTATTTAAAAAAAATTCTCGTTAAACCTGTCAACGTGATATTTTAAAATATTATCATGAGGAACAAGGAAAAATAATTTCTTATTTTAAAAATTTAAACTGTAAATTTTCTTTAACTTCTGATATTTGGACATCTAGAGCACAAACTGGATATTTATGTATCACAGCACACTGAATTGATAAAAATTGGCAAATGTTTAAAAGAGTTGTTTCTTTTATTGCAATAGAAGAGTCACATACTAGTGCTAATGTTGCAAATTTAATAATTGAAGAA
Source organism: Asparagus officinalis (assembly GCF_001876935.1). NCBI lineage: Eukaryota > Viridiplantae > Streptophyta > Magnoliopsida > Asparagales > Asparagaceae > Asparagus > Asparagus officinalis. Next base: position 28,938,207 of record NC_033799.1, on the reverse strand, counting down.
CTTATGAAATTAGAAATTACAGAAAGAATATTTTCTCTTTCACTAGATAATGCAAGTAATAACAATGTAGCTGTTGATTTTATCAGATCAACTTTATCATTGCCATGTCATGGTGATCTTTTTCATATTAGGTGCATCTGTCATATTTTAAATTTAATTGTTCAAAGTGCATTTACTGAAATTAAACCCATGATAGAAAAGGTTAGAACAGTTGCTTACATGCATAGTGCTTCTGAACAAAGACTTAAAAGATGGAAACAATTTTGTAAAAGAAAAAATGTAAAGCCTAGACTAATTCCAAAAGATGTTGACCATAGGTGGAATTCCACATATGCAATGTTAAGTGTAGCAATAGAATATAAAGACATTATAACTGATTTTATAAACTATTATGCTTCTAGTTCTAGTTCTGGTAGCACTTATGGAATAACTGAAGATGAATGGACAGTTATATGTAATTTAAATGAAATGTTACAAGTTTTTTATGATGCTACCATGTTATTATCTGGCTGTTATTATCCAACCATTACTTTAGCTGCTTTACAAATTTTAAATATTCAAAAAATTTTTGATAAATATCGTTTGGATGCTACTTTTGGACCTATGGTTTTTGAAATGGAGAGCAAATTTAATAAGTATTTTAGGCCTATTCCTCATATTTTTGGTTTGAGGGTTCTTATTGATCCATGCTTGAAGGATATTGGCCTTCGAAGTTTGTTACAGTCATTGTATGGTGGACAGGTTATAGACTTAGATGATGGAACCACCCTGAATGCTACTACTCATCATTTACTTATTAGAAATTATTTTCAAACTTTATATGATGAGTATGCAGCTAGACATGGTGTAGCTGCACAACAGTCTGCAGCTTCGGTTTCTTCGAGCTCATCCCGAGCCCGAGGTAAAAGTGTAAGTTTTGATAGGTATGCAATGGTAGCCGAGCTAACTGGTGGATCTGGACTTGGATCGTCATCATCGGAGGTTTCTGAAATAGATGAATATTTTTCTGCTTCTTTAGTTAGATGTCAAGGAAATGCTTTAGATATTTTGCAATGGTGGAAAGTATATGGATCAGTTTCATATCCTATACTTTCCACCATGGTTCGTGACTTACTAACAGTGCAGGTTTCGACGGTAGCTTCGGAATCCGCCTTCAGCACAGCAGGTCGTTTGATCGACGATCACAGGACATGCTTGGATCCATATACTGTACAAGCGGTGATGTGCCTACAAGATTGGTGGAGGTACGAGAAGCGAACGCAAGGCATCGATCGGATGGCTGGAATTGAAGATAAATTTGAAGAATTGGGACTAGCAGATAGATATAAAGAATAGATTGTAGTTTTTATATCTTAGCTTACAATTTGTAAAGAATTATTTTGGAAATAATTGCAAATGATAGTGATATAGGTGAGTAGGTGCCAACCTAGTTGGGATTTACTTATCTATTGTGATGCGATTAATTCCAAAATAAATTTGTACTTGTAATTTGTAACTGATTTATCAATTATTAATAAAGAATATGTTTTTATCATTTCTTATTTGTAATTTATGTCATTTTAAGTAATTAATAAAATTATTGTTTTTGTTATTTTTCTTGTCTTTTTTTTATAATTTATAAGTTAAATAACATTAAAAAATTTTGGAAAAAAATAAAAAAAAATAAAAAAAA
>NC_033799.1:28924496-28933178 GCF_001876935.1 Asparagus officinalis | reverse complement strand
TGGTCTAGCTGAGTTAGGCTTAACCCTAGAGTTAGCATGATTGAAAAGTGATTGTTTTTTATTTGTTTTTCCTTTTTCTTCAAAAAAAACTAACTTTTATTTTTCCAAAACAAAAAAAAATTATATAAAAAGTAATTGTTTTTGGTGCATGCAAAACGTGGATTAGGGACAATACACATCAACAAATTCATTTTGAACAAATGGCTAATCCACAAGTTTTTCAAAATTTATGTTATCCCAATAGGATTGAAATTTCCAATGAAGTCCGGGAGTTTGTAGAGAGTCCATATCAGTATTCGGTAAATGATCCATTTTTTCCAACCTACAACCCAGGTTGGGCAAGTTACACAAACATTGCATGGAATCAGGGAAACCACTCCGAAACTCAAAACTTCACTCCCTCTTTGACCCAACATTTTCCTAGGGAAAACACAGTTCCTTTCAATTCTCATCCACAATTTCAACAACCCAATCTGTCACATCAAAATCAGTCTCCTCATCATCAAGTTGTAACTCACACTCCTCTTGATACAGATCATGATGAACGTCTCAATTTTTTGGAAAAAGGTTTTGAAATCATTATTAAGGCCTCCACACTAGCCACGGATATGTTAACTCAAACATCCTACACGATGAACTCCTTTATGCAATCAACCGAACTCATACTTAACTCTAACACTCAAGCCCTAGCTAGATTAGAAACCCATATTGATCAACTAGCTAGTGCCATAAGTGAAGTAGAGGAAGGAGAAATTCTGAGTCAACCCGTGGTCAATCCTAAGGACACTCAAATGAATGCACTACAGTCAGGAAAACAGGTCGATAATCAGGAAAGAACACCTTTAAGCCAAATTCTTGTTCCAATTCATTCTTCCCCTGATAATTCAATTCAGGAAAGACCGAGGGAAGAAGAAGAAGAGTCAGATCTAAGTTTTGAGGAAATTTTCGGTGAGGAGCTAAAAATATTAGGAGAAGCAGATCGGGTTTGTCAAAATAAAGAAACTGTGTTGGACAATTGTTGCTTTGAACTGAATTTTGAAAAACTCTTTCTTGATGAACTAAGATTTTTGGAAAATAAACAACAACCAAATTTTTACACATCAACCATGAATCTTGGGGTTGAGAAAATTGTTAAAGAAAAATTGGTTGTTAGAGAACAAACATTCACAAATCAAGAATCTAAGTCCAATATGCATGACACCAATAATACCTACCTTCCATTGCCACAAAAATCATTGAACACCCCGGAATGCTTAGAATTTCAGCACATTGTTGATTATATCATGTTGAATTTATTTAAAATCCGTGGGAGAATTTTCAGCAATAAGGTAGGATTCAATGTAGAACATGAACTCTTCATGTTGAATATTTTATTCTACATTGTTTATTTTGTTTATTTCAGAATAATAAAAAGAATTTATTCTTCTCTCATTTGAGAGTTTCTTGTTCAGTTGTAAAAAAAAAAAGAAAAAAAGAAAAGAATAAATGTTTGATTTCCTCCTCCTCAGACCAAAGGTAATTGCAGATTTTTATCAGCCGACCAAATGTAAGTGCTTCACTTCTTATCTGCTTTACTTTATGTATCATAGAGTTTGCATTGAGGACAATGCAAAATTTAGGTGTGGGGGTGGGAATTAGTTATTTTTTTCTCTTTTTTTTTACATTTTTAGTTACATTTTTGTTTTTTTCCCCTTTTTCTTAAAATTTTTTTTTTAAAAATATCGTCACTTGCCAAATTGATAGAGTTATGTAATAATTGATTTATTTGATAAATTTGAAATTTTCTAATCCCTAGTTAGTTATTTACTTAAGTTCACCTTTTATGATAACTCTAAATAAATTTCTTAAGAAATGATTTTCAAAGTAGTATACTTTACTTAAGCCTTAACTTGGACTTTTATTTAAAATAATGAAATTTTTGCATGCTTAACTTAGAGTTGAAAATAATTTTTTTCAAAGTGTCTTGATTTACATATTTTCAAAATATATATACATATACAAAAAAAAATTGCAAAAGAAGAGTGCGAAAAATGGGCACCAAAAAGAAAAAAAAACTCTTTAATTCAAGGTGATTCTATCTTATTAAGCCTAAGCTGACCGAGTAATTAAGCCCAAGGAGTATTTCCATACTTAATGACCTAAGCCCATTTGGGTTGGGATCCATTGGCCCAAAACTCGTTAAATGGTCACTTAGAAAGCCCGTTAAAGTAGAAAAAAATCACCAAGGATGAAAGAGTTAAAAAAAACTAATAAATGTTTTATAGTTGTATATATGGTCTTGGAAAATATTTTAAATCAAGCAACTTGAAAATTATTTAAAACAAAGAGTTAGCATGTTCTTTTCAAAACTTTTAAATTAAATTTCTAAGTTTGGCTTGGTTTTGTATTGCTACAATGAGAAGATTTTCTTAAAAATATACCTTAGAGTTATATATAAAAATGTTTTCTTGAGTGATAACTGGCTCCAATTAGATTATCTAAAAGTTATCAAGTGAATTTAGTTATTTACTGACTTCTTTAATTTGGCAAGTTGACCGAATTTTGTGGGTATATTCACTGCAAACCCTTACGAGACTACAACTCGTCCACTAGGGTAACCTAGGGGTTTAAAGGCTTGTTGTATGCGTTAAATACAACCGCGATTCCTGCGAAAGTAAGTTAGGATTTTCTTTTTATTTTCTTTGCTAGAGGACTAGCAAAAGTTTAGGTGTGGGGATATTTGATAATCATATTTTTATTACAATTTTATATCCTCATTATCTATTTTACATGAATAAATATACAATTAATAATTGTTGATTAGCAATGTAAAAACCCCTCAAAATATCTCTTCTCTATTTTGTAGCATTTTAGAAGCCCATGAAGCAAAAGCTTAAAAGAGGAAAATGATTGAAGCCCAAAGAGCATGAAGCCAATCAAGCAAGTGAAGAAAATGATCTGCAGCACATCATGTTACAATTGAAGCCAAAAGCCAAATGTCCCAAAACGTTATGGCAGCTCCTCCTCTTCAATTTCAAGTGAAATATTTGAGTTTCAAAAGCCCAAAAGAAGCCAACACAAGCTCCTCTTTATTCTAAAGTGAGCTTGAAGACCCAAAGCCCATAAAAAAAAATAATTACATTTATTCTAAAGTGAGCTTGAAGGCCCAAAGCCCATCAAAAAAATAATTACACTCATTTTCTCTCAAGGACTGGACTTAGGACTGCAATGGACAGACTGGCTGCAGTTGGAATGGAGACCGGACTTGCTTTGCTTGCTGAGCTTCATTTTCGGTTTTGAAAATGAAATGGGAAACTCCAATGGGCTGGACCTGATGCAAGACTTGGCTTTTGCAACTTGGATTTTCATTTATTTTTTGAAAATCAAATTTGAATCTCCAATGGGCCGAACTGGTGCTGCAGCTGGATTTTGAATGGGCTGGAGAACTGGATTTTGATTTTCTTTTGAAAATCAAATGGACCGGTGCTGCATTATTCAAGTCTCCTTGGACCTGCTGACCTGTAGGTTTTTAACTTTGAAAATCATATGTAAATAGGCCTCCTATGTTGGGCTAGAGAAGAACAAAAAGCAAATTCCAACCCATTTCTTCACTAACAAATTCAAAGGTGGAGATTGCTTTGCTTGGGGCTCAAGACAAATCCAATGGCTCATATTCATTGATGATTACTATAAATAGGGGTAGAGAGTGAGGGGTTAAGGGTGTGAAAATTTTTGTAACTCCTTTTGGAGAGGAGAGCTACTCTTAATAATGAAGGCCTTCCAAAATTATAACTTTTTGTTGCAATTAATAATAATAATTTTTTTACCACTTTAAATTTTTCTCTTCTTCTCTTTGTTGGATGATGAAGATGAAGATGAAGATGGAGAATTAATTGAAGGTTTGCATTTCTTTTCTTTTTCTCTTTTATTGCTTATTAGTTTAGATTTATTTCTATGCTTGTAGTTAGATTTTATTTTCTTGTTAAATAGCCAAGAGGCTAGAACCCTCTTGCCTTAGATTTATTTCATGCTTATAGAGTAGATTTATTTTCTTGCATTTAATTCTTGCAATTTTATTTTGTAGTTTAGATTTTGCAATTTATTTTGTAGTTAGATTTTAATTTCTTATACTATTCACCTTGAGGCTAGAACCCTCTTGGGTTTAGTTTTTCTTTTTGTTTATTTTTATTTTGTTTGATTCGCCTTTAGGCTAGAACCCTCTAGGGAATCATTCTTTTCTAAGAAGTGGGTTCAATTTTAGATTACTCATATCTATAATTGAATCCACCATCTTAATTTTTTGTATTTTCTTTTATTCTAGAATTTTGTTCTTCATTCTTGATTTTTTATTTGTTTCTTGATTTTATTTATTTTTCCTTCTCACCTTATTGATCATACTCATTCTTTTTCAAATCCACTCTCACTTACACTTTGCACCTATTTACACACCATTTTCACTCTCTCAATCACTTCACAATCACAAAATTGAGAGGTTCGCGGGTGTAAGGCACTGCAAAAGAAAGAAAATTATCAGTTCAAATCTGACGTTAATTTTCATCAACGCAAGAGATCAAACTCTGCGTTAAGCTTTGAACGCACAGTTCAGACCTGGCGTTAATTTTCATCAACGCAAGGGTTAAACTCTGCGTTAAGTTTTGAACGCACAGTTCAGACCTGGCGTTAATTTTCATCAACGCAAGGGTTAAACTCTGCGTTAAGTTTTGAACGCACAGTTCAAACCTGGCGTTAATTTTCATCAACGCAAGGGTTAAACTCTGCGTTAAGTTTTGAACGCACAGTTCAGACCTGGCGTTAATTTTCATCAACGCAAGGGTTAAACTCTGCGTTAAGTTTTGAACGCACAGTTCAAACCTGGCGTTAATTTTCATCAACGCAAGGGTTAAACTCTGCGTTAAGTTTTGAACGCACAGTTCAAACCTGGCGTTAATTTTCATCAACGCAAGGGTTAAACTCTGCGTTAAGTTTTGAACGCACAGTTCAAACCTGGCGTTAATTTTCATCAACGCAAGGGTTAAACTCTGCGTTAAGTTTTGAACGCACAGTTCAAGCCTGGCGTTAGAATTTAATAAACGCAAGGGTCAGGCCCCTGACGTTTCGAATTCAAAACGCAGAATATTAACTCTGCGTTCAAAAAATAGAACGAGTCTTCTTCCTCATTTGCAAGAACCCATCTAGGGTTTTCTCAAATAACTTGCCGAAGCAAGTTTGGCGGCAGCACATCTAGGGTTTTAAAGAATTCGCCGAAGCGAGTTCGACGGCCACGAATGGCAGCACTTACCACCGACCGGTGGAGCCGGAGGCGGCGGCGCTGCTGCAGCCGGAGGCGGCGGCGCAGCTGCAGCGGGAGATCTGGGGCGAGGAGCAGCCTTCTTCTTGGAACCCATGGAGGAGAAGACGAACAGGATCACCGGAGTTGGAAACGAAGAGGCTTCGTTAAAAATCTCTCGAAGAAGAAGAAGGAAAAAGTCGGGTGACTTTTGATTTGACCTTTGGCGGTCTATTTATAGACAGCCATGAGCTGTCAAATCGGGTCGGGATTCAAGAATTCCGCTAAACACGGCCTGTGCGCCTGTGTTGCTTGAGCTTCCGAACGCAGAACTTGGCCCTGCGTTATATCGATGTATCACAAAGAAATATACTTGTGCGTCTGCAAGAGTTAAACCTTTGAACGCAGAGCTTTATCCTGCGTTTCAGTTCGATAACGCAAGAAATCTACCTGCGCGTTATGATTCAAGCAGATAATTCCCTCTCTGTTTAAAGCCAAGGCATGGTTTCAGATAAATAGAGGGAGGTTAATGTCAGCCATCAAGGTGACTAAAACCAAGAAGAAACAGATGACTCCACTGAAGAGTCCATTGGATGAGTACAATTAGATTACAATCAACCGAGTTTGAAAATGTCTTCTAAATTTTGGGATCCAAAGTATTCCGAAAATTCGTCCCAGTCAACCGCGAACTTTCGAAAACTTTGGAGGGGGTTCTGTAGGCTGTCTAAAAATCACAATGGATAGTCGATCCCTATCAAGCCCTGATAATGAAAGTTACAATCAGACGACTTTCTGATCTTTGCATCCGCAATTCTGCAACCGCTATAGACACGGCCTCATCTCTGAGATGACTGATCTTGATGGCTGCGACAACAGCATGACTAATATGATATTAGCAACTATTAGAGATGCTGATGAGCAGTGTAGTGATTTCAGAAATCAAAGGTTGGACTTAGTTGGTGAGTTGCTTGGTAGAGAGCTATGGGCAAAATCCCACGTTCTGAGGGATCTTCGCCCACTCAGGAGCAGATTTAGGGGGTGGTTACACCCCTAACCCCCTATAAATAACCGACTTACTCAACTAAGTAAGGGGTTGGTGGGTTGATCAATCGGTTTCTGAGATCAAAACCGCAAAGAGTTGAGGGGAGCTGGTATCAAAACCACCCAAGGTCAACAAATCTCGGCAGTTGAGTAATCGGAAGGAAGAGATCTTCGGGAGATCAAGGAACTGATCAACGATCAGTTAATCAAATCCCGAAGGATCCTTTCATCAAAGGTATCATCCACTTGGCAATTAACCGAATTTTCGGTTCCAACAACTCTGTTACAGAGTTTTAACTCATTCTGAGTTCTTAAACTCGTTAAGAGTTCTTAATTAACTTGCAACACAAGTTAATCACATCGAGCCAGACATTCGGTTTCCAACAACTCTTATCAGAGTTCTTAACTCGTTCAGAGTTCTTTACACTCGCTAAGAGTTCTAAACCGAAGTCAGCAAACACTTCAATTATTCCAGTGAAGAAGGACGGTCGGATCGTCAACGGAGAGCAAGTTCGACGCGATCAATCGAAGGAAGCATTCCACCGCTACCAAGAAGAACCCAGTTTTAAACAAAGGGGAGAATCAAATTCATTCTCCTCTCTTTTGTAATCGGAATCCAAATTGTAATTGATTTTGAGGGAATACAAGTCAAATTTTCTTTCATTGTCTTTTTACTACAAATTTCCTACCAACAATGTCTCAGAAGCTGTAAGTTGTCTCATAGCTTTCCAGACAGATTCCTTGTCTCGGTTGAAGAAAATAGTTTGTATTGCCTTTGGTATTTTGATGTTAATTATTTCGTCCAATCTCGGAATGAGGTGATTCAAGTTGCGTTGGAAAGATGACGAAGATATTTATAACTTTTATCTTTTGAGCTTTCTCGGATTCAATTTTAATCATGGACGAAATTTTAGTTCTTCATACTCGTGCATCCATTTTCTTCTCGAATCATGTATTCTAAATCTCGTTGTTGCTTCGTTGCGTCATCAACTCACTTCATGTGCTTCTTTACGGCATTGAATGATGATGGTCATCATCTTCTCTTTATCTAGAGCTGTGTGTGGGAACCTATAGGTAATTTTTAACGCCTACAGATACCCTCTCCAAAGTGTTTCAGCCTCATTCTTTTATAGATTTATCTAGAATACTTTAGACAAGAAAGGCTCAATCTTCAATTCTTTAACTTCTTCAGTTTTCACTCTATTCAGTCTTTTGTCAAATAGTCTGAAATTCTTCTGACGCTGCGTTTATCATCTGACCGTTGTCGAAATCTTGAACCGAAACTAGTGTGTTGATACTTGAATTAGCTTGTATCGTTAAGTTGACGTTGAACTGATCATCTTTGTTAGGAATTTGCATCCAAATTGCAGTTGAACTCCATGTGTGGGATTCCCAATGGGAAATTTTGGAAGATCATCACCTTTGGTGTACCTGTGTGTATATTGTGTACATCAAAGGCATGCTATAGGCATATCAAAGATGGGCTGGAAAACATATCCGGCGTATGCTGAAGGGATCCTTTGTGTGAGTTTTGATTGTAGGACCAGCCGTAGATGCTGATACAGCTACTATCTCTGAGGCTACCGCACGTCTAAAGTCATCATCCTCTAAAATACGTTCAAGGATCCTTCTAAAATCAAATCTTTGGATCCACGGACTGTGGAGAATTCGGTTGGGCTTGATGTTACCCCGTGTGCTCAGGGCACAAGGCCAACTGATGAAACTGGTGCGTCAATAATTACACAATGAAAAAATAAAGATTATAATTTCTTTCAAACAACACATATATCTTATTTATTAGTCTCTATTTGCGTGGGATCTTTGCTTGTGCCGGTGACAAGTTAGTCCGTGGACCATCGCGGATCAAATCTAGTTGACAAAATTATCGACCAGAGCTTTCACTTCACGAAGGAAGCAATCACTGAAGTATTGATCTCGACCAAGCGAAATCAATACTCTTCTCAAGATTAAGACCAAGCCTAATCTCAAGGAATGTGGTACGGGGTTTTAGATCCTTCGAATTGCTCCTTCTTTATGTCAGGATTCGCCAAGATTTGTTAGCCCTCTCTGAAATTCGTGGACCACTCTTCAGTTTGACAACACATCGCCTTCAAATTTCAGATCTTAAGAAATGAGCCCCTAGGCTTGTATTTATAGGGCTTCAGATGTGGGGTATTTAGCTAAGAATGAATGATTTAGATCTATCTTTAGTTAACAATGTCCTAACCACTCTTAGATATGATATCAAGTCAGTGGAGAAGCTTAAGAACGAAGAAATCCTGAGAAAACCCGTCAAAACACATTTTTGGATACTGACGAACGGGACAGACACTGGTGACCTGCGTGGGTGCGGGACACCAATTGGCGTCCTGCGG
>NC_033799.1:28918723-28924482 GCF_001876935.1 Asparagus officinalis | reverse complement strand
ACACCAATTGGTGTCCCGCAGCTGCGCAGGACAATTCTAGACTTAGCCATTTTTTGGCCTTCCGGACTTGTATTTTTCCCCGTTTTGCTTGATTTGTCGTTTTGTTGACTTGTACGCCTCGCCAACTTACTTCATACACTCATTAGCTTCTTTACGGTCTTAGATGATCCTCTTTAGTTTAGATAATCCTCTCCAACTTAGATAATAATGTTCATCGTTTTCGCTTAGTCTCGAACTACGTATGGGAACTCATAGACGTTTTTTTTATGCCTACAGAGAGCGAATCCGTCGTTGCAAGCTGTTTATCAAAGCATAATAGTTTTTTTAGCAAATCCTCGGTCATCAATAGATTTAATAAGTCTTTACCGACTACCATTTGAGTTGGGCCAGCATGTAGATTGTCTATGTCTGTTCTACATGTAACGTTGTGCTAAAAGAATGAACTCTTTTAGACTTAGTGCTATGATATCGAATACATAGACTTTATCGCTTTCACGGGAACGTAGCACCCGACAACGCATGTTAGGCGTAAGCTTATCTCTAATTAGGGATCGAGATAATATCCCTCATGCGTGCAAGACATGAATTTTGGCATTATTAATAACAACCTACCACGATGTCGAATACGTGGGTTTTCATCCTTTTCGTGGTAAAAGACTAACCGGCAACGCGTGTTAGGCGTAGACTTATCTCTAATTAGGGATCGAGATAAAGTCCTCTATGCGTGTAAGGCATGGATTTTGGTGTTATGAATAACAACCCGCCACGATGTCGAATACATGGGCTTTCATCCTTTTCGCGATAAAAGACTAACCGACAACACGTGTTAAGCATAGACTTATCTTTAATTAAGGATCGTTAATGATCGAGATAAAGTCCCCCATGCGTATAAGGTATGGATTTTGGTATTATGAATAATAACCTACCATGATGTCGAATACGTGTGCTTTCGTTCTTTTCGCGGTAAAAGACTAACTGGCGACGCGTGTTAGGCGTAGACTTATCTCTAATTAGGAATTGAGATAAAGTCCCACATGCATAAAAGGTATGGCTTCAGATGTTATTAACTTAATAATAATCACCGACTACGATATTGAATACCCAAGCTTTGTCGTTTTTACGGGAGCGTACCACCAGGCAGCGTGTGTTAGACGCATACTTATCTCTAATAAAGGATCGAGATAATGCCCCCCATGTGTGAAAGACATGGATTTTTGGATGTTTAAAGATTGTGTCTTCTCTTGGGGCAAAGACGAACCCGGTGCCAGAGAGAAAGAATTTTATAATCTATCTCCTGCTTGTCTTCTCTTGGGGCAAAGATGAACCCGATGCCGGAGAGAGAATTTTATATTCTATCTTCTGCTTGTCTTCTGTCGGACAAAGATGAACCCGATACCGGAGAAGAAGAAATTTATATTCTATCTCCTACTACAAAAGAAACTCAAAGTGGGATCTCCACTCCGAGAAGCCTGGAAGGTGAAACTAAGAGTAAGATCTCCACTCCAAGAATCGAAAAGATCCGGATAACCCTAACTTTTATAGGATTGATTACTCAATCTGAAGATGAATATCTCATTTATCGAGATGAAATTCCAACTTTGAACCTAACTATTTAAAGGTTTGACCAAGATAGGATTTGAGACGATCCTAACTATTTAAAGGTTTGATTATTCAATTTGAGTGGACCGCTCGTTCACGGAAGGAATCGAGAGGGGATTTTGGCTTTGGCCCTAACTATTTAAAGGTTAGACCAAGTGGGAGTTTGAGATGACCCTAACTGTTTAAATGTTTGATCTTTCAATTTGAGTGGACCTCTCGTTCATGGAAGGAATCGAGAGGGGAATTTGGCTTTGGTCCTAATTGTTTAAAGGTCTGACCAAATGAGAGTGAAGGTACAAATAACAGTGGGAGTGTTGACTTGTACAAATCACTCAATGGGAGGGGGGGTTTGGTGTCAAGTGGCTAGGACTTAACATGAAGGGGTTTGATAATCATCATGGATCAGTAGATTGTAATTTTGAGTGTCATGTCTGGACTTCAACAGTGGGAGTGTTAAATGCTAGACACAATAGGAGTTTGAATAGATTTAACCATAAAGAATTTTAGTGGACCCACCGTTAATTAATTTGATCAGTGATGGATTTTGTGGTGGAGGACCATGAATCATCAAGCACTCCACAATTATACCGTGGGGGTTTCGTGAGGAAATATTAACCTGATGAAGTCATTGAATCTCATCTCAACGAAAGAGTGCTTGGAAAGTCACAACGGGAGTTGGTGGAATTAATCCCGACGATTAAAACCAACCAAGAATTGGATGAAGGAAAGTATAGACTTTGTTATCTTTCACTTCACGAGGATCCTGGTTGTCAGGAAGAGGCCGATGATAAAAAAGGGTTTTCGGTAATTGTTCCTAAGGGAGTTGAAGTAGATGGGATGCGCTTCACCCTTGGAGGAATTCAGAGTCACAGTGGGAGGGTTTTAGACAAGGATTAAATAGCCACAATGAGAGATTCTTAATCGTCATTTTTGAAATGATTAAGAATGGATTGTTTAGACGGGTGGTTTTCATCTTGAATAATGAACTGATTTCGGGTTATTCTTAAGAATATCACGCGTAGCACTCTCCAGGAACTTCTCATTTGTGGGCAACACTGCCATTCTTAATACAGAATCGAGTATTGGTTCTTGACTTCGTATTCTCCTTGAACTTCGTATCGACCCCCAGCCTTATCGATAAGTACATTGCATTTAACATATTGTCGGGTTATCCTTAAGAATATTATGTGTAATATTCTCTAGAAACTTTTCATCAAATGTAGGAAACAGTTTAGCCTCATATACTAGTTGGAGGTTGTCGGGTTATCCTTAAGAATATTATGTGTAAAATTCTCCAGAAACTTTCTGTCGAAGATATGAGACAATTTATCATCGTATACTAGTTGGAGGTTATGGAGAAGCAGTTTATACTCATATACTATTTGGAGTTGCCCAGTCCTCATTTGGCTTGTTTTGCTGTTATGATGTCAGTGTCAATTAAGGCTTGGATTCTGTTTTTGAGAGCAAAATAAGTCTTGGTGGGATAAAAAAACCCTCTTATGGTACACACAATATTTTAGGTCTTAACTCTTGTTGCCTTCCTCCTAATTTTTTAATAGGTGACAGCTCAAGGCATCGGTCGACCGATCTAGGGCCATCGGTCGACTGAACACTTTGCATCAGTCGACCGACCGACACAAAGTTTTATGTCGGCTAATTATGAACACATGCATGTTTACACTTGTATATTTACACTTATATGCACATTCTCGGTCTCAAATCAAGTTCTAACGTACTCATTCATCCCAGAATAGTATCAAACATGATAAAAATCATTTAATATTATTTTTTATAATATATTCAAATTTACAGAGTTTTACAATACACACACACACGATCAAGTCAACTAGGTGCTTAAGTGGGAATATGAGAAAATGCAACGGAATGGGGGGAAAAGATGAGAAATTGCTTAATTACCCTTGTATTTGAAATAGTTTTTCTTTTTATAGTCATGCAAGAGGGGTAGTCTAGACTTTTTGACCGAACTTGAGCTGGTGGCTGAGTCGACATCTACTTTATAGGTGTCGGTCATGGACCGGCCACAAGATGAGCGCTGTCATTTCATCATTAATGAGATGAGATGGGCGACACACGAAGCCGATATGGTTCGATGTGTCATAAATAGTATCGGGGATAGAGAAATGATGGGGTCTGCCAACCATTTAATGTGACGTTGACGCGTGTAGGGTGAATATTTGATTTCCCGAAAAAGGGAGTTTCGTTTGTATTTATAAGAAAGCTTATTACAAACTAATGATCAAATAGTTACAACAGAAGCAGAGGGAAGGCCCTCTTTGTTTTGTGTGGGGACTTTTAGGTGGCTACAGGATGCTTCGCTCGATGCTCGTGTCGAGTCTGCTTCCCTTGGACCGTTCGAATGAGGTTGCTGGAGAGCTTCAGTTCGCAGTAGAAGCTCAACTCGAGAGAGTTCGGGTCTGTTTAGTTCGCCGGCGATCGGAGCTCGGAACTAAGCAGTGGTGCTGCAATGCAAAAAAGTTGTGCAGAGAGCTTGGTCTCAACTCTTTTCCTAAGTTTTGCGACCCCTCCTCCAGTGTGCCGGAAGAGGCTTTTAAATGGGAGAAGGACAACTTGACTCCTCCTTGAATTGTGGGATGTGACCACATCTTCTTCAGAGACGTCTAGCTGTTCCTCGAAACCATGAACGGTCATTCCAGGGATTGTGCTTTATGTCCTGTCACCTACGATGGGAAGGCCCATTCTTGTATGTGAGGCAACAAACGACTACTATCCGAGTGGATTTGACCAGCATTAATGAACCGCATTTATGAGTCCGCAGATCGATGAGGCGTCTGTCCGATCACCAGTACTGTGCGTGACCGCCCGGCGTGCTTTGAGCACGACGCTTTCTCCTTTCCGGTCAGGAGAGGCGGTGAAGTAGGTGTACAGTACTCGAGTGAGTCTAGCCAGCTTGCCGAGTGCCGGCGGACCCAGCTCCAGACTCAGACAGCCGAGGTGAGTCGCATTTATGAATGCTCAGGTTGACTCGACACCTGTCCAGCTCCTTCGCGCTGTGCGCACTGTGGGCGGCCGTTTTGACGGCCCTGGGGTACTGTGCTCTCTCTCCCTTTGGGTCGAGAGAGGTGGGAAGGCCCACCTCAGCACGTGGGGTAGTGGATACCCAGCTGTACTGACGGTTTTGGGGCTTGCTGGCGGATTCGACTCCGAACTCGGGCAGGCGAGTTGAGCGAAGAGCAAATTTCCGCCATCCTGATCGCTCCTGACTCATGCTGGCGAGTCGACCGTTAGGCGAACCTGGATTTGAGCCCAGTCGACGTCTACGCGGTTTAGGTTCGTGTCAGAGAACTGGGCGTGCGAACTCTTCTCGTAGACAAATTCCCTGTAGACCCATAGAGGTATTTTTTACCGTCTACAAGACCCCCTTCAAAGTTTTCGGACCTAAACTGGCTTGCGTGTGGTCTGGAACACTTTGAATGAAGAAACTGTTGGCGAAGCAAGTGCCTTCGATTTCTCTTAGGATTTTTAGCAAATCCTCAGCTATCAACGGGTTTGATGTGCCTTTACCGATTACCGTTTGAATCGGGCTAGCCATACTATTCTCCTCAGTATGATGAGTTGTCGAACAGTTTCTCTTAGGCTTAATGCTAAGATTTCTGCTCTAACCCTTAGCCATCTGGGGCGTGGGTTTCAACCGTTTAAGCAAGGTCATTCTTTTGGCTTTGTTCGTAATTTTACCTTTGAGGGCGAATGCATCGTCAAGGCGAAATTAGTTTTTGAGAGCCAATTTTCGCGCGCCTCGTGGGGTTATGCCCAGTATTTGCAGGCGAAACCCTTCCTTTTGTAGGCGGAACCGGATCTGACGAGAGATGAGCCACGCGTCTGCTGACAGAGCCTCGTGCTTCCCAGCTAAAACATTGGATCGTGGCGATCGTGACTTGACAGCACGATCCTCGTGCGTTTCGCCCTGCGACGTATCGTGGCCGTGGTTCTCGGACTCAACCGTTGGATTCAACCGCCAGTCTCGGTTCCTTCGATGTACTGAGGGTGATCTGGGCCGTCGAATTTAATCGTGGCCATGTTTCTTGTTCGTTAGGGTTTTCGCCTTTCGAGGACAGTCGTGGTCACGTGGGCAACTCCGCCCTTCTAAATCAGCCGTTTTCCTCCATTGGGATTTACCGTGC
>NC_033799.1:28876127-28917723 GCF_001876935.1 Asparagus officinalis | reverse complement strand
TAATTGGCATTAAATCGGATTAGATTAGCATAAGACCCTAATCACCCCCCCTCTAGGGTCTAACAAAATCATCCCAACTTTGCATGGAATCAAGGAAATTCTCCCGGAACTCAACACTTTACTCCCGCTTCGACCCAACATTTTTCTAGGGGAAACACTGTTCCGTTCAATTCTCATTCACAATTTCAACAACCCAATCTGCCGTATCAAAATCAGTCTCCTCTTCATCAAGATGTAATTCAGACTCCTCACAATCCAGATCAGGATAAACGTCTCAATGTCTTGGAAAAGAGTTTAGAAACCATAATTAAGGTCTCTACTCAAACCACGAATATGTTGACTCAAACGTCTAGCACGCTGAATTCCTTCATGCAATCAACCGGACAAATGCTCAACTCCAACACTCAAGCTATAGCTAGATTAGAATCCCAACTTGGTCAACTAGCTAGTGCCGTGAGTGAAAGAGAGAAAGAAAAATTTCCAAGTCAACCCGTGGTCAACCCTAAGAACACAGGATGCAGTTCATCCTATGAAGCCCAAGTGAATGCAATCCATTCACTTCGGTCAGGTAGACAGGTCGATAATCAAGTGAGAACTCCTCTAAGTCAAACTCTTGATCCTGTACAAATTCCTTCTCTTTCTCCTTCTGATGAATCTGTTCAACAATCACTCCCTTCAGATGACCAAGAACCTGAACCCGAGCCTGAGCCTGCTTTTGATAGATTTAGACCGGTTGCTCCCTTCCCAGATAGACTCAGGTCTAGGAAACACTCTCTTCAGGAGGAGAAGATCCTAGAAACATTCAAGCAGGTTAAGGTCAACATTCCTCTCTTATATGTAATTGAACAAATTCCATCTTATGCTAAATTTTTAAAAGAATTGTGCACTAAGAAGAGGAGAATAAATGTTCCAAAGAAAGTCTTTTTAGCCGCCAATATCAGTGAAATGCTGTCAAATCCCATACCTTTGAAACGTAAAGATCCAGGTTCCCCCATCATTTCATGTATCATTGGTAATACTCACATTGATAAGGCGCTTTTAGACTTAGGGGCCAGTGTCAATTTGCTTCCATATTCAGTCTATCAGCAATTGGGTCTAGGTGTACTGAACCCAACCAAATGCACCTTACAGTTGGCTGATAGATCTGTCAAGGTCCCTATGGGTGAGTTAGAGGATGTTCTGATTAAGGTTGGAGATTTTATTTTTCCAGTAGATTTTGTAGTCTTGGAAACACAGCCTGTTTCCAATCCCAAAGGACAGACACCTGTCATCTTAGGACGACCGTTCTTAGCCACTTCTAATGCTCTCATCAACTGTAGAACTGGTCAAATGAAGCTGTCCTTTGGGAATTTGACTGCTGATCTCAACATTTTTAATCCAGGGGACCAACCAAATAATCAGCCTCTAGAAATAAACTACATTCAGGAAAGATCAGAAGAAGAAGAAGAAGAAGAGTGTGATTTAAGTTTTGAGGAAATTTTTGATGAAGAGTTAGAGTTTTTAGAAGAAGCAGATCAGGTCCTTGAGAATAATAAAACTGTGTTAAACATGTGCTGCGTTGAATTAAATTTTGAAGAACTCTTTCTTGATGAACTTAGATTCTTGGAGAATAATCAACAACCAAATTTTCAGAACTTCACAGAAGAATTGGTTGTTAGAAAACAAAGCTTCACAGTACAAGAGTCTAAGTTCATTCAGAAATGCAAAATGCATGACACCAATAATACCTACCTTACCTTGTTGCAAAAATTATTGAACACCCCGAAATGCTTAAAAATTCACATTATTGATTATATCATTCTGAATTTGTTTAAAATCCGGGGAAGAATTTTCAACAGTAAGGTAGCATTCAATGTAAAACAGGAACTCTTCATGTTGAATATTTCATTCTACATTGTTTATTTCGTTTATTTCAGAATAATAAAAAGAATTTATTCTTCTCTCATTTGAGAGTATCTTGTTCAGTTGTTAAAAAAAGAAAAAAAAAGAAAAAAAAGAAAAAAAATAGAAAAAAAAAAGAAAGAAAAAGAATAAAATTTTGATTTCATCCTCCTCAGACCAAAGATAATTACAGATTTTTATCAGCCGACCAAATGTAAGTGCTTCACTTCTTATCTGCTTTACTTTATACATCATAGAGCTTGCATTGAGGACAATGCAAAATTTAGGTGTGGGGGTGGGAATTAGTTATTTTTTCTCTTTATTTTACATTTTTATTTACATTTTTGTTTTTTCCCCTTTTTCTTTAAAAAAAATTATAAAAAAATATCGTCACTTGCCAAATTGATGGAGTTATGTAGTAATTGATTTATTAAGATCACCTTTTGTGATAACTCTAAATAAATTTCTTAAGAAATGATTTTCAAAGTAGTATACTTTATTTAAGCCTTAACTTGGATTTTTATTTAAAATAATGAAATTTTTGCATGCTTAACTTAGAGTTGAAAATAATTTTTTTCAAAGTGTCTTGATTTACATATTTTCAAAATATATATACAAAATAAAAAATTGCAAAAGAAGAGTGCGAAAAATGGGCACCAAAAAGAAAAAAAAAGAAAACTCTTTAATTCAAGGTGATTCTATCTTATTAAGCCTAAGCTGACCGAGTAATTAAGCCCAAGGAGTATTTTCATACTTAATTACCTAAGCCCATTTGGGTTGGGATCCATTGGCCCAAAACTCGTTAAATGGTCACTTAGAAAGCCCGTTAAAGTAGAAAAAAATCACCAAGGAAGAAAAAGTTAAAAAAATTTTAATTAAAAAAATAATAATAAATGTTTTATAGTTGTATATATGGTCTTGGAAAATATTTTAAATCAAGCAACTTAAAAATTATTTAAAACAAAGAGTTAGCATGTTCTTTTCAAAACTTTTAAATTAAATTTCTAAGTTTGGCTTGGTTTTGTATTGCTACAATGAGAAGATTTTCTTAAAAATATACCTTAGAGTTATATATTAAAATATTTTCTTGAGTGATAACTGGCTCCAATTAGATTATCTAAAAGTTATCAAGTGAATTTAGTTATTTACTGACTTCTTTAATTTGGCAAGTTGACCGAATTTTGTGGGTACATTCACTGCAAACCCTCACGAGACTACAACTCGTCCACTAGGGTAACCTAGGGGTTTAAAGGCTTGTTGTATGCGCTAAATACAACCGCGATTCCTGCGAAAGTGAGTTAGGATTTTCTTTTTATTTTTTATTCTTTGCTAGAGGACTAGCAAAAGTTTAGGTGTGGGGATATTTGATAATCATATTTTTATTACAATTTTATATCCTCATTATCTATTTTACATGAATAAATATACAATTAATAATTATTATTAGCTTAGTTTCCACATAATTGAATGAAAATATAAATAAATATTATTAAATGTAAAAACCCCTCAAAATCTCTCTTCTCTATTTTTTGTAGTTTTAGAAGCCCATGAAGCAAAAGCTTAAAAGAGGAAAATGATTGAAGCCCAAAGAGCATGAAGCCCATCAAGCAAGTGAAGAAAATGATCTGCAGCACATCATGTTACAATTGAAGCCAAAAGCCAAATGTCCCAAAACGTTATGGCAGCTCCTCCTCTTCAATTTCAAGTGAAATATTTGAGTTTCAAAAGCCCAAAAGAAGCCAACACAAGCTCCTCTTTATTCTAAAGTGAGCTTGAAGACCCAAAGCCCATAAAAAAAAATAATTACACTCATTTTATCTCAAGGACCGGACTTAGGACTGCAATGGACAGACTGGCTGCAGTTGGAATGGAGACCGGACTTGCTTTGCTTGCTGAGCTTCATTTTCGGTTTTGAAAATAAAATGGGAAATATCTCGACGAGACGAAGCTATCCGTGAAATCAGAATTTGGAAATAGTGGGCATCGATGTCGGCATCGATGTGGGCATCGATGCTGATATCGATACCTGCATCGATGCCTGTATCGATGCCAGATTACTGTAGCGCGCGTCAATGGCTGATTTTGCTTGTCTTGGGGCTCAAGTTTGATCCAATGGCTCTCATTCACTGATGTTTACTATAAATAGGGGTAGAGAGTGAGGGGTTAGAGGTGTGAAAATTTTTGTAACTCCTTTTGGAGAGGAGGGCTACTCTTAATAATGAAGGCCTTCCAAAATTATAACTTTTTGTTGCAATTAATAATAATAATTTTTTTACCACTTTAAATTTTTCTCTTCTTCTCTTTGTTGGATGATGAAGATGAAGATGAAGATGAAGAATTATTTGAAGGTTTGCATTTCTCTTTTATTTCTTTTTTATTGCTTATTAGTTTAGATTTATTTCTATACTTGTAGTTAGATTTTATTTTCTTGTAGTTTAGATTTATTGCTTATTAGTTTAGATTTATTTCTATGCTTATTAGTTTAGATTTATATTTCATGCTTATAGAGTAGATTTATTTTCTTACATTTAATTCTTGTAATTTTATTTTTTAGTTTAGATTTTGTAATTTATTTTGTAGTTTAGATTTTGTAATTTATTTTGTAGTTAGATTTTAATTTTTTACACTATTCACCTTGAGGCTAGAACCCTCTTGGGTTTAGTTTTTTTTCTTTTTGTTTATTTTTATTTTATTTGATTCGTCTTTAGGCTAGAACCCTCTAGGGAATCACCCTTTTCTAAGAAGTGGGTTCAATTTTAGATTATCCATATCTATAATTGAATCCACCATCTTTAATTTCTTGCATTTTCTTTTATTCTAGAATTTTGTTCTTCATTCTTGATTTTTTATTTGTTTCTTGATTTTATTTATTTTTCCTTCTCACCTTATTGATCATACTCATTCTTTTTCAAATCCACTCTCACTTACACTTTGCACCTATTTACACACCATTTTCACTCTCTCAATCACTTCACAATCACATTCACTCATCAATCTTATTTGTCACGCACACAACCTAAGAACCGATTTTATAATTTCTCCTACAAAACACCTTCCTCGTGGATCGATATCTTTATACTATAACTTGACACGGTTGTACACTTGCAACATTTTTGGTACATAATTATGCCGCATCACCATTTAAGAGAGTATTTGTGTGAGGGATCTGAGAGTTTGTGTGAGAGTTTATATTGTGTGATTGTAAATCCTAGTTGTATCTCTCCCTCTAATAGTAGATCTCCTCCTTGCTCTGTGGACGTAGGCTATTTTCCGAACCACGTAAAAGTTGTGTTCTTGCCATGATTTGTAATAGCTTGTAGGATCTCTCGACAAGTCAGTCCTAGAACTGATGAGAGGAAGAGCCGATATCTCACTTTGTTAAGATATTCGCTTCAGATTCTTGTTTCCTTGGTGAGACGAGAATTCTTACGATCTAATCTCTTGTTGTGCATCTTGCGCATCGGAGGTGCTGCCGAAATTTTCGCTATGCACAACAAGTGGTATCAGAGCTCCGGGTTGGATTTGGGGCTTGTTCGAAGGATTCGCTGAAGGATTCCTATTTGAAGAATTAGGTCGACAACATGGGAGAAACAAGCACATCGGGATCGTCTCTTTCGAAGGGGATACAGAGTCTGAGCATCAATAACACGAAGATTGATGTTCCGAAGTTCGACGGCAAGATTAATTTTGGATTGTGGAGGTGTCAGGTGATGGACGTCTTGGATGCACAGAATTTGGAGGAGACTCTTGAGTTACAAGAGAAACCCGCTGATATGGAGGACAAGGTTTGGAAGAAGATGAATAGTAGGGCTTGTGGAGTTATTCGGTTATGCTTGACGCCGGATCTTATTTATGACGTAATGAATGAGACGTCAGCGAAGAGAATATGGGAAACACTCAATGAGAAGTATTTGACGAAGAGCATTGGGAATCAGCTTCACTTGAAGAAGAGGTTTTACCAATTCAAGATGAAGATGGGAGTTTCCATTCGGGAGCATGTTAACAATTTCACGAAGCTAATTTCGGATATGGCTAATGTAGATATCATGGTTGAGGATGAAGACAAGGCGATGCTACTATTGTGTTCATTGCCGGAGGATGATTTTGGTACGTTTGTTCTCACTATGATAAATAGAAGAACTACGGTTAGCTACAAGGAGGTGACCTCAGCTTTGGCGAATTATGAGTTGAGAAAGAGTAATGACGAACCCTCCGAGAAGGCATCGGGAGATGCATTAGCAGTTCGAGGCCGTGGTCCAAACCGTCGTCCAGGTGATCACTCAAGATCGAAGTCAAGAGGTAGCCATAGAAATATTGGTAGGAACCAGTGTCGTTTTTGTAAAGAAGAAGGATATTGGAAGAACGACTGCCCAAAGTTGAAAGACAAAGCCGGGAAGAATAAAGGGAAAGCTGTACAAGCTTCGGAAGTGAATGTTGTCAAGGCTAGTGACGACAATTCGGATAGGGATTCTGCAGGCTATTCTTTCTCTGCATTATCGTCAATTTGTTACGCTGACTCTACGGAGTGGATGATGGATTTTGGTGCTACATATCATATTTGTCCTAGGAGGGATTGGTTCTCCAGCTTTGAAGAGTTGGAAAGAGGGGATGTCGTGCTCATGGGTAATAATCACGTATGCCCTATTGGTGATATTGGTACAGTACGGATCCGGATGTGTGACGAGGTGACTCAGGAGCTGAAGGAAGTGAGATTCGTTCCTCAATTGACGAAGAATATCATTTCACTTGGAACTTAGGAGGCAGCTGGCTATAAGGTGATCTTGGAGAATGCGACTCTGAAGGTCACAAAAGGGTCCATGGTGATGATGCGAGGTGTCAGGGAAAACAACCTTTACTACTTGAAGGGCAAGACAGTAACAGGGGGTCTGGCAGCTTCGATTACCACAGAGGAAGATACTACCAGCTTATGGCATATGAGATTGGGACACACTAGTGATAAGTTCCTGCAGGTATTGGCGAAGCAGGGGCTATTGAAGGGTACAAAGACCTGTAAGATGGAACTGTGTGAACATTGCATACTTGGGAAGAAGACAAAAGTAAAATTCGACACCGCTATTCACAATACCCAAGGTATATTGAACTACATTCACACAGATGTTTGGGGCCCTTCCAAGCACACATCACTTGGTAGGGCCAACTATTATCACTTTCATTGATGACTATTCCAGGAGGAATTGGGTATACCCGATGAAGCATAAACATCAGGTCCTGGATATTTTTGTGGAGTGGAAAAAGAAAATGGAGCTGCAGACATGTAGAAAGATAAAGACTCTACGTTCAGATAACTGTGAAGAGTTTAAGAGTGATCCGTTTCTGTAGTTTTACCGGGATCATGGCATTAGGCGATACTTCACAGTACGTGAGACACCGCAACAGAACGGGGTGGCTGAAAGGTTGAACCGTACCTTGCTGGAGAAGGTGTGATGTATGATGACACAGAGTAGATTGTCAAGATCCTTTTGGGCTGAAGCGTTGGTTTATGCGAGTCACCTCGTGAATAGGTTGCCATGCACTGCGATACAGGGGAAGACTCCGTTGGAGCGTTGGTCTGGTTCGGTAGCTAGTGACTATGAGTCGCTTTAGATATTTGGGTGTCCAGCTTATTACCATGTCAATGATGGTAAATTGAATCCGAGGGCGAGGAAAGCAGTCTTTGTGGGATTCAGAGATGGAGTTAAAGGCTTCAAGTTATGGGATCCACAGGACAAGAAGATAGTTATTAGCAGGGATGTCACATTTGACGAGGCGTACATGATGAAGCCTCAAGTTCCTCAGCTCGTAGCAGGTAGAGGATGATGTGACTCCACTCACTCCAGAGAGCATTGTATCCATCGAGGCTCCTACAGAGGTGACACTGGGAGGAGATGGGATGACAGCCGGGCATTTAGAGGATACAGTGGATATTGAGACTCAGGAACAGGGTCATGTTCAGGATTCTATTGTAGCTAATAGACTAAGAAGAAATATTCGTCGGCCAGCTAGATATGACGATGTCATGATTGCATATGCTTTATCAGTAGAAGTCGTTGATGACTTGGTTCCTTTTACATTCAAGGAAGCAGAGTCAATCTCTGATTCGAATAGGTGGAGGGAAGCTATGAAGGAAAAGATGCAGTCTCTTCATAAGAACGACACTTGGGAACTTGCAAAGCTACCGAAGGGTAAGAAGGCTATTGGATGCAAATGGGTGTATGCAAAGAAAGAGGGATCTTCTATTGGGGAAATTAGATTCAAAGCCAGATTGGTTGCCAAGGGATATGCACAGCTAGAGGGCATTGATTACAACGAGGTATTTTCACCTGTTGTGAAGCATTCGCCAATTTGTATTTTATTGGTATTGGTGACACAGCTAGATTTGGATTTGGTCCAGATGGATGTGAAAACAGCCTTTCTACATGGAGATTTAGAAGAGGATATTTACATGACACAACCTATGGGGTTCAAAGCTGCAGGAAAGGAAGAATTAGTATGCAAGCTGAAGAAGTCTCTTTACGGATTGAAGCAATCCCCGCGATAATGGTACAAAAGATTCGACGGCTTTATGATTGGCCGAGGGTACACGAGGAGCCCATATGACCCATGTGTTTACATGCACAAGCTACAGAATGGTGAGTATATCTATTTGATGTTATATGTTGACGATATGCTAATAGCTTTCAGGAATACTTCAGCTATTATAAAGTTGAAAAAGGAGTTGTTATCCGAATTTGAGATGAAGGATCTTGGAGAAGCAAAGAAGATATTAGGTATGGAGATCGAGAGAGACAGGAGATGAAGGATCTTGGAGAAGCAAAGAAGATATTAGGTATGGAGATCGAGAGAGACAGGGTGAAGGGGAGGTTGAAGTTGACACAGAGGAGTTACTTACAGAAGATGCTGAAGAAATTCAGTTATGATGGCAGTGCCAAGGCGGTGAGTACTCCATTAGCTCCCCACTTTAAGTTATCAGCTAAGATGTCACCTGTTTCAGTTAAGAACCGTGAATACATGTCCAAAGTTCCATATGCCAATGCTGTGGGTAGCTTGATGTATGTGATGGTGTGTACAATGCCAGATTTGTCACAGGCCGTGAGCATGGTATCTAGGTACATACACGACCCCGGGAAGGGTTATTGGGAGGCCGTGAAGTGGATTCTACAGTATATTAAAGGTACCGTGGATGTTGGTTTGGTGTTCGAGAAGAATGAGAAGAACGGGCATGATTGTATTAGTTACGTGGATTCTGATTATGCGGGGGATCTGGACAAGCGCCGGTCTACTAGCGGATATGTGTTTACACTAGCAGGAGTACCGGTATGTTAAAGATGCACACTTCAGTCTACAATGACTCTCTCCACTACGGAGGCAGAGTATATGGCGTTGACTGAAGCTGTGAAGGAGGCTTTGTGGTTGCAGGGATTATTGGAGAACTTGGGGATTGCACAGGAGACCCTTCGGGTATATTGTGATAGCATGTCAGCTATCTATTTGGCAAAGAACCAGGTTTATCATGCGCGCACGAAGCACATTGATATCAGATTTCATTTTGTTCGTGACGTTTTGGATGATGGAGACATCATATTGGAGAACCACACGAAGGACAACCCTGCAGATATGTTGACCAAAGTTATTTCAGGTGTCAAGTTTGGTCATTGTTTGGAACTTTTGAACATTCTTCGGTGTTGAGGCCTTTTGAGGCCATTGGATGAACTACGTGAGGCTTGATTCCTTGGGCAAGAGGATACGTAGGCAGCTTTTATGATGCAGCCGGTTTGGATTAGCTGATTTTGATGGGCGTGAGATTGTTTGGACTCTCGTTCGGGTTCTCGACTTGTTGTGGATTGAGTTCGTACTGGACACAACAAGTGGGACATTTGGATGCTTTGGTATCGGCTCAGTTTTGGAAAAACTTCACCGAGGTGGAGAATTGTGAACGTGGGGGCCACCCACGTGATTTTGTAAGCCTTCGTTTCCTTTCTGCGTGAGATTTTGGGCCGCTAATCTCATATAAATACCAACTATGTTTAGCCTAGGGTTAATAGCAAGGCAGGTGAATAATTCAAGGCGGCTGCAGAGGGTTTCGCGAAGGATGAAATTACAAAGAAAAAAAAGTCGGCTGACTTTTCTCTTGGCGGCGGACGAAACTGCAGAAGAAAAAACAAACTTGCTGTTTTTTAGTTTTTTGTGTATCCATTTAAGAGAGTATTTGTGTGAGGGATCTGAGAGTTTGTGTGAGGGTTTAGATTGTGTGATTGTAAACCCTAGTTGTATCTCTCCCTCTAATAGTAGATCTCCTTCTCCTTGCCCCGTAGACGTAGGCTATTTGCCGAACCACGTAAAAGTTATATTTTTGCCATGATTTGTAATAGCTTGTAGGATCCCTCGACAAGTCAGTCCTAGAACTGATGAGAGGAAGAGCCGATATCTCACTTTGTTGAGATATTCGCTTCAGATTCTTGTTTCCTTGGTGAGACGAGAATTCTTACGATCTAATCTCTTGTTGTGCACCTTGCACACCGGAGGTGCTGCCGAAATTTCTACTATGCACAACATGTTTTCCGTCTCTTGTATATAAGAAGTTCACTTTTCTTTTCTATTTATTGTTACTGTTACGTACCTGTAGTTAACTCTCGAGGGAGGAAACATTGTGCACCCATTATTTTGTAGTAAAATATTTTTTGAGTTAGGTCCCTTGTTTTTACTTTCAGAGGCCGTTTGGTTGGTTTCCTAAAAACCAAGAAAAGGAAATCGGTACAAGGAAACCAATAAAATAATAATTTTATCCGTTTTCATCCCTAAAACTCACCCACAACATCCAATAAAATAATATTTTTATCCTCCAACTCATCTTATTTCATTTCATTTCTTATCTTTAAAAAAAACCAAACGCAAGAAATGTGTCATATCATCCAACTCATCACATCTCATCTTATCTCATTTTTAAAAATCACACACATCATCCAATAATATTGTGATAACTCATCTCATCTCATTAAACCTTCCTTTCCATCCATTTCCTAAAAAAAACAAGAAATTGATTTCCTTAAGTATGTGTCACATCATCCAATAATATATATACCTCCAACTCATCTCATATAATCTATTTTCGTATTTTTAAAAATGAACCAAACACAAACAACCTCAAAACATCATCCAATAATATACCTCCAATTCATTTCCTTATTTTTTAACCAATCAAACAACCTCAAAACAAGTTTTTTAAAAATATCACTCACATCATCCAATAATAAGGTGACAACTCATCTCATCTCATCTCATATTCTATAGTTTTCTTCTTTTTTAAGCCAACCAAACAACATCAAAACAATTATTATAGGAAATAGGTTTCCTATTCTTTGATTTCCCAATTTTTTTTGCGAAACGAACAGCAATGGAAAAGTTTTCCACGTGAAAAATACCGGTGTCATGCGGATAATTTTCTTTAATCTTTTTTTAACTATTTGGCTTATTAACATATATTATTTACAAATGAAGGAAAACGATCTTTTAATGACTCCTTTTCCCCCAACCAGGGCCGTACCTAGGAATTTCGGGACCCAAGGCGAAATATTAGATGAGGCCTAAGTGATACAACTCATAATATATTTTATCTCATTCTTCTTACATTTTGAGCTGCAAAATTACTAATTAAAGTTTTATGTTCAATATTTTCTAACATATTATTTTCGATAGATTTTTGAGCTGCAAAATTACTAATTAAAGTTTTATGTTCAATATTTTCTAACATATTATTTTCGATAGATAATATTGCTAAACCATTCAATCTATCTTGTAACATGGTTGATCTTAAAAAAGATTTTAGTAATTTTAATTTTGAAAAATTTCTTTCAGCGGAAACAACTGTTACAGGTATAGTCAATATAGAGTGTTTGGCAACATAATAGAGTATAATTCATCATTATTGTCAAAAATGACCATAAAAAATTACTTGGTGGTGAGACGCCAAATGATATGCAAGAATTTATAAAATCATAAACAATATATTGGTCTCTTACTTTGTCAAACTATTAAATAATATAGTTAGACTATTTGTTTTCTTTTATTTTTGTTCCACTTATAATACTAGAACATTTTCTCATTGCTTTTGTACATAAACTTCTCAATACCGTGTATGGACAAGATCTCTTTAATCTCTCTATATTTATAATTTGTCACGACGTTAGAACCCTTGATCAACAACTTCACCAAATCCTAACCACACATCCAATTTCTCATGGGCCTCGGCCTCACCTTCACTCACGCAAAATTAGGGCGGAGGTGGGGCCCACATGAAATCCGCGCATATCTCTCAAGCTGACATGAAGAGTCACATGTCGCCTCGTTCCCATTCCAAACTCGCAACAACCTGCCGCCACAGCTTCCATCTTAACCTCTCGAGCTAGATCCCACCGCCAACCCTCTACTAACTCCACCGCTGCGAATCCAACGTCTGCATGCTCCATCCTCTGTCCAGTGAGAGCTTGATCAACCACCAAGCTGAGCTCTCCCGACTGGGCCCTACCCAGGATGAGGCCCAAGGCAGAGGCCTTGACTGCCTAAGGACAGGGCCGACCCTGCCCCTAACTATTTTGTGCTAGATGCTCAAAGTTCAGGGAGTTTTTTAAAATTAATTTACGTGAATACGGACAACAACAATAATGATAACTATATGATGGGTTTTAGGGTAGGTCCCTACTTAATCGGTAATTACTGATATTTTAGTTCAACCACTACTACAAAACAGGCCAGTCCCAACGGTTCTAACCATTAGGGAAGACAATGACCCCAACGGTCAAAACCGTTGGGCCAAAAAAAACACCCGTTAGGACAAATTGCATTGAGGCAAAGTGAGCCCCAATGATTGTTTTATCAGCATCAACGATTACATCTGTTGGTGCTAATAATTTTTTAATTTTAATTTTAAAAATATAAAAACCAGCACCAATGATTGAAAACAAAGCCTTACCTCCTCAGTCAAATGTCAAATGGTAAAAATCTTTTGAAATTTGTCAATTGGTTTGGCCCTATGAATCCACCTGGCCAAGTCTAGCAACAGCCACGAGTGGGTTCACCCGCCATGAAATGTGTCCCTACAAGGGCACTGTAGGAACACATGTCCCTGCCATAGCGTGAGTGAGGCACACTCACGACTGTGGCTAGCAGTCCTCGTATCCACCATATCGTACTTACTCTATGATGTATCTTCAAGTAACCCCGAAATACCCCCGCCTTCGTTGATAATTATTCTTTAAAATTTCTAAAACTCTCTCTTTTTGGTAAAAGTTAAATGTTGGGGTTGGGCTAAATCATGATTAGCAAATTCACGCTCCTATCCAGGAGAAATCAGACACATGCTTGTGCGGTGCTCTGACTATCGCGAAATATAGAAGAAATTATAGTATCACTCGTCTCCAAATTTTCATCTTGGGGATCAGCGAATCCGAATTCTTTGTCGGTTCTTAGACGAAATCAGATGATGATAAGAATGTTTTTTGCAACTTTTAATAATTTTTTTTTTGAACTTGTGGTAGATCGAAGCAAATCCTAATGTGTTTTGAGATGAAACTAAACCATCCCTGCTTTCCTCAGATGCTTCTCTTTCTTTTGCCCTGTCTCAATCTAATTGATACCATAATCTCCAGGTATTAGTCACAACCTCATTCAATCTCCAAATCCAGTTACATTACGACTCAGATACCTACCCAAAGCCTAAATAAAATCCACAAAAATGGAACCTATAGAATGTTAGAAAAATGATTGATGTTTAGACCGAAATAAGCGCAAAAATATTAGTTTTAAACAGTTAATCAAAATTTGATAATGTCGGACTAATATTATAATTCTGAAATAAAATTAATTTAAAAAAAATAAATCAAGTTTAGAAATACGGTCTGATGATCAAAGCGTGCACTAAGCACTGTCCCAAGAATCTAATTGCCCCCTCTCGTACAGGGCTTTGTGGCAATGGATCTTGGAGATACGACGACCCTCGGTCAGGCGACCTCCTTCTCGCCTAAGCAATTTTTTGTATAAAATGTCAAAGCTAATTTTTCTATGTGATGTATTATAGCCGAACCATTTTGTGACAATAATGATACTTGTAAAGACAAAGAATCACCACAAGATTAAGGTGTATTATTTACTTGATATATTTATGGGTCATGGCTTCTTGAGAGAACATTTCTCACAATTGGTTGCTTTTGTTTGGAGAGTGATGCGTCAATTGTTTTGTTTTGTTTTGTTTTCTTTTTTTTTTGGCCATTTGGATGTTGCAATAATTCATAGAGTAGCACTACCTTTGTTTAGCGTATGGGGTGAATACTAGTTACATTATAACTCAAAAAAAAAAAAAAAAAAAACCCTAATTAAAATCCACAAAAATGAAACCTACAAAGTATCTACAATTTTCAAGCTAACATTCTAACCGGCTGTGAGTGGTATATATCCACTTATTCTATAAGTTGCGATTTTGTCAACCAATAAAAGCTCTTATATACGACTAAAAAAATTAATACAGGTCTGGGCATTTCTTTGAATCCAACTAGGCCATGGGCCTGACTCAAGCCCAATTTGTACCAGAACCCTTTGAGATCTACGCGTATCGCCCTCAAATTCAACAAAGCACCAGCCGTCGGAACAAGAAAACAAACAAAAATCAAGTTCGTTCGCTTTCGAGTCAAAGATAATAACCAATTACTCAAAAAATCAAAACAAAGTAGTCGCTCGTATTTGTTTTGCTCTGGAGCACCCCGACGTTGAAATCTCGATCTTAATTACCTTTAACCCCACGCGCTCTCAAATGTGGAAGTATTGTTATGCCATCACCTCACACCTAACTAAACTCAAATCATTATATAATGACGTAGAGAGAGCATTTCTTTCCTCTTCGTGCTTTTTCTCACTTTTTTTGACTGCAACGGAGAGAATGGGGAATTGGGACTCGAGCTCTCTTCTTCTGCTGTTGGTAGCTGCAGCTTTTTGCGGTGTTAATGGAGCAGAGGAGGAGTATATCTCTGCTGTTGGGGATCCGGGGATGAAGAGAGATGGGCTGAGAGTTGCTCTTGAGGCCTGGAACTTCTGCAATGAGGTGGGCCATGAGGTTCCGGGGATGGGAAGCCCAAGAGTTGCTGATTGCTTTGATGTTGAGCGGATCCCCGATCCTTCAGGTTTGATTTCATTCTGTTGAGTTTGATATTGTTTCAGTATTAGAAGAATTGGGTATTGATCAATTTGAGTTTTTTGAGGAGAGGAAATTCTTCTTTTAATCTTTATGTTCTTTTTTCTTTCCATCTTTGCTCGTTCTGTAGTTTTTGTTTTTTTATTGGACTTGGTATTTAAAATTAATCAAGTTTATGAGGACACAATGAGATTAGGTATTCGGTGAAGTTTTTTCTTTGGAGTGTAACTTGTAAGATTGTGTTGTTTATCTCATTTTGAAGATGACATCAATTTAAGTATTAGGAAAATTGGGTGTTGATCATTTTTGTACTTTGGAGCAGAGGAAATTTTCTCCTGCCGCAAGTATCACATTCCTTTTTCTTTCCATTTTTGACATTTGTTCAGTTAAGGTACTTTCTTTTTATTTGTCCTTTTTTTTAAATATTTTGGGGTTGGTGTCTGAAAATGTTTGTGCAGATTGTTTTCCTTTTTTTTTTTACACGAATAAATTTGTGATGGTTTTAGCATGATAGAATAGTATGGTGAATTGCATTTGTGATACTAGAGTAGATCTTAGCATTATCTTCATGAAAGTAGGTATCTGGTAAAGTTTTTATTTATTGAGGTGTTTTCTCCGTGGTTATTTTACTTCTTAAAGTTTGCAGCCTCTGTTTCTTAGAACACTGCAGATGAATTCTTAGCTAACTTAACTGCAAATGTTTGGACAAACTTAAAGAATTGGTGACATCTACTTTTGTTTTATTTTTTTTGCAATTTAGTTTATCCCTGCAACAAACGTGTTGAAATTAGTCTTTCTTATCGTCGAAGCAGTAAAGCTAAGACTAGTTCTTTTATTTTGAAATTGAATATTTTTGCAAAGAAGAAATTTTTAAAACAGCCTCAAACCATGTTTTAATTTTCAAAACCGACCCACTTTTTTTTTTTGCCAAAATCGACCCACTTTTTGCCACGTAAGCTTAATCCTTTTCCTAAACAGTCGGGGTTGACAACCCCGACTATTTGTCAACCCCGACTGTTTAGAAGGTTGTTAAACCCCAATTAGAAGCCTTAAACCCGATTTTTTATGTCCTAAATAGTCGGAGTTGGCAACCCCGACTAATTAGAAAATGAGATTAAACTGACGTGGCAAAAAGTGAGTCGATTTTGGTAAAAAAAAAAAGTGGGTCGGTTTTGAAAATTAAAACATGGTTTGAGGCTGTTTTTAAAATTTCTTCCTTTTTGCAAAACGTAACTATCATCCTGGCAATAATTGGTTGGGTAAAGTCTTGTCAAAATCAAACTTTCTGTTTCAGAAACATAACCTATAACCTACATTCCGTGTTTCTAAAATTTTCAAAGTTAGATAAAGTTGCTTACCTATTAACATTCTTTGCTTGTACTGGTATTTATCTTAGCCAGGCTAATGCTCAACATTAAAAATACTCATCCATATGAAAATGCTAATTAATTTTAGAATAAGTTTTAAGAAGAACAAAAATTGGGTTACTTGTCAATTTACACGAGTATTTCCTAGCACTTTGATGTCACTGACTGACGACATACTTGCAGATAAAGGTGAAGATGAAGATGACGATGACATATGCGATGCAAATTACAAGATTATCCACAGAGTAAGAGAAGTGGATAACAAGCTAGGTACCAACGATCCTCTAAGTGCAGACACCTACGCAGTTCAGAAGGAGTTGTATTTAGGCCAAAAATGTGAAGTTACAGATGATGATCCTAAACATCCATGGCAATTTTGGATGATCATGCTCAAGAATGGGAACATGGACACCTCAGCGGGTCTCTGCCCGAAGGATGGCAAGAAAGTGGGCCCCTTTCCACCGGAATCAAGATTCCCGTGCTTCTCTCCGGGGCATTGCATGAATCAACCTTTGATATATCATAACTACACTGATATTGAGGATGATTCAACGATGAGGGGGGGTTTTTATGGAACTTGGGATCTAGATGCTGATTTGTCGAAGGGTTTGAACAATGTCTCGTATTATTCGGTAACTTGGGAGAAGGAGGTTGGTGAAGGTGGATGGAAGTTTCATCATGTGCTCAAGACTTCTCATAGGTATCCGTGGCTTATGTTGTATTTGAGGTCAGATGCTACAAAGGGATTATCTGGAGGGTATCATTATCCTACAAGGGGGATGTCGAAGATCGTAAGATATATCCATCTTTTTCTTTACAATTTTTATCTTTACTTATTTATTTATCTTATTTCTGCAATTTCTGTGACATAAATTTCAGCATTACTGAATTTTCTCTAGAACTTGGAAAGACGAGAACTTTGCCTAGATGACATACTCAAGCCATTTCTTTTGTTTAATTACAATTGCAATCTTGTAGCTATGATAAGCTTCCCTTTTTCAATGTTCAACTATGATCATATTCTTTTCATCCTCTCCTCTTTATATGAACCAGACTGTAAGGTATAAGATTATGATTATGATCACTGTTGAATTTTCACTTTATTGGAGCTTCACTTTTGTCCTCACATTTACTGAATTTTCTCTTTGAAAGCTTCTCTTGATTTAGTGCCAGAAACAGAACAACTAGAGAGTGAGATTTATGCTTCTAGGGCGCCCCTCTAGAGGTTAATATGATATTTTCCTCCTTTTTTCTATTCTAGGTTTATATACGAAGTAAAACACTTTCCCAATCTAGGGGAAGATTATAAATCACAAAGTCACAATGTACCCTAAACTATAGACAAATTCTTCAATTTAGTACCAGGACTTCCAGTCAAGAAAACACCCTGTCGACAACTGGTTTATTCATGATATATAGCATAACACCTTCAGCAAGTATTAACCATTAATTCACAATATATCATAAACTTCTCACAACTTAAGTCTTTTTGTAACACTTGTGGATTATTATCTCACAATGATATGCTCCAACTTTTATTTATTTCTGGTGCCGTCCTCATAGTTGTTACCGTCTGAGCAATTTCGTCTTTTGAAACTATTTTCAAATGATTTTTGTTTATTTCCAAACTAATCAACCTTATCCATTCTCAAACTTTAGTACAAAATTTTTTTTAATGAAAGAGGTTCCTAATTTCTCCTTTTCCTCTTATTCCATGCTGATAGGCATCATTAATAGTGACATCAATGCTAGTGCTACATTGTTTACTTGTTGTCTTTGAAAATATAAGCTAATTTTTTCCCCTATTTTGAAATATATCTAGAATTCCAAATCATGAACCTTATCATGTTTAAAATTTAGTGACGACTACTTACTAAAAAAATTTGATATATGCACAGATTCCACAATCTCCCAACTTCAAAGTTCGACTAACCCTAGACATAAAAAAGGGGGGAGGCCCAAAAAGCCAATTCTACCTAATGGACATGGGCAGCTGCTGGAAAAACAACGGTTCACCCTGCGACGGGGATGTAACCTCCGACGTCACCCGATATAGCGAAATGATCATAAACCCAGAAACGGAATCTTGGTGCAGCCCTTCAAAGCTCGATGGCTGCCCACCCTTCCACACTTTCGCCAATGGGACCCGAGTGCATCGAAATGATACTAGAAACTACCCTTATGGTGCGTATCATATGCATTGCTTCCCGGGGAATGCGCAGTATGCTGAGGAGCCGTTCAATATTTGTGATCAGTATAGTAATCCTCAGCCTCAGGAAATTCTTCAGATATTGCCTCATCCTGTTTGGGGGGAGTATGGGTATCCGACGAAGAAGGGTGAAGGGTGGGTTGGAGATGCGAGGACTTGGGAGCTTGATGTTGGTGGGATGTCGCACAATCTCTATTTCTATCAGGTAATTTTCTTTATGATATGTTAAATTAGGATCAGATGTTGGCGGGATGTCGCACAAATGAAGCTGATCTAGCTTGATAGTAGTATCATGTGACACCATTTTGCTCAAGAAAGAGGATACAACCACTTAAAAACTCATCCCTCTCTACAAAAACTCAACCACTGATGATCCCCCCAAAAAAAAAAACACAGGATCACTCATTCACATGTTCCCACCCAACCCAGTCCCACTCAATAAGCAATCTTGCACCAGTGCACTGCAAGTTTGTACCCCTGCGATCACTTTTTCAGCGAGAGCCATTTTAGGTTGGACACTTGACAATTAATTTATTCATCAAGTTAACTTACGTAGAAAACGAAACATCTCCTATCTAGACTATGCGATTTCTAACATCTTGCCTCACGAACATGATCATATCCATTTGAAAACTAAGTGTGATGATCACTACTGGAGTAATTTGAAGTAGTATTTCTTTGAAGCATGTAGAGATTACATGTCCTTATACTAGTCAATTTTAATGGAATCATAGGTGCAAAAGCACATAGGGAACAATTTGATTATCAAAAATAAATCTATAGTCAAGAAAGAATGAAAAGAATAATTTCGGGATTAAGTATGATTGTTTGAGATGATTCAATAACTAAAAAGAACATGCTGTTCACTTTTTTATTAAATATGTTGTTAAATAAAATAACTATAATAAAGGTAATTTTTTTGATATATATTGAAAAAATTGCATTTAGCTAATAGTGTTATTAATGATGTGATTATAAACTTTTTTCAAAATAAAATATGGAAATTTGATGGAATTTTTTTTCTTTTAGTTATTACTTATGTAATGACATCACTTCCTAGAAATCCTAGATCCCGTTGCTTGACAAAAACACAATAGTTACTTTATCATAATACAGATAAAACAACCAAAAGTTTTCAAACTAGATGATATTGGATTATGTAGCACATGAAGAATTATACATAACTATAATTATATTTGCAGTTCCCAAGAGAACGTAAAAGTTGTAACTGTTGTGCTTGTAGTTGCGAAAATGTATTTTTTTAGAAATGACTTGTAACCAAATTGATAATATATTTGTTCGACGCAGGATCCTGGCACGGCTCCAACGAAGAGAAGTTGGCCTTCCCTCGACGTTGGCACGGAGATTTATATTAGCAACGTGGATGAAGTGGCTGAATGGACAGTCAGCGATTTCGACATCTTAATCCCAAAGGTTAAACCTGGATATATTTAAACTACACCTATAGAGAGATGAGATTCATTTCCAGAAGCTGAATTCTTTTTTTTTTTTTCACCTTTAAGGCCAATCAAGATAGGAACTAATCTTTCTGTAGAAAATATCAGGCTTCGGCATAATCAGCTCATTTATGCCTCTCCTTGGTCAAGAAATGTTATTTATCAAGTTTTTCCGCCTTTTTTCTAGTGCCTTATTTTTATATAATTACTGCCAACGAAATGTTTTTAGGCATCTCTCAAATTACACAATAC
Organism: Asparagus officinalis; assembly: GCF_001876935.1. Classification (NCBI taxonomy): domain Eukaryota; kingdom Viridiplantae; phylum Streptophyta; class Magnoliopsida; order Asparagales; family Asparagaceae; genus Asparagus; species Asparagus officinalis. The sequence goes on along the minus strand of NC_033799.1, from coordinate 28,897,380 downwards.
ATTAGCATACATCATTTTATTGACAAGATCATAAACAATCTTGGCGCTAGGATTCCTCAAAAGAGCAAAGAGAGATATCATACACAAAAGATATACATACAAGTGCAAACTTATTGATGTAGGATGCATAACATACAAATTCATGAATGAGCTGGATCATTACGAGCTAAACGCCGATACATACGCATAATTGACTTGTCTACAAAATAGACAACCATATCTCTAAATCCGAAAGGCAGATTGTGACATATTATACGCGTAGGTTGTCTATCTCGAACAGACGGAACCAACCAGCTTGTTAAATTTCAAAAATCTCATCAGAAGTTGGCAGAATTTCAAAAATAATCAGCTTTTTGTTTATTTTAGTAAAAGTTTAGAGTCTATTTAGGTTATGAAACTAAATCAATTTGATTCATATTGGGTTGATTTATGTCCTCTATTATAAGAAGTCTTTTAATAAATTTCTATCTTTTGGGAATTCTATTCATATCAGGAGTACATTTTCTTTTTCTATTTAAGAAGAAAGATTATAAACTTCATGCAAATTATCAATTTCTATCAATAAAGTTTTCCTCATATTATTTTTTCCATAGATTCCACATAGTTCTTTGTGGATACAAAGAGTACTCCTTGATGAATTTCGAGCTTTATCACCTTTGGACCGCATTAGTTATGTAGATGACAAGAGAAATACAAAGTCAATCATATAAATGTTTTGATCAACCAAAGAAGTCTATATCTTTAAACTTCATTTTTAATGGTAACTAGCACTACTTATACACCCTCAAATTTCTAAACTTGTACATGAATACCTTCTGTGATGCAAATGCCATCATTATTTCTCGAATTTTTTCATTTGACTCTTGATAGTTCTTGAATTTATTGTTAAACAACACCATAATTTTATTTTGAACTTACCCAATTATATTTTAAAATATAATTATGATGGTGTTATGGTGTTCCTATTTTCGCCAAAGTACAATTTATTGCCAAACACTAGACATGTGTATTTTCGCATACAGTGCCCCAAGCAATTTGGCGGCCCAAGCCCAGCAAGGATTTCGACTTAGCCGACCCGTCGAGTCTATATCCCTTCATGTCGACTCAACAAACGGTACTTGTCGTTCCCTTGTCAAAGGCGACTCGCCCTGACTCCACTTGACCATTCGTTTAACCCCTCACGAGGACGACTCGATGGGCGTTACTTCTCGGTGAAGCTAAAGAACTATTCTCGTCTCGAGCTTCTCTCTCTGGCAACGTGTCAGCATCGTATTTAATGCTTAACATGTGCCATCATGACTCTAGCCACGATAGTATTTGTGACTCATCGAGCCACGTTAGCACCGTTATACCTCTAATTACTTCACATTCAATGCCGAAGTGATCTTTCCCCCAATCATCCGCCGACACCTGTAAAGTAGGTGCTGACGCAGCCGCCAGCCCACACTTCGTCACCGCCTCTCACTGCTCGGCCAAAGTGACCAATCTATCCTTCTACCCATGGTATGTATACAGATACTATTTGAACTTCAAAGGGGTTCCAAAACTAGTTAAAAAACCGGTTCACAAATCTGATCTCTTAAGAGATATCTGCAAATTTTACTGTGCACACACAAAAACTCTCACAGTTCTTATTTACCTCACTCAAGCTCATCTGCTAACTTGATCGTCAGAGGTACAATTGGGGAACCAAGCCCCGTCCTCTCACGAATTTCTATACGTGCAGATTTTTCATCTACCTAGCTTAAGAACCAGACATAAAGTCAAAGAAGAAAGCGGGCCCTCATCAATCCTCAACAAACTCATCCAAACACGGATGCATATTGACTGTGTGATCACTTAACATCAAACCTTCCTACAGTTAGGGTCATCCCAAACCTCTCACCTGGTCAAACCTTCCTACAGTTAGGATCAAAACCAAGTTCCCTCTCCAACCCTTTCTAATAAGATGACGGGTCCCCAAAACTATCAAGTTAACTGCCACATCTGATAGTCATTTCTCCATCAATCTCATTCAACTGGACGATGGATCTTGTAAAACTATCAAGTTAACTATTACCTCTGATAGTCTCCTCCAAATTTCTCCTGTTGATCATCTCCAATAAGATGATGGGACCACTCACACTGTCATGTTAACACTATACCTCTGACAAATCAGCTTACCAATCCTCTTCAATAGGATGGTGTCACGTCCCGCTTCCCAAAATACCCAGGAATCGGGACGCGAACAAGCCCGTGACGTATTAGACTGAGGAGAAATAAATACTAGACCATTTCTACTCAATCTAATACGCTTAGCGTCAAATATAAAGTGCAAAGTCACAGGTCCCCGGTCATAATTAGCAAGAATATAATAAACTCAGAATAGAAAAGAGTCATATCACAAATAGTATATCATCCGAAACACAAAATTTGGGTCAAACATGACCTTATTACAAAACAGTCCAACTAAAGAAATATGAAAATACATAGTCTAACATAAATAAAAAGGAAGTACTGCAAAATTAAACTAAGTCCATCAAATGACTAAAAGAGTAATTAAGCTTCAGCTTCTTCTTCAGCCATGTCCGCAAAACACTCCTACTGAGAATACTCGGACTCTAGCATGTCTCCAAGCTGGACTTGTCCGTCCTCTAAGTCTGACGTACAACCCGAGAGAATATGAGTACGTCAGCGTGCATGGCACATGACAAGATCCCACAAGGAAGAATAGAAACGGTCGAACGACCAAATGCAATAACAGTAATAATAATAATAGAAGCATGGAATTAAAATTCTAACAATTTAAATGCAATCAACCACTAAAATAAACAGTAGAACCTAAAAATCAACCGGGTAACGAAATCATGTAGCTAGCCATCCTATAACAAGTCTCTGGTACATATCCCACATAGAGTCAACGTTCATATTCTCAGATAACTGACTGTTCATAAATCCTCTACGTGCATCTAATGCCACTACACGAATTACTCAGAGGACTACACGCAATCCGATTTCGGTCTGGTCCGAACTCAAGCAAAACTCGGGTGACTACACAAATTCACTAACCAAAGTAACTACACGAATTCACTTTAGCCCAACAAACCAACTCCAGTGACTACACGAATTCACTGGTGCGAGCCTACAAGATACATCAACAGTCACATCCGATCACATGAACCATGACTTTCTCATCCCCACTCTTCTTGTTTTTCTAAGTCAACAAACATGACCTACACTAGATCTCTGGTCCACCTCCTAAATTTAGTCAACGCACACACACATGTCACTATGTCTTGTTCATGACGCGCAAAGCTGTTAAAACCTAATGTCACTAGGAAAGAACCCTAGAGGGGGGGGGGAGTGAATAGGGTTTATGCTAATCTAATCCGATTTTATGCTAATTAAAAACTTATTAACAAGTTATCCTAGCAAATAAGATATGTAACAAATTATATGTAATGATAAGCAATATAAACAAAAGGTAAAATAGACAAACTATAAATGTGATAGGGCAATATACATAAAGATTAATAGACAATGACGATATAAGATAAATACAAAAGTAAATGCGCCAATGACAAACTCAAATACAAGCAAATGATCACGGAGTTCAGACCTTCCGTCCTACGTCTCCGTTCCCCACTCTCGGGGACAAATTCACTATCACACTGGGTTTTCGACGCTCACCCGAAAACATTTACACCTCACACTCGGTTTTCTAGCTCACCGAAAACTTTACAATCCCACACTCTTACAATCACACTCTACACCCTCTAAGTGTTGGTCTCTAGCCCGTGTCTCCCTCAAGTGCTCGGATTTACAACCTCTTCCTATGTTTTACTATCGACGTCACTCCTCTTAGGACGACCCCGTCTCTCACCACAAACTTCTATCGGTGTACAAGTGTATTACAAAGTGATCTCACAATTTAAGCTCAAATACAACAAATTTGTTCTCTACAATGGATGAGAACACAATGTAGGCTCACTCTCTAAGTCACACAAACCCACAACCCAATTATACAATATATGCAAATACAATAAGCTCAATGGTTGTATGTGTAAGCAAAGAGTAAAACAATTATAAACTCAATATAAAATCTAGCTTATGAAAATTAAGATAAAAAATAATAAATAGCTAGAATTGAGTTTAAGGAAACTTCTCTATAATGCCAAGAGAGAGAGGGAGATGAGTTGAATGCCCAAACATCAAAGATTATCTCCTCAAGCCATTGTGAAAATTTCTTCACAAACTAAACTCTTAAATACACTTTTAAAACCCTTAAACAAACTTGTAAAACTCTTTAAAACTTTTCTCTTGGTTGGTGGGAGAGATAAATGCTATGGGGTATTTATAACAACCCAAGACATCAGCCAAAACCCTAAGGAAATGACCAAAAACCCACACAAAAACAGAATTTTGAAATAGCCGTTACTGTGCAACGGTCATATTAGCGATCGACCGCAGCGCCATTGCCGATCGACCATGAAAGGCTGAAGAACAGAGCAAAGTCTCTGGACTTCAGGCGGTTGACCGCCGCGACCAATCCGATCGACCGTGAACGGATATTTCAGATACACATGTTTAAAACAGAAATGCTGATTTTTAAACTTGAATTAAAAATATCAAACAAATTCCAAAAAATGTAAAACTTTGGGGAATGCTTGTAAACAAGAAAATGAACATGTTACAAAAACTGGTTTTCAAATATCACTTTCCATTTGTGAAACCTCATCATTTACAAAATCACTTAAAATATGAAATCTCGAAAACACATGATTTTGCAAATAAACATCTCTAATCCATAAATGAAACCATGTTTATTTGCATGTATAGATATGAAACAAATATGTGTATATATATAGCTATATCCATTTGTTTCATATATATATGGCTAAACATATTGCTAAACAAAATCGATGTGTATATATATAGCTATATCCATTTGTTTCATATATATATGGCTAAACATATTGCTAAACAAAATCGATAAATATGAAACGTGTATATATTATATATGGCTAAACATATTGCTAAACAAAATCGATAAATATGAAACGTGTATATATGTAAACAAGTATACATGTTTCATATTTATAAAAACGTGAAAACTATAAAACCAAAAACGATGTGTGTGTGTAATACGATTGAGCTTAAAGTATCAACACACAAGGTAAAAACTTAAACTAATATACCCAAGTTTGATAGATCTTCAATAAGCTTGTCTTGGTTTACGGATGAAGCTTGATCTTGAATATAACTTGATGTGCAATGACTTCATACCGATATTCCGCTAACCTCCAACGAATATGATCGTGAATGCTCGATTCCATCCAACCTCCAACTCATTGTTTGCCTAAAATAAATAAGAAAACACAAGCACTAGACAAGCAATATTTGTTGTAAATTGTTTGTTAAAACATCATCAAAACAAAAAGGCCAACAAAAGCCACTAAGTCATGAACTACTAATGGCTCATTGGAAAATCCCTAAAATTTGCCTTCTTAAAGCAGGATTATTCATGTTTAAATTTAATAACAAAGAGGATATGAATGAGATTCTTGTTAATGGACCATGGTTTTTTGGCTCTAGACCTCTTCTGTTAAAGTTTTGGAATAATGAAGAGGATATTGAAAAGATTAGTGCTTGTGTTTACCCAATGTGGATTCAATTCCCTGCATTGAGGCTCAACCTTTGGAATGTTAAATGTATCAGCAAGATTGCTAGTGTGATTGGCCGGCCAATTTCTACGGACAAGTTGAGTACAAATAGACAAAGGCTAGCATATGCCAGGATTTTAGTTGAAGTACATATGCCCTCCCAACTTCCTGATCATATTCCTGTTCAAGGCCCCAATGGCAAAAATTTTAATCAAAAAGTGGTCTATGAACTTAAACCTAGATGGTGTGATACCTGCAAGTTGGTGGGTCATGATACCAATATGTGTAGGAAAAGTTTCAGGATTCAAAAGTGGGTTCCTAAAAAGATTTCTGCAAATGTTGATCTGAATTATAAATCCACAAATCAAGAGGATTGTATGAGGCCTAATATCCATGGTAATACTACACAAGGTGTTTCTAATCCAATCCATAATGCCTTGAATGAAGTTGATTGTTCTGCATCAAAAACAAGTTTCTGGAATTTCTAACATTTCAGCAGTGGAAAAACCTGTGCATGTGGTGCACGTTTTTTAGCAAGGTTTAGTATCTGCTCTGAATGATATTAATTCAGAGGGGCCTAGTACTGGACATATTGTACATAATGTTCATGTGGCTGGAAATGGGGAAAATGTGTCTGATGTGCATGTTTTTCAACTGGTTACTGGAAAAAGTAATGATAACCTGCAGACTGCTATCTCTAAACAAGGTAAACAAAAAAAGATCATGGGGAAAAGCCCTTTGCCTGTGAACTCTTTCTCTCCACTGTTTAATGTGGCTTGTGGAATTGATCCCTCTACTGTTGATAGAGGGGGAATGGATTTATGAATCTATCTTTTTGGAATGTTAGGGGATTAAATAAATCCCCTAAGCAGCACCTAGCAAAGCTTCATCTTATGCAATATCATCTGTCTTTCTTTGCCCTTCTTGAAACAAAGATAAAAGTGGAAAATGTTCAGCCTATTGCTAAGAGGATTGCTAAAAATTGGAAATGGTTATCTAATGCTAGTAGCTCTGAAAAAGCCAGGATTCTGATTTTATGGGATCCTAGTATTTTGGACATTCAATGTGTTAGTACTTCTCCTCAACAGATAACATGTGCTGTCAAGTCCATTGATGGAAGGTTAACCTGTCTCATTTCATCTGTTTATGGTTATAATAGTGCTGAAGCTAGGAAAGTTTTGTGGACAGAATTATCCCATATTCAGCATATCTTTAGGAATATATCTTGGCTACTTTGTGGTGATTTTAATGCCATGATAAGTAATGAGGAAAATTTAGGTGGAGTTATGCTTATTGAAGCAGATACTGAGGACTTTAGCCAGTTTATTGATAATTCTCATCTTACACATCTAAAAACTATTGGATGTTTCTTTATCTGGAATAATAAACAGGATTCCACAACCAGGGTCTGGAGTAGATTGGATAGGGCTCTTGTTAATGATACATGGTTACAAGACCATAATTCTAGTCATGTTGAGTTCCTCTTGCCCAGTTTTTCTGATCATTCACCTGCTCTTGTATCTATCTATGAGGACAGTGTTCAAGGGAAAAGGCCTTTCAAATTCTTTGATATGTGGACCAAGCATGTAAACTTCCTACCTACAGTTTCTTTAGTATGGCAAAAAACCATTAAAGGGCATAAAATGTTCACTGTGTATACCAAGCTGAAACTTCTGAAGAAAGATCTTAACGAGCTCAACAAAAGACACTTCAACAACGTTAGTGAACATGTTATTAGAGCTAAGATGGAACTAGAGAGTATTCAGAAATCTCTTCAACTTGACCCTCTCAATTCCACTTGTTATTAGAGCTAAGATGGAACTAGAGAGTATTCAGAAATCTCTTCAACTTGACCCTCTCAATTCCACTTTCATTAACCAGGAAAAAGTTTGTTTGAGAAATCTCTTCAACTTGACCCTCTCAATTCCACTTTCATTAACCAGGAAAAAGTTTGTTTGACTTCTTATAATAAGCTTCTTGATTGTGAATTATCTTTTTACCAGCAAAAAGCAAGAATTGCCTGGTGCCTCAAAGGTGACAGATGTACCAAGTTCTTTCACTCAGTCATCTAAACTAACAAACATCACAATAGAGTAATGATCCTATATAATAGCTTGGGTGAGAAGATCACTGATGAGAAGGGTATTGTCAAGGAACTTTTATCCTTTTATTCTAGTTTGATGGGTACTTCAATTCCTGCCTCCATTCATGATTCAGATATTATCCAAAATGGCCCTTTTCTGACTGATAATCATGCCAGTCAATTGTCTAAATCTGTTACTAAGGAGGAGATCAGAAATGCTGTTTTTTCTATGCCCAATAACAAAGGCCCAGGCCCTGATGGCTTCAGTGCCTCCTTTTATAAATCTGCTTGGTCAGTTGTTGGGGATGAAGTCACACTTGCTATTGAAGAGTTTTTCAAATCTGGTAAACTATCTGCTTGGTCAGTTGTTGGGGATGAAGTCACACTTGCTATTGAAGAGTTTTTCAAATCTGGTAAACTTCTGGGTGCAATTAACTCTACCTCCATTTCTCTCATTCCAAAGATTCCCTGCCCCAAAACTCCCTCAGATTTTAGACCTATTTCCTGTTGCAACTGTTTGTACAAGTTTATTTCTAAAATACTTACAAACAGAATTCAATCTGTTATGGGGCATATTATTAGTGAAGCTCAAAGTGCCTTTGTAAAAGGAAGGCAAATTACAAGTAATATCCTCTTAGCACATGAGCTGGTGAAGAACTACAACAGGAAGAATTTGTCTCCCAGGGCAATGCTAAATATTGACATAAGGAAAGCTTTTGATACCATTAGTTGGGATTTTCTGGAAAGGATGCTCAGGGGTCTGGGATTCCCCAATGTCTTCACTGGATGGACAATGACATGTATATTTTCTCCTAATTTTTCCATCTCTCTCAATGGAACTCTTCATGGTTATTTTAAAAGTGCTAGAGGCCTCAGACAGGGAGATCCTCTCTCCCCTTATCTGTTCATTATTGGCATGGAGTATCTCTCTAGAAATCTGACTATGTTAAAGCATGACAAGAAGTTCAAGTTTCATTCTAAGTGTCGTGAGCTGAAGATCACTCATCTTTCATTTGCAGATGACCTTCTTCTTTTCAGTAAAGGAGATATATACTCAGTTCAAAAACTTCACCACTGTCTAAGTAACTTTGGAGCTGTATCTGGTCTGGAAGCAAACTTGTCTAAGTGTTCTATTTTTATGGAGGTGTTGAAGACTCTGTAAAAAGCTCTATCCACTCCATGCTTGGTATTCCTGAGGGAGCTCTCCCAATTAAATACCTTGGGGTTTATTTAATATGCAAAAGGTTATCTTACTTTGATTGCAGTCCCCTTTTGTTGAAAATTACTAATCAGTTCCAATCCATGCTGAAACACAAAAATTTATCTTATGCGGGAAGACTTCATGTCATCAAAAGTGTCATCTTAGGTGTTCACATCTATTGGTCTTCCAATTATATTCTTTCAGCAAAAATTCTCCAGAAAATTGATGGTTTGTGTAGGGATTTCTTATGGGGCAAATCAGACCAGGCATTAAAACCTCCTCTTGTTTCCTGGGATAAAGTATGTATGGATAAAAGATATGGAGGTCTGGGGGTTTATTCAGCAACCATGTGTAACTTTGTCACAGCTCTAAGAACTATTTGGTATATTCATACTAACAAAGAGCTTTTGTGGATAAAATGGATTCATGGCACCTATTTGAAGAATGAATCTATTTGGCATGTTAATCCTAAAGTTAATGATTCCTGGATGTGGAAGCAGTTGCTTAGAGTCAGGGACAAAGCTGTGACTATATGTGGAGGCATTGATAGTTTAATGCTCTGTATCAGTTTAAGCTACAATAATTCCAAGGTGCACCTGTCTAAGTTGTATTCAACTATGTCTCCAGCCGCGAGCAAAGTGCTTTGGTTCCATGCAGTTTGGGAAAACTTTAGCTATCCTAAACACTGCTTTATCCTCTGGTTAGCTGTTCAAAACAGACTTCTTACAAGGGAAAGGCTTCTCAAGAGAGGAATTATTCAAACTGGACAATGTTGTTTATGTGATGATGTAAGCTTGGAGACGCGTGATCACCTGTTCTTTGAATGCAGGTTTTCAGCTGTTATCTGGAATGATGTCATGAGCTGGCTTCGTTTCAATTGGAGAACCTGTAATTGGGGATTGTTGATATCTTGGTACAGTTCCAGATTGAGGGGGGAAGGGATTTAAGCACAGAATCAAAAGAATGACCCTTTCTACATCTGTTTACATTTTGTGGAAGGAACGTAATGACAGAGTCTTCAAGGAAAAATGAAGAAGTGTTGATCAGATTGTTAAAGAGATAAAGATAGACATCTCATCTATCACTCTTAACAGCTCCCTTCTAACTGAAGAAAAAGATTGGCTACTCTCTTTGTGAAGTCAATTATATTTGAATAGCTGGTGTAGTTTTTCTTTTCATTCATTGTTGTTTTTCTACAGTTTTGCTCAAAAGCATGAGCATCTTGATGTACATAATTTTCACATTTGGTAAATAAAAATAATATTCTTCATTGACCAAAAAAATGGTTCTCAAACAAAATAAGGAAATAATAATTAAAAACAATCAATCATGTACAATGTTATCATAGCATGTCAAATATATTAAAATTATGAATCATAAATCATAAAATTGTTCTAAAATAATCTTGTAAATAATAAATTTATTTACTTAAAATAATCCTTTTTGCAAAATAAGTTCTTTTAATTTATTATAGTTATTCTAAAAATACTATTTATCCTATTTTTATTAATTATTATTATTCATCAATAAACCCACGCATATTATCATAATATACACGTTACAACTAATTACAACGCAGTCTAATATATGCATATAATTTACAATAGATCTAAAATTCAAATTTGAGCAAGAGGGATCTTGCACATACTTAATTCACGACAAATCTAAGAATTGTAATGAATAAATATTGGGGAATAGGGATCTTGTCTCGGGGTTTTTGTCGAACGAATCGACATTGTCGTGCGAGGCTACGGGCCCGCGGATGCCGGTTGAAGGACTGATGCGGCGACGTCGCTGCAGGGGTGGCACGACGGATCTGAAAAGGGTGAAAGTAAAGATTTTATTTTATCAACTGGAGTAGCATGACGCAATTTTGGCACGAAAGTAAAGACAAACTTGAAAGTTTTGTCTTTTGGGTAAAATTTTATTTTATAAGAAGTATTTTGTCTAATCTTCCTAATGTTAAAACTATATTGCATATTTGCACATAAACCCATCAGCAGTCATAAAGTTCCATTCGTTATCTTAAATTATAAGGTAAATAGAACAGTCTTTTAGGTTAAAAAATTGTATCTTTTCGGTTTTTTATGATTTGCCATTTTTCACAAAATAACCCTGAAAGCTTTCGCAAACAACCATGGATCTTCGTAATTTTTCACAAAGACCACTGACATTTCATATATTTATAGAAAGAACCCTGAAACTTCATAATTTTTATAGATTAAGCCCTATAAAGTTCAAAAGTTAAACCTTAAAATTTTGTAAGTAGTGTATGATCTAAATTGTGAGAAAATTATAAATAAGTCCTCAATGTTTCTATATTTACATCCAAAATGAAACTTTTCCATAAATTATATAATGAATTGTGTAAAGTATTAGAACACAAAACAAATATGCCCACGTGCAACACACATGTACTATGCTAGTTGTATAAAAATGCAAACGCATGGTGTTTATCATACTCCCTTTAAAAGCACGAGTTCGGAAAATCTTTCGGTAGACAAAAATACCCCTATATAGTTTGAACTATCCTATCACTAATCAAATTCTAATTTTTAAATTGTATTTAATAATTTATTCTAATCCAAGGTAGTATATACCATCAAAATTACAGAGTAATAGATTCAAATTACTGTAAAATGATATAATACTTAAAGTTTTAGGATATAAAATCTATTGTTTAAATTATAAAAACAATATCTGGTATATTATAAATAAATCCACTTACAGATTATATCACGTGTGAATGCGCACTCGAAAACTGTAGGCAGTGTAGTTAGTCTTCATAAATCCACTTACAAAGTTTTAGGATATAAATCTAATGTTTAAAACAATATCAGGTATCTTATAAATAAATCCACTTACTTTAAAAAAAAAGAAATCCACTTACAGATTATATCACGTGTGAATGTGCACTCGAAAACCAAAGGCGTTGTAGTTAGTCTTCATAAATCCACTTACAGATTATATCATGTATACCTAGATTATGGCCGTGGGATATAATCTGACTTTTTAATCAATCTCTAAATTCAAAATAAACAATGAAATACAATCCTAATCAAATTTTAATTTTTAAATTTTAAATGTCCGTACAATGAGAACTCTAATTATGACTATTATCCTTTCACATGCAACACCTTATGCCTATATAAACCAAGAAGTTACACAATTTTTATAGTAACTTCATCTCCTTCAATATGTATGTTCCTTTTTTTATTTTCATGATTATTCTTTAGTAATATTGTGTACTTGATTTAATGGTGATACTTGTTTTGCACTGCAATTAGTTTTTATGGTAATTGATAAATTTTTTTTGAATTTCTTCAGTTTTCATGCACTATTTAGAGGATTAATTAAGGATTTGATTGTTGTAGGTTCTCCATCTATCAAGGTAAATCTTCATATTTGATATTGTTTAAATTTGGGTTTATTTGATTATATATTTTATTTGATTAAATCGGATACCTTTTTTTAATTTTTATTTAATCTTATATTTAATTATCATTTCAAATATGATATAAATCCACTTATACATGTGAAGCAAATAATCTATCAATAAAATTAACACATGGGCGTTGTAGTTAGTCTTCATAGATGTATACCAAGGCGTTGTAGTTAGTCTTCATAGACGTATACCTAGATTATGAAGAGAGAGGAGGAACTCACATTACAACAGTGAAATTTTACGAATATTTTAAGAATATTTAATGATGACTGTAAGTAAATTAATTCGCTCAATACTTTGATTTAACCTTACAAATATGCTAGAGCACTGAGTGTTATCTATGATATAATACTACATCCATTGCGAGAACCATCCTTCTTTTGCATGAGCAATTCATTCAAACAACAAGCAAACCCTTCCATTAATGGTTTAAATAATCATGGAAATTTTATTGTAACAATATTTTGTCAAGCAACAGTTTCTTTGGATAATCATGAATTATCTAGATTTTTATAAAATTATCAGTTTGTCATGTAATCATAAAATAAAATATTACCTTGATTCAAAATAATGTTTTGCCCACAGAATTTGCTAATGCCCTAATAGAGATCTTGGTCCAGACAGGGCCAAGCCCATAGGCGCTAAAGACAGTAATAAAATTTTCTATATTTTTCTAGAGACTAATGACGAGTGACAAAGCCACTATTTTTCTAATTGATTCCAAACATATAAAGATATTTGGACGCTTACGCTGGTAAAACTTTTATCACTCTAAATCATATTTTTTTTCATTATATTCACACATGAAATAGTTCAACACATAAAATTTTATATCAAATATTGTCGTGGGATATAATCTGACTTATTAATCAATATCCGAAGGCATACCTTGGTATTATGCAACACATTCACACATATTAGGGCATTGAAATTTTGCAAATGCACTTGAACAACGAAGGCATACCTTGACAAACATCTCTAAATTCAAAATAAATAACGAAACACAATACTAATCAAATTCTAAGTTTTAAATTTTAAATGTTTGTACAAAGAGAACTCTAATTATGACTATTATCCAATCACATGCAACACCTCATGCCTATATATAAACCAAGAAATTACATAATTTTCATAGTAACTTCATCTCCTTCAATATGTATGTTCCTTTTTTATTTTCAAGAACTCTTTCCTAATCTAAAAAAGAACTCTTTCGTAATCTAAATAACCAAAAAGAACTCTTTCCTAATCTAAAAGTAAATAACAAAAAAGGAACTCTTTCCTAATCTAAAAGGAAATAACCAAAAAGGAACTCTTTCCTAATCAAAAAGGAAATAACCCAAAGGACTCTTTCCTAATCTGAAGTCCGAGTTGACATGAGTAATACCGTCTTTCGTGTTGACTGGACATGAGTCGACTAAGTATGTCAAGTAGTCCTGTCTTTCGTGTCGACTGGGATGTGTAGATTCATCTTGTCGCCTGTCGTCTCGTCCTGTCGTCTCGAGTCGTCTGCTCGACTCGACTGGGCTGTTTTTCTTCTCGGCTCGTCTAAGACTTGATCTCCTGCATCAAGCTCACATCAAATAGTAAATGAGTTTTTACATTTAGAGCACAAGGCCAAATATATCATAATCTTCTTGCTCTAATTCCAAAAGAAAATAAGCCTTCATACTTTTAGCTTTACTTCTATGATACAGAGAATGAGTTGTAAAATCGATTGGGAATATTTGATAATGCAAATATAAGTGAAATTATAACTAAGAGCTTGATGGATATATTGCAAGGAAATACATATGCAAAGTTCCTTCGCAAATTGAATGATTATCAAACTTTTGAAGAATTTAAGATACTAATAAATAGTAACGTTGCACTAGATCAACGTGTTTATAACTCACCAATAGCAGATCAGGTGGCTGCAATTTGGGTTGAAGAAAATAATGATAATGTACCATTTGAGAGAGAGATAGTTGTCCATGCACACTTAGGAGGAAAACATCAAGTGAAACATTATTTTAGCTGTTATGATCCGCTGCAATATCCCTTACTCTTTCCAAAAGGAGAGGTTGGATGACATCAAAATATTAAAAGAAGGGATAAAAGGGATATGAGAGCTTTCAATCAACAAAGAACTATAATAGCGACTTAAGTAGCCTTACCAACCTTCACATCTGCAGAAGACATATTTAACCGAGAAAGTGAAGGTAAATTTAAATTCATAATTCTTAGTAATATTATTATATATGAACATAGCTTAACCCTCAAATTTATAGGCATCAAGACACCAAAACCCGAAAAAGTCTCATGCCGAGATTATTATTGTCATAAGCTCTAGATAAGAGACTCTCGACAATAATATGATGTTGATATGTACATAAAGCTTGAAACAACAAGACTTGATTAATTTAGAAATAAACAATCAGAAATCAGAGCAGAGTTATTCCAAAGCATCGTTAATAGTGTAGCTACCGGGGAAACAAACACATGCTAAGTGGGCAAGAGAATAATACTTCCATCATCAGTCATAGATAATCCTAGAGACATGCGTCATAGATACATTGATGCAATGTCATTAGTACAACGATTTAGAAAGCAAGATCTTTTTATAACAATGACATGTAATCCCAGAATGGGAAGAGATCACTGAGCAACTACATCCAGGTCAAACCCATAATGACAGGCCAGATCTAACCTCAAGGATATTTCGAGCAAAGTTCTAAGACTTGAAAGATCAACTCTTTAAGAATGAGATCTTTGGAAAAGTTACCGCACATGTTCACGTAATTGAGTTTCAAAAGAGGACTACCACATGCACTTATCTTAATAATTCTTATTGGAGATCAGAGTTTCAAAAGAGGACTACCACATGCACTTATCTTAATAATTCTTATTGGAGATCACAAAATCACATCAGTATGATAAGTATGTATCTGCAGAAATTCCAGACCCTGCCCTCTTATGATTTGTTACTTGTGCAGAGAAGTATAGCTTGCCCAAGGACCAGACATTCGAAGAGCTAGAGGACATCCGTCAACTTAATCTACTTTCATTTGACTATGTGATTCCATACATTAACAGCATGAGAAATGATATTGTCGCAAAAGTAAAAAAAACTTAAAAATAGCATTATAAAAGGAAGATGCTACGTAAAGTCAATGAGCCAAGATGATTGGTCTATAAGTAAATTACAATGATGAAAAATGAAAGCATTGTGTTGATTTTTAATAAATTGAGTGTGTGATTCCATACATTGATTTTTAAAAATATTTAAATAATAATAATAATAAATAAATAATTCAATTTAACATATTTGAACTCAAGATGAAGCAGACTTATTTATAGTAATAAAATAAATATTAAAAAATATTTTGATATTTTACCACGTGCGCTGCACGTGCATAAAAACTAGTATATTAAAGTGGGTGGGCTACAGACACCATAATGAGAAGATTTTAGGGTTATAAAAATGTGACCGTGATGTGGGCTACAGACACCATAATGAGAAGATTTTAGGGTTATAAAAATGTGACCGTGATGTGTTTATGTTTTAAAGCGGGTAGGATAGAGATATTATAATGAGAAGATTTTAGAGTAGTTATAAAATTGGAATCATGATGTGTTTATATATTAAATTGGGTAGGATATAGATACTACAATGAGAAGATTTTAGGATAGATCGAATTATTATAAAAATGGGATTCTGATGCGCGTGATTATTTTTGGAGGGAAAGTGTTAGATAATGCAATGAGAAGACTATAAGAAAGAATTATTGTAAAAATAGGACCATGATGCGCATGATTATTTTTTGGGGAGCAAGTGTCAGACCTCTAAGCGCTTGTTTGGTAGATGTCTAAACAGGATTAAAGTTTATCCTCTTTTGAACATTGTAGACGGTAAAAATTACCTTGACAGATAAAACACGAAATTCGCTTGCATATTCAAGCCGCCCGCACAGCTTAGAAATTAGGCTCACCCAAGGGGTTGGCTCGCTTGCACGAGCCAAGACCATGCGATCACCAAATTCGCCTACATCGAGTGACCACAGACTCGCCTGCTGACTTGACTCACCTGCACGAGTCAAGAGTCAAATTCGCCTACAAACGGTAAGCTCGCCAAACTCGCCAGAGTACTTAGCAGCCACTATACCACGTACAGGGATGGGCTTTCCTACTTTCTGCGACGTGAAGAAGAGGAGCACAGTACTCCAAGTCCATCAAGTGGCCATTCACAGTACTAGTGGCTAGTCAAATCCTAGCAGTTGTTGGACACCGTCGTTGTACTTAACTCGCCTGCACGGACACCGCCGCTGTACTTAACTCGCCTGCACGAGTCAAGTTCGATCAAGCAGCCAAGGCTCGCCTGAAGGACCAAACAAACTGCCAAGCAATCGACGAGCTTGCCAGACTCACTCGAGTATTAGGCAACCGTAGTATCACGTACAGGAGTGGACCTTCCCATTTCGCGCAACGTGAAGGGGGAAAGTACAGTGCTCTGAGCCCCTCAAACAGCCGTTCACGGTACAAGTGAGGAGCATGATATCTCCCAACAGTACATGGTCATATCCCATGATTCAAGGAGTGGCCACGACCGTCTCTCCTCTATTTAAGAACTTCTTCCGGCCACGGAGGCAGTTCGGTTGGCTCATAGTTAATTGATTAATCCTATCAGTTAGCTGAACCACAGCTCTCAACTCTCGATGGAGTTGACGACAAGCTCTTTGCATGACCTTTGCACTGTAGCATCCTCTCCTAGCTTCGGGCCCTGATCGCCATCGAACTCGAAAACTCAAACTCGATCAACACGAGCTTCTACTGCGTACTAAAGCTCACCAGCAACCTCGGTCGAATCGTCCAAGGAAAGCAGACTCGGTGCGAGAACCGAGCGAGGCGTCCTATAGCTACCAAAGTCCCCACGTTAAACAAGGAGGGCATTTCCTCCGCTTCTGTTGTAATTTCGATTCATTAGTTTATAATAAGCTATTCTTATAAATACAAACGACATCCCTGTTTCGGGAGATCAAAATTTACACCTACAAACATTCTTATATCTTTACTAAGCTTAAAGTTTAATTTCATATAAAGGGTGAACTTTTAAAACTAGGAGTAGAAGAAACGAGGGTGAAAAGTTTAGCCATTACGAATTATAAAAAGTTCCTAAAAAGTTTCAAAATTTACAACAAACCTCCTTAAATCAGAAAATAAGATGATCCCTTCTAAAATAAAAATTACATAAAAACCCCAAACAATTGTAAAATTACATAAAACACTCTAAAATGTTAAAATCAAAACGAGCGGATCTATCATTGCGGGAGTGGGGGTGGTTCTCACTTCCCCGCATAACCACATACTACCCTGAGCCTTTTCTCTAACGGAGCCATGCACCAACAACGTGGCTGAGTACAATGCGCTACTCATTGGACTCGAGTTGGCAAGAGAGTTAGAGATAAAGCATCTCGAGGCCTACGGCGACTCTCAGCTAATTGTCAAGCAAATGATAGGAGAATACGAAGTTAGAAACGACGACCTGATCCCACTTCACAAAGTAGCCACCAAGCTAGTGGAGTCATTCGAAATCTTCCGCATCGAACATGTGCTTCGTTCTAAGAACACGCACACAGACGCCCTCGCATCCTTGGCAGCTAACTTGGCCCAGCCACTAGAAACGAATCAATGGGTCACTGTGGCGAGCCGAAGACTCTTTCGACCAAAAGACATTCTAGAAGTGAACGCCGCTCACCAAGTTTCGGATTGGCCCGACCCGAAAGATTGGCGTCTCCCGATCATCGATTACGTCCTGTATGGCATGCTGCTCGAAGATACTAGGGAGCGAGAGTCTGTCCGCTGACGTGCCTCAAGGTTCTACTACGATTCGACCATGAAGACGTTGTATCGAAGGTCGTATGACGGCTTGTTACTTTGATGTCTTTCAAAGACAGAAGCACAAGAAGCTCTGTGCGAAGCCCATGATGGTACTTGCAGAGCTCACCAGCCTGAACCCAAACTTTAGGATCGATTACGGAGAATAGGCTACTTTTGTCCTGGGATTGTCAGCGACGCGGTTGCTTATGTAAAACATTGCCACACGTGCCAAATCCATGCCAATTACATGCACTGACCTCCTGAAGACCTACACCCGACAACGACGTCATGGCCCTTCGAGGCGTAGGGGATGGACATCGTCGGACCAATATCCCCACCGTCAGCAAGAGGTCATCACTTCATCCTCGCGATTACCGACTACTTCTCTAAATGGGCCGAAGCCGTCCCTTTAAGAGAAGTCAAGTCCAATGACGTGATTAAGTTCATCAAACATCATGTCATATACCGATACGGCGTACCTCGACGTATCATTCATGACAATGGTACACAATTCGTTAGTCATGCGTTCACCAGGTTTTGTGACAAGTTCCGAATACAGAACCTTTCCTCCACAGCCTATAACCCTTCGGCGAATGGCTTGGCCGAGACCTTCAACAATACAATCGTTAAGATCTTAACCAAGCTGACTTCCAATAACAAACGCGATTGGAACGAGAAGCTGGGTGAGAGCTTATGGGCGTATCGCACTACGGTTCACACACTGACCGGTAACATGCCTTATTCGTTGGTATATGGCTGTGAGGCCATGTTACCATTAGAGATTTAAATTCTATCCCTCCGCGTCGCCCTAGCTACAGGGATGACAACCGAGGATAATCATCAACGACGCCTCGCGGAACTTGAAGCGTTGGATGAGAGACGGCTTGAAACCCAACAACACATTGAGTTCTACCATGCCCGAATGGCTAAGGCCTTCGACAAGAAAGTCAGGCGTCGATCCTTCAAGCAGGGAGAACTAGTACTCACCGTTCGACGATCGATGATTCTCACTTCCAAGAAAAAGGGCAAATTCCAGCCTAAATGGGAAGGACCATTTGTGATAAAGACAGTCTATTCGAATGGAGCTTATCGTCTCATCAAATCGAATGGCGATAAGATCATGATGCCTATCAACGGTAAGTTCTTGAAGAAGTACTACCCTTAGTTCTCCTTCAAACTCTCACGAGTGCATGAGTCTAAACTGGTGCTCACAAACTCCCATGAGTGCATGAGTCTAAACTTGTGCTCACAAACTCCCATGAGTGCATGAGTCTAAACTGGTCCTCACCCTCCTCCAACTGGTACATGAGGCTAAACTGTTCCTACTTCATATGCTCTGACGGGAAACCCTATGCAAGACGTTACATACAGTGTTCTTGAGTGTAACCTAGATCACCACTTGGTCAAACCTTCCTACAGTTAGGACCCAAAATCAACTATCAAGTTAATCTTTACCTCTGAGGGTCTCCCCCAAAATTTTCCCTGTCGATCCTCTCCAATGGGACGATAGAACCACTCCTACTGTCATGTTAACTATTACCTCTGACAAAATCAACGTACTAATCCCCTCTAATGGGATGATAAGTCCTCATAGTTGCTCCTAGCGTAACAAAGTTCTATCATATTAATGATCACCTCTGATGGTTGGCCCCGTTATTCCCACGAGTAACACGGCCTAAGTAGTAACCTACCATGCGACGTGTTGCTACTTCGGTCAATAGTCACACTCCTACGTCCCTGAACTACCTGACCTATTCCAGGTATCCTAGTATTCTCTTAGAATAACCGATGGGTAGCAGCCTACCATGCGACGGCTCCTACAACAATCGATCGTCATACTCATACGTCCCTGAATGATTCGATTACCCAGACATCCTCGTCCTCTTGAGCAACGGCGTTCGTTAAAGGCGGTTTACCAGGTGACATGCTCCCATCAACCCCCGAACAACAACCCGCCAAATGGCGAGTCATTGTTGGGACCACTGATTTGGTCGCATGCACAAGGAAATCGCTCTGTTCGGGTGAGATTGTTAATTTTCTAACATCTCAAACCTGCCTAAACTACAACACGAAAGTCGGAATCAACCTGACCCCACGCCGCGAACAGCCGAGGGCGGAAGAGAGTCTTAGCAACTAAGTCTAAGACGAACCCGTTGAAGGCCCGCTACACAGCGGAAAGCAACGTAGCTAGCTCAACTCAAGCGAGCAACAGACAGTGAAGACGATTCCAACACAGTGATCGCCAAGGATCAATCAAAAAGCTCTAAATACAGATCAAACCGGAAAATAAAGAAAAAGTTGTGCATAACTAAAGGCATAAAAGGCCATTCCAGGCCAAGTTTAGAGACATAACATTTTGTAAGTTACGATGCAACAGGCATCGGCAAAATTACAGCGTTGTCTAACAAAAAAAAACAACAAAGCAAAAGACGCGCTACATCAACTTCAGCAGGCTGAAACTAGCGATTTTCACTTTGACGTCCGCAAGCTCTGCCGCCTGTCTGGCTCGGGTCTTCGCCTCCTTTCCTCCGCCTCAGCAGCGCGACCGACCCGCACCTTCTCGTGCTCGAGCCTCTTCAGCCTCGCCTCTCCCTCGAGGGACCTGGCTTCCATGAAGAAGGCGGCGCCCAGATAGGCGTCCATCTTCACCAGAATGACGCGATGTTGCCTGTGCAGGCGCCTGAGCAGAGCCTCCTGTCTCAGAATTTGCTTCGCCAAGTCTTCGTGCTCGAGCAGAACATTCATCGCGAGAGGCGCAGGTTCAGAGTCGACATGCACTAGCCCCTCCAGGCGGTACATCAGACCCTCTAGTTGATGGATCTCCCGCTCACATCTCCGAGCAAGCGAAAGACCGCCCACATGTCGGAGTTCCTCCAGACTCTCCTCCACGAAGGGGAGTATGTCATAATACCTCCCAACGCCCTGACTGACGATGGTAGCCGTCCTGCGTAGAACGTCCTCCAACCTCTGGAGGATGGCGAACGCCGGACCGAGAGCTAGAGCAGAGGACCCTTGGGTCGAACCTGTGG
>NC_033799.1:28864455-28876117 GCF_001876935.1 Asparagus officinalis | reverse complement strand
CCCCTCTGGGACACCGTGACTAGACTCGGAAGCCATTGATCAAAGCAAGGAGGGTTTTGTGAATGTTTTCTTCAGGCGAATTTTCGTGAGCACGAGAACTCTGCCTAGAGAATAACGAGCACTTTATATAGCCAAAAGCTCAACGGTTGAGATTCGCTGCCTCGAATAGATCGACCGGTTTAGATCTCTCGCGACGTTTCGAGTTAGGCACCCATAAAAGCCTTGGCTTTTGGGAACACCAAAACGGTGGTTCGGATCACGCACGGAAGGCGAAGCGTCCTGTCACCTCGCAATTAATGAGGATTGATGCGCCCACATCGCCTTAGCTGGCAAGCATTTGGGTCCGCAGGCGGACACATGGCACAAACTTGCCTACGCTTGAGTTTCGCCTACGGCACAAACTCGCCAACGCTTGAGTTTTGCCTGTGGCACAAACTCGTCTGCGTTTGAGTTTTTCTTGCAGCCCAGACTCGCCACACATGAGTTTCGCTTGCGGCCCAAACTCACCTGCACTTGAGTTTCACTTGCAGCCCAAACTCACCTGCACTTGAGTCTCGCTTACAGTTCAAACTCGCCAGCATTTGAGTTTCGCTTGCAGCACAAACTCGCCATCGCTTGAGTTTCGTCTCTGGCACAAAATCTCTAGTAATCGAGTCTGCCCGTTGCATGAGTAAGACGCTGAATGTCGACACGATGAAATATAAAAAGAAGTGTGTATGTAACGAGAAAATGCGAAGTTCATTCGATGTTTCTGGACAATACATTTGGACAAAGTTATGACTTTACAATCAAGAGAGTCATAACATTACATTCAAGGAACAAAACATTGAACAGGGTATCCTGAATCTACTCCTATCTTACGTGCTTATTCCAGGAGTTTGAAGGACATGAGCTCAGACCTAACCGCGGCTATCCTTTCCGCATGCAAAGTACGAACCTCGTCTTCAGCCTCCCGTCGGACCCTTGCCTCGAAAGAAGCATTAGCGGCGGCATCTTCTTGGCGCAACGACAAAAGGTTGCGTCTTTCCCTCACAAGGACACCATGCACGGTCTCGATCTGAAGCGCAGACCTGTCAAGATCGATTCCCCTTCAGCATATGGAGTCCTGTCCAAAGAGATCGAGCTAGCAGTACCCTCCATCTCGGCCTGCAATAGACGCCGACGGAGATTCAAGCGGGCGATAAAGGATTCTTTATCTTCTATGTCTTGCCTTCGGCACTCTCGCTGCCATGCCTCGCGATGACGAGTCTAAACCAAGAATGACTCCACTTCGGACTCCAAGTTTGCCTGCCACAGATTCTCCAGCTTGTTTATGAGCAACTCAAGATCAATGAGCCCCATCGCACAGCGTATGGCGATCCTGTAGTCGCCCAAATGACATATTCGGGTAACCCGATCTATGTGGGCCTGCTTCAGGTCCGCGAAGACACCATGGCCCTGATCGACGACCGAGATCGCCTGCTTCACAGCACCCTCCAGCTCCTCCACATGGATCTATAGATTGGCTGAATCCAAAGGCTTAGGCTTCGGATCGTGGCCAGGTGCAGCAGTTGAAGAAGAGGCGTCGCTCGCCTTCTTCTTCGAGGCGGATGCTTTAGAGCGCGGCGCCATTGAAGACGAGAAAGGGGAGACGAGCACGGAGACCTCCTTAACTAGAGGAGAGAGAGCAACGTATATAATGAGCACGCTCATCGTTCAATGGTCTAATCGGGCACTGGGGACAGAGAGCTACCATTATGACGCCTTCAATGCGAAGTGACATACCAATGTTAATCTAGCTAACGAGCACACGATGCCGCGACCGGACACGTGGCACACCTTATTCGCCTACGGCTCTGAATTGGCTTTTATCCAAAATTCGCACTCGCCTACGATTCAGATTCGCCTCCGCCTGTAGCTAGAATTCGGTCATGGCCCGAATTCGCCTAAAGTTCGCATGTAGTTAGAATTCACCCGGGGCTCGGATTCATGTGTAGCTAAGAGACACAAAAAAAAAGGAAAACATGCACAAACATATTTAGAAAATCAAAAGGGCATATCATTCATCCAGTTTTAAGACAGTACATTTGAACAAAGTTATGATTTTACAATCGGTCATTAACATCAAATGTCTTAACACTGTTCGGCCCGGAGAGTCTAGTCCAGGAGGCTGAATGACGCAAGCTCCGCTTTAGCTGCGGCCACCCTTCTCACGTGGTCTTCCTGAGCTTTATCCTCAGCTTCCTTCTGGGTTCGACTCTCGAAGGTAGAGGCGGCGACAGAGTCTCTCTGGCACAGCATATGAATGTTTCGGGTCGCCTCTTCGACAGCCTTTTCAACTTTCTGGCTCTCAGATTGGAGGCCCCCTAGAGTCGTCTCCGCAAGTTCTAACTCAGCCCTCAGACGGGATACAGTGGAAGTAAGAGTACCTGTCCGCTCCCCTAGTGAGCACTGCTGGTCCACCAGGAAGGCGATATAGGACTCCAAATCCGCCATTTCCCTCAAGCGAACCTCCTGTTCCCATGCCTCCCGGCACTGAAATTGAGACAAGAAGTGCTCCACGTCAGCCGTGGGACCTCCTTACAGCAGGGTCTCCAGGTGTGTCAGACGCGACTCCAGATAGAGAAGCGCAACGGGCGGCGAGACGAGGTTCACCAACTGCTTGAGATCGACCATGCGATCTAGAAGAGACTGTTTGAAGTCGGCATAGATCCCAAGACCAAGGCTGACGAGGGAAATCACTTGCTTCGCGGCATTTTTAAACTCTTCGATACGAGCCTGTAGAGACAGAGAGCCTGAGGGAACGGTCTCTTGACCCTGAACGAGCGTTGCGATGGGAGGAACCTCAAGACAAGGCTCCACTCCGGGCGGGGGAATAGACTGCGAAGCGGGAGAAGCCGCGGCTCCTTCGGACTCGTCGTCGGAAATGAGTATGGGCTCGGTCCTCCGCTCTCTGGAGAAGGGCACTCCTTCCCAAACTGCACGATGGCACAACAAAAAAAGAGAAAAAGAGAGGGTTAAGAACAGGGGGGGTATCACCTTACTCACAGACCTATAATCGAACCGGACGAGGGCCTAGATGCCAAAATACGTTCGGTGGTGGCAGCTTCGGCGGCAGAAGAGGAGGAAACATCCTTGCCCTTCTTTGAAGCAGTCCTCTTCACCTTTGGCGCCATCGCAAGCACAGCAAAAAGGAGGCGCCTCTTCTGAAAAGACAACTGAAAGCCACGGCATCCCTCAATGCAGAGGGGGGAGGGCATTAAATACGTGGCATGAGTAAATGCCCGCCGTTCGATTGGACCGTTCGAATCGAACAGTCACAGATAAGGCAAGGTGATACCAGATCTCACGTGAATGGTTGAGATGTGTCAGTTTCCAACACGATCTCTGGCCAACGGTTCAGGTCGGGCACGAAGAACGGGGAACCCCCCACTACGCCGCCTTTAATGGGAAAAGACGTGCCCACGTCGTCTTAATTGATAGATGTGTGGCCCACCAAAAAACAAGGCCCGCCTACGAATTGAATTCGTCAGGCGAGCTCGCACATATGGAGTTTGCCCGAAGACTCAGACCCGCGCACTATGTTGATCTGCCTCTAGGATTTAATCACGTTTGGGGTTCGAGCCACTTTCAAGTTCGCCTGGAGATTGGCCTAATTAGGATTCGAGCGAGGTTTGAACTGTTCGCAATTCCACCTAAGGTTGAAATTCGCCTGTAGCAGGGACTTTCCCGTGACTAGGAGTCACCTGATACGAATCAACCAACGGTTGATTTGATAACGCCCGCTGTAACCAACAACAAAATACACACACATAGAATAAAAGGAGCAATGACTGGGATGAAAACATGATTCCATTCATTAAGGGAGCGTTGAATACAACAATATAATCAAAAGCAAATTACAAATTTCTCAGCCGCGACTCCAACTCGCGAATCTCTTCAGCGCGCTTGAACTTGAGCCTCCTCAAGATCTCTCGACAAATATCCTCTTCAGAGCGTGAAAGCAAGTCTTGGACGGTGTGCCTCGTTGCCTTGAGGGCTCGGTCCTTCTCCACGATAGTATCAACAACCAGCTGCTGTCGAGACTCGAGTGCCTCTAACTCCCCGATCACCTGTTCATGAGCCTTCTCCTGGGTAGCTAATAAGGCATGCGCATTAGCAATCATTTTCTTGGTCCCCGCTATCTCCGAAGATAGGCGGAAAGCATGAGAATCGGCCTCTTGGCGCACCAAGCTCATCCGCTCGCTCTCAGCTGTAGCACGCTCCAGCTCTTACGTCAGCCTCGCCTCCAATGATGTTGTCTCCTCCAGTCTGCGATCACGCTCATCCAATGCTATCTGGACCTCGCCGGACGTAAGATAAAGGATCTCGGAACTTGTAGTACGAAGGGCAAGCAGCCACCCAATAACCCGCTCTGCCTCCTCCAAATGTTTGAAGTACGGATTGGCGACGGATGGACCCAGAATCCTGATCAAGAAGCCCATATGATATTCAAGGGCCTCCTTGAACTCCTCAAAGGGGCAGCTTTCCTCCACCCCGAGCCTGATGTTGTCTGCAAGGGTGTCTTGGAGGCTGTCAATGGTTCGATCCACCAACTTTTTGAGCGAAAAAGCCAAGAGAGAGGGTTGCCTCATCGACCATCGATGTCGTCACCAAAGCCGGGGCCGAAGCACTGATAGCCATGGCAGTGGGAGTAGTAACAGACACTATTGAGGCTGGAGCACGAACCGACCCCGTCAGGGTTTCGACCACGGATTCGAGCGTGACCTCAACGGTCATCGAGATGGGAGGCAAAGGATCAACCACCATACGGGTAGATGCTTCCCCTTGGGTAGAAGCCCCCTGGACCAGCGACTTTATCTCGACCGACGCTTCTTCAGAAGCATGAGTCTCCCCTGCAGAGTCGGATGGTCCCTCGTCGCTCGACATCTTCTCATGGATCGAGTCATCATTTTTGCTGTCAGTTTTGCTGCCCTCTTCAGCCGACTGGTCAGCCCAAGCGAGAGAATACTCTTTTCCAACGGCATCCGAGACCGGAACAGCTGCAAATACAGGAAGGGGAGGTTAACAATAACTCTGAAAGAACCCCATAGGTGTTCAGCAGGGATTGTTATCAACGATGTCGAACATGCTCTTACCTGAGTCGTCGAGCTTTGCCTCGTCTCCTGTCCCCCCGTCCTCATCGGAAGTAATGGCGATCGCCTCCTCAACCATACCTACATTGAGTCAACGCAAACGTTAGATAATGCTAATTCGACCCTGCACCCGAGGATACGATATTAAGGACTACCTCTCAGCACAATGGGGGGAGTCGTTGAGACCACCACCTGCTGCTCCACAGCAGACGACGAGGGAACAACCTCCGAAATTGCCGGAACCGTCCTCGAGGTAGTAAGCGAAGCGGGCATAACGCCACTGACCGTAGGAGTAATCACCCCGGGAATTGGCACGGAGGTTGTGTCATCCCGGCCTCTCGCCGCTCCGATAGCCTCAGCCACCTCCTTGTGATGGGCCTTCTTGACCACCTTCACCCTGGAACTGTCGGTCGTAGCCTCACATTGTCGTTTGGAAAGAAGAGAGCTGCTAGGAGCCATGAGCGGCATCCCCAGTCGCCCAGCAATTGCTCCCGGGACCTGCTCTAGGCGTTCACCTACATGAGCCAACTCATCAGATCCTCCTGACACGTTGGTAGGATCCGATTGAGGATGAGGGGACGGACCGCGAGCCGCGAATTCCCCGAAGTCTCCCGAGCCAGCGTAAAGATCCTTGGTCCCTCTTCAGGGATATCCTCAAACCATTCATCTACAGTCTGGTGACCCTTTCACCTTGAGGGGCAGGGAGCTACCCTCGGGCGATGCCCGCGCTCTGCCAAACAAGAACTTTGAAACCGGAAGCCCTCAGGGTTCGTGCTGGCACCTCGATACCACCGACAATAGAGGATCGAATGGAGAAGGTCGCGATCCTTAGTCGACAATTCAAAGTGCGCATTGGTGCCACTGGCGTAGGTCTAGAACCACCCTCGCGCACCATCAACCAAACCCCCTTCGTAATGAAAATGAGGGTTGACGTTCCCAACATAAAGCTGGTCATACCAAAACTGACGGGCAAACCTACAAGGGAAATAAGGCTCAAGGTAATACACGGAGCCCGTCCGTAAGACGTGGTACCCCGGCCGGATGCTGACTAACCATCGGAAGGCACCACATGAGAGAGCGGTGTTATAGCCCGCCGTCGACACGTCCTGAAGCAACTCGCCATAGCCACCCCCAGTGAAGTAAGGAAAGAATCGTCGGAAGTTATAATGACCGAAATAAGACAACCTCTTCCTCATGTCAGGGACGTCTTTATACTTCCAAGTGCATCTTTCCAGACGCTGGACAAACGGGATAGATCCCCCTCCCTGTAGAGCTGCTAGGACACTCATCAAACACTTATAGTGGTATACGAACCACGCCATCAGATAAGTGTATGGCAGTCCCACTCTTGGATTAGGAGTCTTGGCAACTTCGCCTTCGCCCTCGTTAACATACGACACACAACAAAACTGGTTTGTCAGCGTACGAAGCCCCCTTTGGATACAGGGTACCGTTGCCGACACCAACGCGTACGGCCTTCCATAGGCAAGCGTACCGCAGGGTAAACCACTTCCACCGGGAGTGCCTCAAAGGAGTGGGTGGGAACCACACACCTCTTCAACCACAGCATGAGGTATCCCGTGAGCAGAGCCTTTGCGGATATGGGGGACTTGGCCAGGTGGTGGAACGATTGGAAGGTCGTCCCGAATGGGAACCCACCCTCGTCATGTTCAAGGGTTATGGCGGATTCCCCTTTGGCCATCCGCCTCTCCACCTCGGCCTGATCACACTCACCCAGTGGTAGAGTAGGCCTCCCCCTGACATCGTTCTCAGGGAACAGGTAGTCAGCCCAATTCTTGTGACTAATCCCGGGAGCCCTCTTCTTCTTGCCCTTATGGTCCACCGCACCCAAGATGTCGAGACATATGTGATAGTGGCCGAGCAACTCCCATAAGGTCTCAACCATTAGGGGAAACCGACCCGAAATATAGTCGATCTCGTCCTAACCCGATACGTACTCCTCGTAGGGGAAGCTCCCCAGAGGCAACCCCGACACATCATACATCTCATAGAGGGTTATGCCAAGTTCACCATTGGGAGTAAAGAACGTACCGCTATCCGAATAGTAAAGTTCCAAGATACTATGGAACTGTGGGGCATTGATCTTCAGGCCATGCTGGGTAGCTCGGATAGCTACGAACAGCTCTAAGCCCGCAAGGTCAGAGTTCTCCGTCAAGACGTACTCGGTGATCTTAGACCACCAAGTGTCACTGCCAGGCACAGAATGAATCCATCCTGGAGCCCTGAAGTCCTTCGGAGGGAATTGCCCCCCGGCCTGGAAGAAACAGTGGCGGAAAATCTCTGCCACTGCAGTCGTTTCCCCCACGGGCCATTCATTATTCAGCAAGAGAAACAGTGGCGGAAAATCTCTGCCACTGCAGTCGTTTCCCCCACGGGCCATTCATTATTCAGCAAGCCGGGACGCAAGGCGGCCACGCGCTTACAAGAGCTATCGACCCCGTACCCAACGGACGACCCCGTGAAGAACCCACAAACTACCCCATCTTGGGTAGGGGTCAGATCTCAGTTCATCAGTCTCGGGACCGCAAGCGACCGCAACTCGACGATCGAAAAACCCCTCAGCATATCGGGAAGGTAGTAATGGACCCCATCCAAAGCGACCGCAACTCGACGATCGAAAAACCCCTCAGCATATCGGGAAGGTAGTAATGGACCCCATCCACGACACGAAGCCATTTACTCTCTCTGAGAAACAGAGCCGAAGGATCAGCCCCGACATCGAGAAGAGGGAATCGGGAGGGCGCCGTATAACCCGAACAACCGGCAAGGCCAATGGCGACACCCTGCAGGAGGGCCTCATCAGAAAATGTGGCTGCAAAACAAGACCAAAAGTTTAGAACCGAATTCACATTTGGAATCAGAAAACTTCCAAGTCCTCCGAACAGGCGAATCTCAGCAAACAGATCCCGCCTGGCGAGACCAAGTCCGTCTGGTTGATACCGAGTTCGCCTGACAAAGACAGAACCCGCCCGACAAAGGATAAAGATCCGCCTGCGATAATTGAATTCGCCTGATTAGAGACAAGGGTGCCTGACAGAAACCAGATTCGCCTAACAAAGATCGAATCCACCTGAAAAAGGAGGAATTCACCCAAATCAGGGAAATTGCCAAAAAATAGCAAAGTCCGCTGAATGAGACAAGCAGTGCTCATCTTCCTGACCCGGCGACATCTAGCAATGCGAAGTCGTTAGATAAACCTTTCGACTTACCCAAGTGTGTCTCAGACACGCTGGCGGTCGCACCGGCGGCGACGCTGCCAGGATTGTGAGCGAGACCCTTCCCCTTCGCAACGCATTTCTTGGATTTTCGGTGCCATGACGGAAAGTCGGAGACGAGGTGGGAGTTCTCTCTCTATGAATTTCGCGCAAGCAGAAGTTCCTGAGCACGGTAGTCCTCAATGGAAGGGTACGAAGCCTATTTAAAGGCGAAACGCTTGTGGTTGAGAGGCATGGCCACGATCGAAATCGACAGCCCAGATCGCTCTCAAGGGGTGAGGCGTGGGTGGTTGAGAAACGTGGCCATGATCGAAATCAACGTCCTGGATCGCTCTCAACAGTTTGTTTTTCGGCGGTTACAGAGCAACCGTCGAGACAGGAAACGGGTCGAGCGAATCGAAACCCGAAATCCATGGCCGAATCTAACGACTGGGATCAAAAAGTACGACCACGATCCATCATCGAGCGAGGCGCGTAGAAGCGACGTCGCTTTGTCGAATCACATTTAAAGCGACCTCACGAATCCACGCGGCCTTAGCCGGAAAGCGCGAAGCACAAGGCTTTGCTGACGAACACGTGGCTAGCCTTCTACTAATTCAAATTTCGCCTAAAGAAAGAATTTTGCCTGCGAAGAGATAGTGAGCTCGCCCTCCAGGTTTTCAAATTTCGCCCGCGAAGCGAAATTCACCTGCAAAATGTCTAGTTCGCCTCGCCAGTGAAAATGTGCTTCGTCCGAACAACTCGTTTGTTGGGCCTAGTTCGCCTCTGAAGGCGAATCCCAAGTAGCCCGACTCATCTAAAGTTTCGAACTATTGATGGAATAGTCTCACCTACACGATCAGACTTACCGAGCGATGCAGCCCATGGATGCACCCTCCGGGCGCACTCGCGGGTAACGGTTGTTTAGTCAAAATCGTTACGATACAACCAGACTGCGACCTGACAGTTATGATTAACTCAAACGTACGCCTCAAACGACTAAAGGTTAGAGCAGAAATCTTAGCATTAAGCCTAAGAGGAACTGCTCAACAACTCATCATACTAAGGGGAATAATATGACTAGCCCGATTCAAACGGTAATTGGTAAAGGTAAGTCAAACCCGTTGATAGCTGGGGATTTGATAAAAATCCTAAGAAAAAGCAAAAAAAAAGGAAGGTATATGCGCATAACAATAAATAATGAAAAACATAACACTTCATTCAACAAAATTAGAGTGTTGACAAATTGTTCCAACGAGTTAACAACAAGTCATCCAAACGGAAGGATAACAAAACAACACAAAGAAACGCCAAAAAAAATCCTAAGAACTAAGCCCCCGTCGGCCTTAGCTCAGCTCGATCAGAGAGGCGAGCTCAGCTAAAATCCTAAGAACTAAGCCCCCGTCGGCCTTAGCTCAGCTCGATCAGAGAGGCGAGCTCAGCTTGGATCTTGGCTGCCTTCTCTGGCCTCTCCACGTCCGGCCCCGAGTTGGCACACGACAGAGTCTCCAGGCGCGTCAGGAGCAACTCAAAGCTAAGGAGCGTGACCAGAGAACGTGAGGCCTCTCGAGCTTCGCCCATACGCCTGAGAGCAACGACGTAGCCCATCAGGAAAGGCTTGAAGTCTGCATAGGTTCCCCAGCCAAGGCTAGTGATGGAAACCGCTTGCCTCATGGCATTTTTGCAGTTGCCTGAGAACGCCTTGTGCAGATCGGGAGCTCGGAGAGATTGCTTCCTGACCCGCCGAAACCACGGCAATGGGTAGGATCAAAGGAGTAACCCCTTCGCCTGGGAGAGGATATTAAGAAGACCGCTGAGGAGAAACATAGGTACACTCCTCCTCCTTGCTGTCTAAAATGATGATGGGCTCAGGCTCAATAGCCTCCCTCTCCCCCCTCGAAACACGTGTTCTTGCTCCCGAAGCCATTTCAAATCTAGGAAGTCTGGGTCCTCTCCAAGAAGGTTTAAGCAAGGGAACTTACGTGTAGTAATCCTCCTACAAAAGAGACAAATCAACACTATATACGCGAAGGTTTAAGCAAGGGAACTTACGTGTAGTAATCCTCCTACAAAAGAGACAAATCAACACTATATACGCGAGATCTCAACAGTCGAGATTCCAAAAGAGACAAATCAACACTATATACGCGAGATCTCAACAGTCGAGATTCGTTGACCCTTCGAAGCAAATAATTTTGATTCGGCGGTTCCAATCGAACGGACACAAACGAAGCAGATTGTTTGGAATGCCGCACGGAATGGCCAAGATTGGACAACCCGCGCATAACCACTTGTCGGATCAACGGTTGGGATCAAAATGTCATCAGATTTTCCCCTTGAGGCAAGTGCGTGAAGACGAGGTGTCGTCTTAATTGATAAGCATGGGAACTTCACCCGTGGACACGTTGCTCGCCCTCCGAGCTCGAATTTCAATTGGGGGAGGCCCCAACCCGAACGGCATCAGTCTCGCCAGGGCGCACTCGCACCACTCGAAGCCGTCCAGGGACCTTGACCTAGCCGAGAAAGCCAAATTCGCCTTAACTCATCAAGGACTATATTCAAAGTGTTCCAGACCAAACGCGAGTTGGTTTAGGTCTGAAAACTTTAAAAGGGATCTTGTAGA
Source organism: Asparagus officinalis (assembly GCF_001876935.1). NCBI lineage: Eukaryota > Viridiplantae > Streptophyta > Magnoliopsida > Asparagales > Asparagaceae > Asparagus > Asparagus officinalis. Next base: position 28,865,165 of record NC_033799.1, on the reverse strand, counting down.
TGGTAAAAATTACCTTGGCAGATAAAACACGAAATTCGCCTGCATATTCAAGCCGCCCGCACAGCTTAGAAATTAGGCTCACCCAAGGGGTTGGCTCGCTTGCACGAGCCAAGACCATGCGATCACCAAATTCGCCTACATCGAGTGACCACAGACTCGCCTGCTGACTTGACTCACCTGCACGAGTCAAGAGTCAAATTCGCCTACAAACGGTAAGCTCGCCAAACTCGCCAGAGTACTTAGCAGCCACTATACCACGTACAGGGATGGGCTTTCCTACTTTCTGCGACGTGAAGAAGAGGAGCACAGTACTCCAAGTCCATCAAGTGGCCATTCACAGTACTAGTGGCTAGTCAAATCCTAGCAGTTGTTGGACACCGTCGTTGTACTTAACTCGCCTGCACGAGTCAAGTTCGATCAAGCAGCCAAGGCTCGCCTGAAGGACCAAACAAACTGCCAAGCAATCGAAGAGCTTGCCAGACTAACTCGAGTATTAGGCAGCCACAGTATCACGTACAGGAGTGGAACTTCCTATTTCCCGCAACATGAAGGGGGAAAGTACAGTGCTCTGAGCCCCTCAAACAGCCGTTCACGGTACAAGTGAGGAGCATGGTATCTCCCAATAGTACATGGTCATATCCCATGATTCAAGGAGTGGCCACGACCGTCTCTCCTCTATTTAAGAACTTCTTCCGGCCACGGAGGGGGGG
>NC_033799.1:28828716-28864445 GCF_001876935.1 Asparagus officinalis | reverse complement strand
AGCAGTTCGGTTGGCTCATAGTTAATTGATTAATCCTATCAGTTAGCTGAACCACAACTCTCAACTCTCGACGGAGTTGACGACAAGCTCTTTGCATGACCTTTGCACTATAGCATCCTCTCCTAGCTTCGGGCCCTGATCGCCATCGAACTCGGAAACTTGAACTCGATCAACACGAGCTTCTACTGCGTACTGAAGCTCACTAGCAACCTCGGTCGAATCGTCCAAGGAAAGCAGACTCGGTGCGTGAACCGAGCGAGGCGTCCTATAGCTACCAAAGTCCCCACGTTAAACAAGGAGGGCATTTCCTCCGCTTCTGTTGTAATTTCGATTCATTAGTTTATAATAAGCTATTCTTATAAATACAAACGACATCCCTGTTTCGGGAGATCAAAATTTACACCTACAAACATTCTCATATCTTTACTAAGCTTAAAGTTTAATTTCATATAAAGGGTGAACTTTTAAAACTAGGAGTAGAAGAAACGAGGGTGAAAAGTTTAACCATTACGAATTATAAAAAGTTCCTAAAAAGTTTCAAAATTTGCAACAAACCTCCTTAAATCAGAAAATAAGACGATCCCTTCTAAAATAAAAATTACATAAAAACTCCAAACAATTGTAAAATTACATAAAACACTCTAAAATGTTAAAATCAAAAAATTCAAAACAGAAAAATATAGCACTACACTTTTCAAAGCCTGCAAATAGCCTTTGAAAAAAGCTTGAAATTTACATAAACCTTCCTGATATTTTGAAAATTATGGAAAACACCCTCAAAATTTTATTCATAATAAATACCCTAAATATTTAAAAACAACCAAATAAAACCCTAGGAATTCCACGTAGCCCGTGATAATTTTGAAATTGGCAGAAAACAGTCTAAAAGTTTTGTAAATTAAAAACAACCTAAAAATTCAAAAATTTTAAAAACAAATTCCATCAGAATTTCAAACCTATAAAAAGTACAGTGAAAAATGGGAATTACAAATAGCCCCCTCAATAATTTAGACTTTATAATAAATACACCCTGAAAGTTTCAAAAATTATAATAAATGCCCTCAAAATTCAAAATTTTTAAAAAACACCTTAAAAATGTTAAACCAATGAAGCATGAGTGACAATATAGGATTAACAAATGCCCCCCCTAAAATATTTAAATTTACAAAAATCACCCAAAAGTTTAAAAGTTCCTAAAAATGCCAACAAAAATTCATAATTTACAAAAAAAATACGCTAAACTTTTCAAAGAAACAAACAATAAACCAAATATCTATATGTTTGAAATTTGAAAAAGCAACCTAAAAATTTAGCAACTTGTAAAAAATATCCTAAATTTTTGAAATTTAGAAAAAAGCCATTTCACGAGTAATGATCTTTTTGGGGTGTATTTGTCAATTTCAAAATTTTAGCGTATTTATTACAACTTTTGAAACTTTTAGAGTATTTTCTATAAATCACAAATTTTCTAGGGAGTTGTGTGCAATTCTATATTGTTAGTTATTGTTTATGGGTTAGAAAGTTTCAAGATTTTTTTTGTAAATTTTTAAATTTCAGGGTCTTTTTGTTATTTTAAAATGTCTGGGTGCTTTTTGCTAATTCTAAAACTTTTAAGTGATTATTTGTAATTGCATATTTTCAGTATATTGCTTGGAACACTAAAATTCTCAGTGTGTTTTGTTTTTAAATTTTGACATGTTTTAAACAGTTTACAATACTTTTTAGGGTGTTTTTTAGAAATACAAAATTTTTTAGGGGCTATCTAAATCCTACTTTTTAACATACTTTTTGTAGGTTTAGAAATTTTTAGGGAAATATTTTTGTAAGTTTTGAAGTTTTTGCCATGTTTTTTGCAAATTTAAGGACTTTTAGGTATTTTCTACGAATTCCATTATTTCTCAGAGGCTACTTTGCAGGTTTGAATTTTTATTTATAACTTTTGAAGTATTGAGTGTGTTTTAATAATTTTGACATTATTGAAGGTGTCTTTTATAATTTTAGAATTGTTTAGAGTATTGTTCATAATTTTCTATTTTCTGCAAGAGCCTTTTGTAATTTTGAATTGTGAATGTTGCTTTTTCAAATTGTCAAGTTTCCTGAGGATCTTGTTTGTAAGATTAATATTTCTGAGGGGGCTCTTTGTAATTTATGCCTTGAGCTTTTTAAGGTGATTTATGTATTAATTGATTGAAAAGTGGTTAATCACAATAAAAATTGAAAAGTGGTTTCCAGAAACTGAACTCAAATTTAGATAAATCCCTATGGTTTTTCATAAATCTATTAAACCCTCAATCTATTATTTCATTCTAGTTTTCTCATAAATCTATTTGGATACCTAACACTAAACTTTCGGGATAGATACCTAACACAAAACCTATGAGTAGCTTTTCGTTAACAATCTTCTATTGCTCTAACTATAACCTTTGAAATGTACATCAATAGGTTAGAAAAATAATGATTTAGTCATAAAAGTAATTAGAAAGACAACTAATTAAACAACTCAATAAAGAAAATTTCACAAAGCCTCACATACCAAAGTTCTAAAATTAAGAACTTTCTTCAAATAATCAGTTCAAATAAACAAGAACTTCTTTAAAAATTAAGAAAATTAACAAACATATAAATAGAGATAGATTCTAAATAAAAAAGAACAAAAAAAAAACATCAGATGAGGATTTTTCAGTATTTTGGATTGAGAGATATCCTAAATAGAGACGAACAAAAAACAAAAAAGAAATGCCTCAGATTAGGACTTACCGGTCTTAAGATTATGCTTGGACGCTAGTTGATCTCCTTTGCACTGAGTAAATATTAGATTATTTTTGCTAGTTTTCACTAGGACCTTCCCCACAAGTTCCCTTGAGGATTATAATCATCTCACATGAGTTGCATGTGACTATTTTCCCAATATTCCAAATTTGTCCTCGATGAAAATTGACTTTTGATAGCATTTGGGGTGTTGAATCACCATAGGGACTAGTTAAAATCTAAACCAAAATCGTAGAGACTTATTAGAATGAAATAATATGTTTAGAGCTTAATAAATTTGTGAGATTATGGGTTCATAGTAATATGTAGTCGAGTTCTTGAAAATTACCCTATTTTAAGGTGGCTTTTAAGGGGGTGGGGAAAACCCATTTATTAAATGAGTTTGCCAGTCCATAAAACATGCATCGATTGAAAAACTCGAGTGGGTGGGACCAAAATTGGGTTACATCTTCGACTCGGTGCTTGGCTCTGAAATTTTTTTAAAGTTCTATTTAGATATTCCTCCCTCAAATAACTCATACTTTGATATAACTCTCTCAAATCATCATATTGGTTATTACCTCCCCTAAATCACATCAGTAAGTTGAAATAAACCGCTCTGGTTAGTTGGGGTTATATATAGAAAGAAATGTTTTGTTATGTTTAAGTTTTATGTTGATTAACGACTATACTTCTCCCTTATTCTCCCAACCCTGTTCCCATTTACTAAAACCCAATGGAGACATAGGATCCAAACTTAAACCATTTAAATAAAGGTTATCCAAACCCAATTAATTCACCCTCTTCCCCATTAATGGTCTTCTTTCTCTATATTAGCAACGAATGAACGAGAGAGGGGAAGATAGAAGGATTGCTAGGGAATTGACACCTAAGGACAAATATGTAAATGCATATCCTTGGTTACCCTTAACCCAACCTTAGTTAACACATTTGGGTGGTTATACTAACAAAGGGGTTTATCTTAACTTACTAATATCATTTGGAGGAGGACATAGTAATTATGATAATTTGAGGGAGTCATATCAAAATATAGTAATTTGAGGGAGTTATATGAAAATATAGGTGATTTGAAGGAGGAATATCTAAAAAACCCAAATTAAAATTTAACCACTCGCAAATGGTGGGCTTAGGCCCACCCGGCAACTCATTAAAGATTATACTGTTTTTTTTTTGTGTTCAACTTAACATGCTTATCTTTGCGTGTCCATGTGTCAACTAATAATAAATTGATGAGATTTACAGACTGTAAAACCAGGTGTGTAGAGTATGCCTGTAATAGCCTCATGAGTTATATATATATATATTATATAATATATATAATATATATATATATATAATATATCATTATATATATATATATAATAAGACTCCTATCAACTTAAGTTGATGTTCCACCAAATTTTCTAGCACTCATTAATATAAAAAACTTTTCATATATGCAAGAATCCCTAGGCAATGATGGGCTAAAAAAGTTTGATGGGACAACTTTTGCTATCCATTAAGTTGACCAAGTTTTGCTCCTCTCTTCTCTCTCTCCCTCTCTCTCTCTCTATATATATATATATAATATATATATATATATATATATATATATATATATATATATATATAATATAGTGTGTGTTGTGTGTGTGTGTGTGTGTGTGTGTGTGTGTGTGTGTGTGTGTGAGAGAAACCAGGTGTGTAGAGTATGCTGTTACTAATATATAATATATATAATAATTATATATATATATATTATTATATATAATATATATATATATTAATATATATAGTATATATATATATATATTATTTTATATATATATCACTGCAGGTGATTTTTTCCACCGCTCACCATGGTGGTAACTCTGTTCACCGCCTCCCAACAGTATTAAAGGGGAGGAAAATGGTGAGAAATTCGGGTAAAAAAAAAAGAAGAAGAAGAAGAAGAAGAGGAAGGAGACAGTGAAAGAAAGGGGAAGATCTAAGATATTATATTTTCTATCTTCTTTTATCTAACTAGTTTCTAATAGGATAGTGATGATGATGAACAAGTTCGATTTTAGTAATTGAATACCTATTAAGATTTTATGGAGAGAGAGAGAGAGAGATAGAGAGAGAGAGAGAGAGAGAGAGTACTAACCCTAGATCTGACGGGTCTTGTCGGCGACGACTCTTCATCGTCGACGATCATATCTCCATGGCGAGAGAGAGAGAAAGAGAGATGCCTCTAATGCCCAACCGAAAAAAAACGAACAAAAAAAAAAGAGAGCAGAGGAATGGGAAAAAAAAGAAAAAAGAGAGAAAAAGAAACGAAGAAGGGAGGAGGAGGAAGATGATCAGGTGAAGTATTATAAAGGGAGGAAAAATTTCCTTAAGCCCCTGAACCATGTAAAATTTTCGAAACAGACCTTAGTAATATAAGTTATGGTTGAAAAAGGCTTGGAAAATCTCTGTTAGGCCCCTGTCATTTACTCAGTTGCAGACAAGACTAATCTGAAAAATAAAAGACAGCTTTTAGACTTGATAAATTTCCTATAACCCCATGCATTATCATAAATTACTAGAAAATCCAAAAACTAGTATATGAGAGTTATAAAATTTTGATGAATTGTTAAATATAGCAATAAGCTCATATGTATTGTAGAATTTAATTATTATTGATTATATTTGAATTTATTAGGCTCTAGATTATGAATTAATTTACCTATAATATATGTTTATCCTGAATTAATAATTAGTCATATATCTTATATTATAGGATCTGGTTGATATTCAGGAGGATAATATTTTGGGAAAGTCGTGTCCACTTAAGGTGAGTTCATTTCTCACTAGTATTTTATGATATGAAATTGCATGAGCATTATATTTTATTTATCTTGTGATCAAAAAATAAATAATATGTCATTTTCATGTATATAAAGATTTGACATATTTCTGTTGTGGTTTATCCTATGATACGATGTTAGCCTCGTACAATATATAAAACGCAAATTTGATTTTTCTGTAAAATATGAAAAATAAATTTGGCATTCATGTAATTTTCAAATAATTATGGGCATTGTTTTATCTGAAAGTTTTTGATAAAGTATTTGGAACGTATTTCAACAGTTTAACGGATTTAAATATTTTTCGTGACATAGTATCTGATAAAAGAAAAAGTAAAAAAAACTGTAAACTGTTTTAACTGAAATAAAGAGCTTTACCTTGTCAACTTCATTTGAAATACCTGTAAATTCTGATATGCAAAGTATTACTCATTTGACCTGTGATCTTGATGTTTTCAAACCCTCAAATAGTCCACTATGGATTGTTTCTGCCTGCCATATGGTGAATACACATTTATTTGGCCTCTCTGTATTGGTTCTTTTGTATTGGCCCTTCTGAAATTTGTTCTGGCCCCTCTGCATTTGGCCAGTAACCTATGACAGTGTTAGGTGCATTCGATTCCCTGAAATTATCTGTTATGTGATGCGTTTTACGCATTCCCTTACTACTGGGCTATAATTCGTAGCCTTAGTGTGACCCATGATGTGACTTTTATATTCATGAATAACTCATCGAGAATTAAGATTCTGATAATTGACTGTGAAATTGAAAAAACAATAATTCTCTGGTTTTGTACAAATTAGTAGTTCTTTTCATTCTTAATGTTTACCTTGATTCAAAAATGGTTTGATTCCAAGAAACTTCGTAGTATATTCAGTTGCACATAAGAAAGAAAATATAATTGTTGCATTCTTTCTTGAAGACGACAATATTATGATATTTGGATCGTATTTTGCTATCTTTGAATTTCTCATGCAAAACTTATAATTCGTTATTTTTGAGAATTATTCTTATTACTATTTTGTTAGCTATCTAGGAACTCTAGTGGGAAATGTTCTCACTGAGTGCTAGCTCACCCTATTGTTTTTTAAATTTTTTTTAGATCCGGCGTAGCTTCATACTAGCCGAAATTTTGACTAGGGCTCTTGGCTGAGAGGCGTTATATGGAGAGCCTCTTCTTTTTGATGTTACCTTCACCACAATTTGTTTTGTTTATGTAAAAATAAATGCTTATAACAGTGAGCTTATGGGCTGTAAGTATCGATTATATACATATATATAGTTGCTCTGACTTCTATCATCAGCAGGTTTATGAACATTTTGAGATAAACTATGTGATATGAAGTGTCAGGCTTGACCTGTGCATAAGACTTGTCTCGTGCACGGGTCGCTGTTGTCGCGTATCCCGTATTTTATGAATTTCCGCTGTAATTTCGGGGCGTGACAATGCCGATCCACTCCACAGGATATATATTTCCATACTGAGCCTAATGATTGGAAAAGGCTGGGGATTTTTTTTTTTGAGGTGTGTGAGTGTTATCCCTAGCATCGGTAGGGACTCAGAGAGCTGCCTTCGCTTTTGGCGTTCCTTCGTAGATCTACGGATTTCAACCCTACACACGAAATTCATATTTTGGAAGCCATAGGTGGTTATCTGATAATCGTCCAAATTTAAATGTTTTATTTTATATTTATATTTTATAAAGATTTGTTTTTTCTGTAGAAACCACGTTTAAAATATCATCATTCAATAAAAACCACCTTTAAATCCCAATTAATAATAGGTAAACATCCAGGTTTTGTTTACGCTCAGCCACTTAACCCCAATTTCTAGTTTAAATTTAGTTAAATCCAACATTATCCTTTTAAAACTCACTTGTTTTGCACAAGAGTTTATAGTTAACAGAGGTTTAATCTTGAAAAGAAGATGAAACTTCACAATTTCTGCTTGGTTCTTGAAATTATCTGAAATTTCACTCTCCACGACGACGACGACGACGAAAGCAAATACAACTGGACTTGAGTTTAAAAAGCAGAGCACATAGCAACACTAAAACATTCTTTAATCCAAAAAAAAAAAAAAAACATCTCTGTGTGGAAATCTGATCTAATTATGCCCCTTTATTCGCCCCCCTCACATTCGTGCTCAACGGCTCAGTTCCATTCCCGTGAACCGCCCACCCCTTTATCACCATCACCACGCTCATCTGACCCCCTTGAACGACGAACCCTTCTTTCACCGCTTCCCGTCGCCTTATCCGCGTACGTCCCTCGCCCCGCCTCCGTCCTCCTCCCTGCGCCTCTTGCTCGCCTCCCATCACGCTCCTTCACCGCCGCCGCACCCTCCTCCGCCGCCACACCGTTACTCTCCTCGCAAAGTGCCGCTAAATGCCCTCGAGTTCTTCACTCACGACCTCAGCCATCCGTCCCAGCTCTCGTTTATGAACTGCTCTAGCCACTCCAGCGGCCACGTCACCATCGGCCAGCCCGCGCTGACCGCTGCCACACCGAGTTGGTTTGTTTTTTTTTTGGGTGCGTAGTAACCCTCCGATCGATTCCGTGGCGCTAGCAGCCGCCACCTGCGGGACCACCGCGACGACAGTCTCGAATATGACCCTCTCCTGCGAACCCTCCGTCAGCGCACGTGCTCGTCGCGAACCACCACAGAGGAACGGTGGGCGGACTTCTCGAGCCCACCGCCAGCTCCGCGACCTGCCTCCGCCGAGAAATGCGAACAGCTGCCAAAGCAAGGTAGACCACTGAGCCGGTGACTGCGCTGCGGCCATGACAGCATCGGTCCGGTTGCGCGTCCGGACCCGCCTCGCACGGCCGCGGCGGCCTGGTCTTTTCGGCCGCGCCGCACGTTCGCTCACGCTACTGCCCCACGAAAAAGCACGGCTCGCCGCTGAGTTTAGTGTAGGCAGTCGTCGTAACCCGGCTTCAATCGCCGGGTAACTGTTCACGGACGAGCCGTATTCTCCTTGGGTATATAGGCTGGTGTCGATCTTCAACTCTTGTCTTTCCGCGATGAAAATCCGGAAGCTCGATGACCAAGCGGATCGGCATGCGGAGATCCGAACGCAGAAACGGCTGCGGTGTCGTAGACACCGCAAAGTGAGGCTTGTGCGCAGGCAGTTCCACGATGATGGTGGCGGCGAACAGGCCGAGACCGTGGAAGCAAAAAGCAGGGATGCCGACTCGTCGGCGGAGTGCGGCCGTCCAGGGGAAATGGCCGTCGGAGATGATGGCGCCGGAGCGGTGGAGGCGGATGAGGGACTCGATGGCCGGCGGGCGAGAGGCGCGGCGAGGTTGATCTTGTAGCCTCGGATTCGGGGACGGTGCGCGCGGTTGTCTCGACACCGGGAGGGAGACGACCTCTGCGGCGGGGAAGGGGTAGAGGAGGGGTGTGAGGGGAGGCCGGAGGCTGTGGCGTTTCTATCGGAGGAGCGCGAGAGGGAGCATTGGCGGGGTGAGGACGACGGTGGAGCGGAGGCCGCGGTGGACTAATGAGGCGGCGATTGTCGACGAGGGGGATGACGTGGCCAATCTCCGTACCACGGGATGAAGAACACGCGGGTGGGGGGTTTGGCGGCGGCGGAGGCGGCGGAGGTGGGCGGAGGCCATTTGTCGTGGAGGTGGAGGAGGTGGTGGTTCGTGAAGTGGGTACGAGATTTGGCTTAAATGTCAGTAGAGTGTTGTCGATAGGCGGGGGGCGTGCAAATTATAAATAAATTATTTGAGGAGAGAAATACTAAAAAAATGAACGATTGAGGAGAGAAATAATAAAAAAGGGGGATCGTGCTGCGCGTGATTTTGAGGGTGGGAATATTATGCTGAACTAGGTTGGATAGAGTAACTTGGATCGCATAGTTTTATTTGTGGATTCTTAATTGTTTCTCTACTGTTTTTTTAATAACAGCTACATTTCTTCACGAAATTTAACAATTGTATTAACATCTATGTTTGGAATTTCAAATCTGATCACTAAAAATCTCAAAGCATAGATGTTTTATACATAACCAGAAAAATAGTGTTTATTGTCTTAGAACCTAGCTTCTTCCTCTTATGTTCTGGGATTAGCACTTTTACTAGGCACTCCCACACTTTAAGGTATTTCAAGCTTATCTTTTGACCTCTCCAAAGTTCAAATGGACTATTTTCTTTATGATTCTAAAGGGACTCTATTCAGATTATGGCAAGCCGTATTCAAAGCCTTTCCCCCACATATATTTAGGAAGTCCTGGACTTTCAAGTAGATTATTAATCATATCTTTTATTGTTTTATTTTTTTTTCTTTCAGCTACACAGTTAAACTGAGAAGAATAAGCATTTTCCTCATGCACTATGCTAAAAGATTAGCATAGAAGAGTAAACTCATTTGATGTATATACTCAATCTCTATCAAATCTTAACATTTTAAGTTTCTTGCCAGTTTGAGTTTTACCTTCATTCTTAAAAATGATAAATTTTTCTTAAGTCTCAACTTTAGTTTTAAACAAATAAACATAACAATATTTGCTATAGTCATCTATAAAGGTGATAAAATATTTTTTTTATATATTTGGTCAAAACACCATTAAATTCACAAATGTTAGTATAAACTAAATCAAGCAACTCAGAGTTTCTATCAACAGATTGAAAATGTTTCCTTATTTATTTAGTTGTTACACATACTTGATATTTCTTACCATGATCTAAAGAGTGTTTTGGAATTATATTAAGATTCATCATTATTTTTATAGAATAAAAATTAACATGACCAAGATGTTTGTGCCAAATGTTTGTTGGAAATTTTGTAATAAGAAAATGAATGAAAGAATTGCGTTTGACTTTATTCTCTCTAACTGTTTAGAAAAAGAATGATTACAACTCTCTCTACTCTCGATTACAATTTGAATTCCTGATTACAAAAGAGAAGAGAATGATATGGATTCTCTCCTTTGTTTAATTCTGGGTCCTTCACGGTGGCGATGAGATGCCTCCCTCGAATGCTCGCGTCGAGTTTGCTTCTCGTTGACAATCCGATGTCTTGTTTCACTGGAACATGGTCTTCTCCTCACGATTTGACGTTGTGGAGAACTCTGAACGAGTTTGAAACTCTATGAAAGAGTTGATTTAACCGAAAGTCGGTTATAAGCCAAGGATGAAGAAGATCTTGTTGCCGATCTCCAAAGCTCCAACCGAAGGATGAAGGATCCTCTTTTCGCTGCCAAGAATTTCCAATAGACTGACCCGAAAGATCCAGCCCCGAACTAAGTTGATTTCTTAGTTATTTATAGGGGATTAAGGGGTGTAACCACCTCCTTAATTCGCTCCTAAGTGGGGCTAATGAGATGTAACCGCTCCTTAAATCACTCCTGAGTGGAGTTGTGATCCCCTCAGATCGTGGGAAACGGTTTTGGAACCGTTCAGCTCGTGTTTGAACGAGTCAAACGCAGGCCCACGTTCTGACGTGAATTCTGCATTCAAACACAGTGTCTGGAAGCTTGAACGCATCGTCTGGAAGCTCGGACGCAGCAATTAGAAGCTGCGTTTGCAGCGTTGGAATCTACGTCTGAGCTGCGTTTGGCGGCGATTAGAGCTGCGTTTGGCAGCGATTTGAACTGTGTTTGGCAGCGGATTGGAGCTGCGTTTGGCAGCGATTTGATGGCAGCGGTTTGAGCTGCGTTTGGCAGCGATTTGAGCTGCGTTTGGCGGCGATTAGAACTGCGTTTGGCAGCGGTTTGAGCTGCGTTTGGCAGCGATTTGAGCTGCGTTGGCAGGATTTAAGAGCTGCGTTTGACAGCGAATAGAAGTTGCGTTGGCATCTTTGGAGGCTGCGCTTGAGCTGCGTTCGTGGCTATGAACATGGTGCGTCTTGATGCTGGTTCGTGGGGAGGACTTCCACTTCTTGGTTTGAAGAGACCGTCGATTTGTAGTCTCTTTCTGTCAGAACATTGCAAAGATCGTCGTTTAGTAATCTTTGCTTTAGCTCTTTGATATGTGAGAGTCGTCAGATTGTAACTCTCGATGTTGATTGTGAAGACTGTTTTTTAGAGCTTTCATCAGTTGTTGCGAAGGTCGTCAGATTGTAACCTTCATCAGTCTGCGTGAAAGTCTTCAAATTGTAACATTCTGGAAGTCGTCAGAGTGTAACTTTCATCATCGGTGTTTGATGGGGATCAGCTATCTGCAGTGATTTTTAGACAACCTACACCAAATATCAGATGATTCAATATTATTACTAATAAGATAATTAGAAACATAAATTTTATTTATTTCAAAACTAAGAACAGGTTCTGCTCTAACCTTATACATTCCATCAGAATCATAGTCTTTAAAGATAAAGGATCCAGTATGTGACATAACGACTTTATTACATTTAAAAGAAAACTCATAAACCTCCCTAACTAAACATGAACCACTGATAAATGTTGCATCGAACAACTGGAACATGATGCATCATGTGTAATGATAGAACTCACCCTGAAGGAAACTTCAGGTCCACTCGTCTATACACTGAACACCCAGGTGAAACTGAACTTGTTCACACCATTCATGGAAGTTAAGCCCATTGAACTTTACAATAGACGAGTCTTGCGAATGAAGAGAAATAGGTGCTGCAAAATATATAGAATGTTGACATATTAATGCTTTAAGTCATGAGCTTAAACACATAATACATATTAACATAACATTAAAATAATTAATAAACGTACATCGAAGTTCTCCTTTGGGTGATCCATCAATGTACAACAATAAACATAATTGATGCTTAGTTTTATTTCATATAATCAGCAATTATATACACTCTAATTAGACATGCTTGCTATCTTTGGATATTCTAAACATATCTAATTAGGTATATTAATTAACCACAGTCATGTTTATAGATTATAAAATTAACCAATCAACCTTTGGGCGATTCTTAAATATCTTATAATCAATAAACCTCAACTTACTCATGACAATATATACAATCATGTTATTTTATTAGTAGCATCACTTAATCATGAGTAGTTGAGAATTACTTAATCATGAGAGAGAGATGAAGAGAGAGGAGAGAGTGTACGGGGGTTGGCGGCTGCGTTTGTGAATAGGGGAGGGTTTTGGGTTACGGGATATATATATATATATATATAAAATAAATAATTACTGATATTTAAAAATCAAAATAATTATGGAATAATTATCTACAAATAAAAATGTACCAATTGTGTTAATACAATAGCTGATACGCAACAGAAGAAATAATACAACAAATTGTACAATTAAACAAGAATAATTAATAAAAAAATATAATTACTTATATTTAAAATCGAATAATTATAGGATAATTACCCACACGATAAAATGTATTAGTTGTACTAATACAAGCGATAATATGCAACACTAAAAATAATACAATAAGTTATACAAGTAATACGTAATAGTAAAAATAATATAACATATTATTCAAAATGATACGTAATAGTATCGATAACACAATGGATTAATTCCAAAATTTTTTACTACACTAAGTTAATTTATAAATATCAAAATTATTTAAATAAATATAAAATTTGGACTTTTAAATCATAGAAAATTCTAGAAAATCAAGAAAAATACAAATACTCTTTTAAAATAATAATTGAATATTTTAAAATACACAAAAAATAATTTTAACTAGTATCAAAAATTCATGATTATTACATTCTACCCCCCTTAAAACAAATTCCATCCTCGGAATTAAAAGAATCAATGGACAGAGATATGGAATGAGAGACTCAACTCAACGCATATAGAGAAGAATTAAAAATAAATTGCATATCCATAAGTAGAGAGTGAGAAAAACACAAGTCAAAATATAGACACACAAATACTAAGTTATCACATTATAAATATACAATTTGTTATAATAAAAACACTAGAGATATATGAATACAAATATACAATTCACTATAATAAAATACTAAGTTATCACCATAGACACAAAATGAAATTTAATCATATAAAGTACATATAAAACATTTATAGCACACATATAGAAAAATAATAAAAACATTCTATACAAAGAATCATTTAGACATAATATTCTATAAATAAATAAGATGAGAAAAATATGAATGTAATTTTACATATTGTATATATAAGGCATGAAACACGTTATGAGAATGCATTAGGCATCAATATCAAATATAAGTTATATGGGCAAGTCAAATATGAAGTCAAACAAGCAGAATATGATGATAACAGTTAATAGTAAATTGTATATAGTATAAATCAATAATGTATAGTCAGAGGATATAAAATAAGTAGGAATAATGATAAAGCAGAAGTATAAAAAGTACGCAAATCATCAAGGTAATATATATAACATAAGGTCATAAGAAAGTCTGGTATGTAATATAAATAATAAGAATGATGTAAGTATAATATAAAGAGAGTGAACATATATTGAAAAAGATTACACAGGTATAAAGAAGCATGTATATTATAAATATAATAGTTGGTACATATCAAATTATAAAATAACACAACATCTAGGCATATATAAAAATATAAGTACCAGTCAACATAGTTTAATAATAAAGAAGTCAATAACAAATATATAATTATAAAAAAATATAATATCAACATGATATTATTGATATAGTATCATAAGACAACATATCATAGTGTTAAAATATAATCAATAATACAGAATTAGCAATATAACAAACACATAACATACAAAAATATAATATGAAATATAAATATGTAATTCAAACAATTGTCAATCACTAGAACATATGATAAAGTATATCAACTTAACAATATAAATAATTAAAAGAAGAACATAAAGAAGATAAAAGATAAAAAGGTCTCAACAAAGTATAAATCACTCATACGTAAGCAGATGATAAATATGATAAAATACAAAACATAAAAATACAATGCAAATAACAGATGAATCATATATAAGCAAAAGCAAAAGGACATTTGAAGAGTATGCAAGCAAAACAAAATAGCAAAGAATCAAACATACATATAGTTTAGACAAACATAATAGACAAAATAAAGAGACATAAAAATAATAAAAATTAAATCACATTAGAATATCATACAATTAGTTAGTAGAATAGACATTCAAGATATACAAAAGTATAATTACAAACAAATACATGAATGTAATCAGCAAATTACATGTAACCAAATAAGACATAAAAGGCACAAATTCCGGAAATAATTTTTTTTTCCAATCACGTTACAAAGTTCAAAGATAGTATTATAGAGACATATGTTTAAAGCAGTCGAAGCATAAACGCACGTAAGGAAGTATAGATATAATAATCAAATATAGCAAATATAATCATAATGTATAATAAACATTAAAATAAAAACATATATATAATAATAAGCATATAAAAATTCTGAATACTCGTAATACTAATCATGCTAACAAGGTAAGTTATGATAAAAATAGTCATAAAATATTATATGATCAAAGTAGACGTAAGAGTAAACAAACGATTCAAAATAGGCATATTATATATGTAACATTCCATTTTTTTCCTTCCGTTGATCGGATACCGTTACCGATACCGATCCATAAATTAGTAAATTCTTTCCTTCATTGTGTCTCAGATAATCTTCTAGCATGAGAATTTTAACTTAGCTAATTCTCATATTATGATTTAGTTAACGAAGTTATAGCATGCATACAAACTTAGCACGTTAACCTAAACCAACCATGCTTTAAACTTTAATTAGAGATAACCCATATGTTAAATACCTAATTTAAAATTCTCTAATTAATATAATTATATAATTTTGGCCAGCCATGTTAGTAGAAGAATTTTTCAATTTAAACCCTCAAAAGCTCATATTGCAAGAGATTTGTGCATGGGAAAAAATATAGTCAAACATTCAACCTTTCACATCTCTTCTCTTCCAAGAGAAATCTATCATATCTCTCTCTCTCTCATTCATTTTTTTCACCCTAAACCCCTTGCTTACCTTGAAGAAGAAGAAGGAGCTCAAGAATAGTCAAGATAATGCCCATTGAAGCTTGGAAAGGGAGGAAAAAAATGTTCTAAGGTATAAACTCTAAAGAAATTCTTTTATTCCATCAATTAGAACTGAGTTAGATCAATAATTATAGTTATATTACATCCGGGTCTTGCATGTAACATTTTAGGGCTTGCATGTTAATGTTATCTTGAAACAGAAATTTCATGCAGAAATTTTCATCAAGATACACTATCAGTAAAAAGAACATAACTTTCTTTGTATATATCCAAATGAAGAAATTATTTCTGTTCTAGAAACTACACTTTCGTGGCTTTCATTTAAGACCCTATTTGTTTAATTCTAAAATCATTTACTAGTTAGAACATATGGTTTAACTCAGTGCATGTGTCTGAAACTGTCAGCCTGAGTTATGTCCTTTGTAAAGAGCATATATCTTAACATATACCATGCATACATGAAATTATTTCTGTTCTAGAAAGTAGACTTTTGTGGATTTCATTTTATACCATGTTTGTTTAATTCTAAAATTATTTACTAGTTTGAAAATATGGTTTAACTTAGTGCATATGTCTGAAACTATCTGCCTGAGTTATGTTCTTTGTAAAGAGCGTATATCTCAATATATACCATGCATGCATAAAATTATTTCTGTTCTTGAAACTAGACTTTTGTAGCTTTCATTTGAGATACTGTTTGTTAAATTCTAAAATTATTTACTAGTTTGAAAATATTGTTTAACTCAAGGCATGTGTCTGAAACTGTCTGCCTGAGTTATGTCCTTTGTAAAGAGCATATATCTCAATATATACCATGCATGAATGAAATTCTGTCTGTTCTAAAACTAGACTCAATTATCCTTCTGTTGATGTGAGTTCGAATTAATTCGAATAACGTTTGGTAAGTCTAAACCTAGTTCTAATAGCTAGTATATGTACTGGCAATTCCAGTCTACCCGCTGTGTTGTTTTGCATGTAACATGCATTATAAAAATAAAATTTTTATGAAACTAATGGGACTTGGAATCTAATCCATTATATCACTTATATGTCAACTTTAAGCTTATTTGCATTATGTTAAGTACCCAAAATAAATCATTCATTCCAGATAGTAATCTCTGTTTTTCTACTATAGTTTTGATAGGTGTAGTTTGCCAAAATAAATCATTCATTCCAGATAGTAATCTCTGTTTTTCTACTATAGTTTTGATAGGTGTAGTTTGATGAGAGCATAACACTTACTATACATCATGCATTGATGTAATATTTTTATATTATAAAATTAGACTCATAATGGAGTCATTTAGAACTAGTTTCATACATTTTTGACATCAATTGTTATACCATCCATTTACCTAAATCTGTTACATGTACACTACTAGTGCTGTTGTGCATGTTAAAGATATTAGATATAATCATCTAGAGTGTAGCTTATACCAGAATATAAGTTTTAAGTTAGAAAACTATAAAAATATTAGATATAATCATCTAGAGTGTAGCTTATACCAGAATATAAGTTTTAAGTTAGAAAACTATAAAAGACATAGTGTTTAGAATCTCATGTGAGTATACATGTATATAGGACAAAGAATCTTTGATTCATTCGTTGGCTGAGAGGATCCCGACATAATCGGTAGGTAGCCTTTTATTGTTTCCTCTCAAGTCTTTGAGAGTTCAATTGATTACTTTCTTAAAATTCCTACGAGTTAGTTTCCCATGCTAAATTGTATATCTTATCACTTCTGTAATATTCCTATTTGATTCACTTCATGTGTTGGCTCTTAGGGATTGCTTAGCCATTATTATCCTAATGTTGTTTATATTAGTTTTATATCTTTGATATCCTCGAAAGATTATATTGCAACATTTAGACTTGCTTTGATGATTCGACTATTGGTAATGATAATATTCCATTCTTTGTTGATAATTGATAGTCTATATTCATGGATTATGTCCTGTGTGAAGTAAACTTCACCGGTGAGTGGTAATAGTAATGTGTCCCGGTGGGGACAATGCCCTGTGTGAGGACGATCACCGGTGGGTGTATAAAGACATGCGTGGTTTATTGATTATCCCATAATTAGGGAGTTTGGAATCCTGAATATTAGAACTTGATTATTTATCTTTACATGTTATTTCATTTTGGTCAATAATAGCGATATAAAAATGGCAACTTAATGTTGAGATCCCTTTGTTTAAGTTTGATATCTATATCTATCATTTTTATTCGTTCCCTTGTGTTGTACCTGAGATTTTTATGGTTACCTATTGGGCCTTAGGCTCACCCCTATTGTTTCTGAATCCACTCGCAGGTCATACTACTAGCAATGATAAGGGGATCGATTGCAGACCCTGAAGTTGAAGATTAGCTCCGGAGGAAACTCTTAGTAGTAGTTAATTTATGTTCACTTTTGTAGTATTTTAGACTTATAAAACTTGTACTAATGTTATAGCCACTGCTATTATTGTAATATTTTGTAGTTTCCTTTAGTGTTCTTCTATTTTGGTATTCTATGGACTTTGCTGTCAACCTCGTGATCCTGAGTATTGCATATACATCTCCACTGCCTTAATTTTCGCCCTTTAGTATATCTATATTGTGATGTACATAAAGATTTAGTAGGTCGACCATTCTTATTACAGATAGGTCATGCCCAAATTTTTATGTACCTCCTTGAGGGGCGTTACAAAGTGGTATCAGAACAATGGTTGACACCTTAAGAGTCCTACATAAAATGCCAAGGGGACTTAGGGACGATTCGAGTCGGTGTCAAACACCAGTCATGGAAAGATTATCTTTCCCTGACATTCTTGTAATATCTTGACTTCTATTAGATTGGTTTTGTACCCTTGCATGATGATAGATAACTTTTGGCAGGAATGGCAGATTCCGATTAGAATGTTTCTCGGATGGAAGGATCCATTTGTAGCGGGGTGGTGTGGTCAACACATTCAGATGATTAGGAGATCAGCTCTGAGGAGACTATTCCAGAGGATACATTTAAGGAGAGAGTGGATTACTCTTCGATTAGCCATCACACCCGTGGGCAATTGGCGAAGAGTGGCGAGCTTAAGAATGAGGACCCTGAAGAGGAGGACCCCATAGAGGAGGACCCCATAGAGGAGGATCCCGAGGAGGGGGGCCCTATAGAGGAGGATCCCGAGGAGAAGGAGTCGGAGGAGAACCCTATGGAGGATGAGGATCCAGAGGAGGAGCCCATGGAGTGAGAATTTGAGGTTATGCAGGAGCCTCTACTTGTGGGATACTAGAGGGAATTCCACTTGGATGGAAGCTCGACTTGGGTGAGGAGGATTGGGCATGGGAGGATGAGCCGATGGTGGAGGATCCTATCGAGGATGATGAGCAGGATGAGATCAGCCTAGATGGTGATGAACCCCAGCCAATTGAGGACTCCGCTACGGAGTCTACTTCTAGCAGTTCTTCCACCTCTTCCTAGAGGTTGACCCATTGGGTCACTAACCTTAGGAATCTTATTACTTTCTGCTTTTGGGTGGACACCCAAGTGTGGTATATTTTGGGTTTGCATACTTTCATCTATATCTTAGATATGAATTATTATACTTTTGTAGAACAGTTTCGGAAGCTCACACCTCCATCTTTTTCGGGTACCACTAACCCTTTGGTGGCAAAGGATTGGATTTTACAAATAGAAAAGATATTTACAGTCTTAAATTACACAGAGGAGCAAAAGGTATCATTTGCCGCTTTCATGTTCAGAGGGGAAGCTGAACATTGGTGGAGAGCAACATTAAGATTGGAAAGGGCTGTGCAAAGACATATTGATTAGGATAGATTTGTGGAGCTTATGAATAAGAAATATATTCCAGAGGGTGTTAGGGATCAGTGGGCTATCGAATTTCAAGAGTTGCAGCAAAACAACATGACAATACAGGAGTATGAGGCTAAGTTTACTCAACTATCAAGGTTTGCTCCACATCTGATTGCAGAAGAATCATATAAGGCCAAGAAGTTTCAAAGAGGACTCAGGGAAAATATCAGATGAAAACTAGTGGCTCTCAGGATCAGGAACTACGCAGAACTGGTCGAGACTGCATTTGAAATTAAGAAAGACTAGTTAGAGTATCAGGAGATCCGCAATAAGAAGCAGAATTCAGCTAAATGCCCACGGACGGAAGGAGGTCCCGTAACCGACATGTCAGCATCCAATCAGCCCGAAAGGTCAGCAACAATAAAATTTCTCTTTCGTCATGATCGAACGAACCAGCCAAACAAGTCAGCAGTCTACTCCAGATGTGGAAACCATCACTCTGGATATTGCAGACTTCACCGTGGATGTTACGAGTGTGGTCAACCTAGGCATTTCAAGAAAATTGTCCAACCATGAGGAATCAACCGATAACAGAGCGAGCACCAGGAGGAAATCGCACAGTTCGAGCTAATGCCTCACAACAATCAAGTGCTCTCAGTGGAAGGCTCAGTCTAACCAGAGTGTGCAGTAAAACCAGAGGAACCAAGGAAGAGTTTTTGCTCTGACAAGGAAGGATGCACAAGCATTGCCATCTGTGGTGGAAGGTACTCTTCCCATATGCTCATTCACCGCTCATGCACTTTTCGACCATAGATCTACACACTCTTTTGTATCCCCTCACTTTGCTAGGAACTTTCCCAATTCACCGACACTATTAAGTAGTGAGATAATTGTCTCCATACCTATGGGTGGTAGTCTCCTAGCAACATATGTTTATGAGAATTATGGAGTCTTAGTGAGTGATCATGTCATGAATGCAAACCTTATATGCCTAGACATATCAGCTTTTGATGTTATCTTAGGAATGGATTGGTTAGCATCTCATCATGCTACTGTAGACTGTTTGAGAAAATTGGTAAAATTTAAACCATAAGTGGAGGCGAGTTTTGTTTTTCAAGGGGAAAGTAGAAGATCCCTCACACACCTAATCTCATTTATGAAGACTAACAAATTGTTGATGCAATGTTATAGTGGATATTTAGCTTGTGTGATAAGTGACCAATTGAATGAGAAAAAGCTTTCAGATATACTTGTTGTAAGAGATTACCCAGATGTCTTTCCAGAAGATTTGCCAGGATTGCCTCCAGATCGGGAGATAGAGTTTGCCATAGACTTGGTCCCAGGGACCACTCCTATATCTAAAGCCCCTTATAGATTAGCGCCAGTTGAGATGAAGGAACTGAATGAACAACTTTAAGAGTTATTGGATAAAGGATTCATTAGACCAAGTGTGTCTCCATGGGGAGCACCAGTCTTATTTGTGAAAAAGAAAGATGGGAGTATGAGACTCTGTATAGATTACAGAGAGTTGAATAAATTGACAATTAAGAATAAGTATCCACTCCCAAGGATAGATGATCTATTTGATCAGCTTCAAGGAGCTCAATATTTTTCCAAGATTGATTTAAGGTAAGGATACCATTAGTTAAAGATTAAGCCTGATGACGTAACAAAGAAAGCATTCAGGACTCGCTACGATCACTTGAATTTTTAGTGATGCCTTTTGGACTGACTAATGTGCCAGCCACATTCATGGATTTGATGAACCGGATATTCAAACAATATTTAGATCAATTTGTGGTGGTTTTCATTGATGACATTCATGGATTTGATGAACCGGATATTCAAACAATATTTAGATCAATTTGTGGTGGTTTTCATTGATGACATCTTGATCTATTCTAAGAGTATTTAGATCAATTTGTGGTGGTTTTCATTGATGACATCTTGATCTATTCTAAGAGTTACCAAGAGCATGGAGAACATATGAGGATTGTATTGCAAACCCTAAGGGAACAACAACTATACGCAAAGTTTAAAAAGTGTGAATTCTGGCTAGAAAAGGTAATGTTTTTGGGCTATGTGATCACTAGAGATGGGATATCCATGGATCCAGCGAAGGTTGAAGCTGTAGTGAACTGGTCGTGTCCCACCTTAGTGACTGAGATTCGTAGCTTTTTGGGACTAGTAGGATATTATAGAAGATTTGTCAATGACTTTTCCCAATTAGCAACTCCTTTAACTTATCTGACTTGTAAGAATGTCAAATATATATGGAGTGAGAAATGCGAAGAACATTTTCAGGAGTTGAAGAAATGGTTGGTAAATGGTCCTATCCTCACTATCCCTACGAGTTCAGGTAAGTTTGTGATATATAGTGATGCATCTTCCAGAGGTTTAGGTTGTGTTCTGATGTAGAATGAGAAGATGGTGGCTTATGTCTCCAGGCAATTGAGGCCTCATGAGAAGAACTACCCCACTCATAATTTGGAATTGGCTGTTGTGATTTTTGCCCTGAAGATATGGAGACACTATCTATATGGGGTATCATGTGATATTTATACAGATCACAAGAGCCTAAAGTATATATTTACTCAGAAGGAGATTAATATGAGACAAAGAAGATGGTTGGAATTGCTAAAAAACTATAATGTAAATATCCTTTACCATCCAGGTAAAGCTAATGTAGTAGCAGATGCACTCAGTCGAAAGAATCATATTGCATCAGCTTGTTTGCTAATTAATCAAGCTGAGTTAAGTAAGGAGCTTAAGAGAATGGAGATTGAAGTTAGTAAGTATTCTTCTGAAATGAAGATTTGTCAGTTAAGCCTACAACCTACTCTGTTGGACCAAATCAAGGGGCGACAGAAGGAAGACAAGGAGCTAAGTGAGATAAGGAAGAAGGTAGAACAACGAAAATATTCAGACTTTCAGATTCAAGATGATGTTTTGAAGATGGGTAATCACCTTTGTGTACCCAATGATGGGGAGGTTAAGGATCAGATATTGAGAGAAGCTCACCAGACCATATATGCTCTTCATCTGGGTAGCACCAAGATGTATCAAAACCTTCAACAAAACTTCTGGTAGAACCGCATGAAGGAGGATATAGCTGAATTCGTGTCAAAGTGTTTGACATGCCAACAGGTGAAGATTGAACATCAGAAACCATCAGGATTATTACAACCTTTGCCCATCCCAGAATGGAAATGGGATCACATCACCATGGATTTTGTTACTGGACTACCCCGATCAACAAAAGGAGAGGATGCTATATGGGTGGTAGTTGACCGCCTGACCAAGTCAGCACACTTCATATCCTACAAGTTATCATATAACATAGAAAAGTTGACCAGCTTATACATTAAAGAGATCGTGAAGCTTCACAGGATTCCCATATCCATCATATCAGATCGAGACCCCCGTTTCACCTTAAGATTTTGGAAGAGTCTACATCAAGCTTTAGGGACTGGACTGAAGTTCAGCACCTCAACACATCCTCAGACTGATGGACAATCCGAGAGAACGATACAGACTCTAGAGAACATGCTGAGAGCTTGCACCTTAGATTTTGGAGGCAATTGGGCTACGCACTTGCCGCTAGTAGAGTTCATTCTAGCATTGGCATGACACCTTATGAAGCCATATATGGGAGGCAATGTAGATCCCCTATCTGTTGGGAAGAGACTGAGGATCGTTAATTACTCAGACCAGACGTAATCCAAGAGACGACTGAGAAGATCCAAACCATTCGACAACATATGCAAACGACACAAAGTAGGCAAAAGAGCTATGCAGATCGACGACGCAAGGACCTAGAATTTCAGGTTGGTGATCATGTGTTTTTGGAGGCTACACCCATGAAAGGAATATCAAGAGGTGGTAAGAAAAGCAAACTTTGTCTGAGATACCTTGGGCCATTCGAAATTTTGGATAAGATTGGACATGCCGCTTACCGGCTAGCCCTGCCCCAGAATTAGAGAAGATCCATAACGTGTTCCATATCTCAAACCTGAAGAAGTACGTATCAGACCCAAGATACATCATTTCGCACCAAGCCTTGCCCCTACGGGAGGATCTATCTTATGAAGAACGACCGGTTTGAGTGCCAGGCTTTAAGGAGAAGCAGCTGAGAAACAAGTTCATATTGCTAGTTAAAGTATTATGGAATAATCGAGGCATTGAGGAGGCAACATGGGAACTAGAATCTAAGATGCAAAAAACATATCCACATTTATTTTAAGGGTACGTAAAAATTCCGGGGATGAAATTCGCTTAAGGGGGGAAGTAATGTAACATTCCATTTTTTTCCTTCCGTTGATCGGATACTGTTACCGATACTGATCCATAAATTAGTAAATTCTTTCCTTCATTGTGTCCCGGATAATTTTCTAGCATGAGAATTTTAACTTAGCTAATTTCTATATTATAATTTAGTTAACGAAGTTATAGCATGCATATAAACTTAGCATGTAAACCACCAACCATACTTTAAACTTTAATTAGAGATAACCCATATGTTAAATACCTAATTTAAAATTCTCTAATTAACATAATTATGTAATTTTGGCCAAACATGTTAGTGGAAGAAATTTTCAATATAAACCCTCAAAAAGCTCATATTGCAAGAGATTTGTGCATGGGGAAAAAATGTAGTCAAACATTCAACCTTTCACATCTCTTCTCTTCCAAGAGAAATCTATCATATCACTCTATCTCTCTCCTTCACTCTATATCTGGCCAGCAGCAATCCTTCTCTATTTCCTCTTTCTTATTCAATTTTTTTTCACCCTAAACACCATGCTTACCTTGAAGAAGAAGAAGGAGCTCAAGAATAGTCAAGAAAAGGCCCATTGAAGCTTGGAAAGGGAGGAAAAGCGTTCTAAGGTATCAACTCTTAAGAAATTTTTTTATTCCATCAGTTAGAACTGAGTTAGATCAATAATTTTTTTATTCCATCAGTTAGAACTGAGTTAGATCAATAATTATAGTTATATTACATCTGGGGTCTTGCATGTAACATTTTAGGGCTTGCATGTCTTATAGTTATATTACATCTGGGGTCTTGCATGTAACATTTTAGGGCTTGCATGTCAATGTTATCTTGAAACAGAAATTTCTGCATGTAACATTTTAGGGCTTGCATGTCAATGTTATCTTGAAACAGAAATTTCGTGCAGAAATTTGCAGTAAGATACACTATCAGTAAAAAGATCATAACTTTCTTTGTATACATCTAAATGAAGAAATTATTTTTGTTCTCGAAACTACACTTTCATGGCTTTCATTTGAGACCCTGCTTGTTTAATTCTAAAATTATTTACTAGTTTGAACATATGGTTTAACTTAGTGCATATGTATAAAACTGTCTGCCTGAGTTATGTCCTTTGTAAAGAGCATATATCTTAACATATACCATACATACATGAAATTATTTTTGTTCTAGAAAGTAGACTTTCGTGGCTTTCATTTTATACCCTATTTGTTTAATTCTAAAATTATTTACTAGTTTGAAAATATGGTTTAACTTAGTGCATATGTTTGAAACTGTCTACCCGAGTTATGTACTTTGTAAAGAGCGTATATCTCAATATATACTATGCATACATAAAATTATATATGTTCTTAAAACTAGACTTTCGTAGCTTTCATTTGAGACCATGTTTGTTAAATTCTAAGATCATTTACTATTTTGAAAATATGGTTTAAGTTAGTGCATGTGTCTGAAACTATCTGCCTGAGTTATGTCCTTTGTAAAGAGCATATATCTCAACATAAACCATGCATGCATGAAATTCTTTTTGTTCTAGAACTAGACTCAATTTTTCTTTTGTTGATGTGAGTTTGAATTAATTCGAATAATGTTTGGTAAGTCTAAACCTAGTTCTAATAGCTAGTATATGTACTGGCAATTCCAGTCTACCCCCTGTGTTGTTTTGCATGTAACATGCATTATAAAAATAAAATTTTTATGAAACTAATGGGACTTGGAATCTAATCCATTATATCACTTATATGTCAACTTTAAGCTTATTTGCATTATGTTAAGTACCCAAAATAAATCATTCATTCCAGATAGTAATCTCTGTTTTTCTACTATAGTTTTGATAGGTGTAGTTTGCCAAAATAAATCATTCATTCCAGATAGTAATCTCTGTTTTTCTACTATAGTTTTGATAGGTGTAGTTTGCTGAGAGCATAACACTTACTATACATCATGCATTGATGTAATATTTTTATATTATAAAATTAGACTCATAATGGAGTTATTTAGAACTAGTTTCATACATTTTTGACATCAATTGTTATACCATCCATTTACCTAAATCTGTTGCATGTACACTACTAGTGCTGTTGTGCATGTTAAAGATATTAGATATAATCATCTAGAGTGTAGCTTATACCAGAATATAAGTTTTAAGTTAGAAAACTATAAAATACATAGTGTTTAGAATCTCATGTGATTATACATGTATATAGGACAAAGAATCTTTGATTCATTCGTTGGCTGAGAGGATCCCGACATAATCGGTAGGTAGCCTTTTATTGTTTCCTCTCAAGTCTTTGAGAGTTCAATTGATTACTTTCTTAAAATTCCTACGAGTTAGTTTCCCATGCTAAATTGTATATCTTATCACTTCTGTAATATTACTATTTGATTCACTTCATGCGTTGGCTCTTAGGGATTGCTTAGCCATTATTATCCTAATGTTGTTTATATTAGTTTTATATCTTTGATATCCTCGAAAGATTATATTGCAACATTTAGACTTGCTTTGATGATTCGACTATTGGTAATGATAATATTCCATTCTTTGTTGATAATTAATAGTCTATATTCATGGATTATGTCCTGTGTGAAGTAAGCTTCACCGGTGGGTGGTAATAGTAATGTGTCCCGGTGGGGACAATGCCCTGTGTGATAATGCTCACCGGTGGGTGTATAATGGCATGCGTGGTTTATTGATTATCCCATAATTAGGGAGTTTGGAATCCTGAATATTAGACCTTGATTATTTATCTTTACATGTTATTTCATTTTGGTCAATAATAGCGATATAAAAATGGCAACTTAATATTGAGATCCCTTTGTTTAAGTTTGATATCTATATCTATCATTTTTATTCGTTCCCTTGTGTTGTACCCGAGATTTTTATGGTTACCTATTGGGCCTTAGGCTCACCCCTATTGTTTCTGAATCCACTCGCAGGTCATACTAGTAGCAATGATAAGGGGATCGATTGCAGACCCTGAAATTGAAGATTAGCTCCGGAGGAAACTCTTAGTAGTAGTTAATTTATGTTCACTTTTGTAGTATTTTAGTCTTATAAAACCTGTACTAATGTTGTAGCCACTGATATTATTGTAATATTTTGTAGTTCCCTTTAGTGTTTTTCTATTTTGGTATTCTATGGACTCTGTTGTCAACCTTGTGATCCTGAGTATTTCATATACATCTCCACTACCTTATTTTTCGCCCTTCAGTATATCTATATTATGATGTGCATAAAGATTTAGCAGGTCGACCATTCTTATTATAGATAGGTCATGCTAAAAATTTTATGTAACCTCCCTGAGGGGCGTTACAATATAAAACATAATAATGACGTAATTATATATGTATTCGACAAAAAATATAATAAATCAGAAATATTAGTAATATTCATAAGATAAAATAATAAATATAAATAAGATACAATATTAATAATTATTACTGTATAATATTAATTCAGATGTTGCAATATATGATATAGTAGTCAAATCACATAAATACAATCAGCATAAACTATATACTACTAAATATAGTAATAAGTTGAATATAGAATCATCAATCTTAAAAATCAATGCATTCAAATAAGTAACAAACAAATTGACAGCATAAAGCTTAAAATAAATTATCACATACAAAAATCGTTGAATACGCTGAAACATAAATGTTATTTTAAATTATCCTTTATATTAGTTATAAGAGAATAATAACTAATGATACGAGCTAATGTAACAAAAACATATATAATTAGTAACTCAAATTCCAAACCTAACAATAGGAATAATATCTTAAATATCAACATAGAAATACATGGCTCTTAAAAATAACGAAACCAATACAAACATACTAAAACAATCTAACAAGAAAAAACTGACTGATAAAAACTAAATACTGAAAATGTAAAGGATAAGAATATAGTGCATATGTAGAATATTAAAATCATAAACTTATTAAAGTATATCACAAAATACGAACAATATACAATAATCTAAACATAAGTAAATAATAGTTAATATGATAGAAAAACACACTCATACACAATATAGATATGCAAAAGTATAAATAAACATAATAAAATAATCTAAATATCAGATATGTTAGGTGATGTACATGTGAAATCTTAAGCAATGTGAAATACTTAATGCACATGGTTTGAACAGTTGAAAACATATAAGTAATGATATATAATTTTTAATGAACAACAAACAATATAACACTATGTGTGATACATAAAATAATGTAATAAATAATACAAAAATTAATACAATCAACCCATATATATAAGCCAAACCAAAGAAAACATAATTGTAAAAATAACAACAAATATAATAATGACCGGTATGAGGAAAGATGATTTATAGGAAGAGAGAGTGTAGTCGTGAAGCGACGAGATAAGAACAGTGGAAAACTCCGGAGTCAAAGAGTGATAACGTAGGGACTAAGACATAATCTATCGAGATGATAGGATAAGGACTAACTATAGTCTTACGGATGAAATATGATATGCGTCTAAATTGTCCATTATATTCTCACTGGTAGGAACTCGGGATCGAGAACTGCATGGCCACCAAAAAAAACCTGTCACGCCCCGCTCCCCAAAATACCAGGGATCGGAACGTGAACAAACTTACGACGTATTTGACTGAGGAGAAATAAGTACTAGACCCTTTCTACTCAATCTAATATGCTAAGCATCAAGAAATAAACAATACGAAGTCACAGGTCCCAGATCACAATTAGCAAGAATATAACGAACAACACAAAATAGGAAATTATCATATCATCAAAAGTAGATCATCCGAGACATAAAATACGGGTCAAACATGCCCTTATACACGACTAAACAAATGAACACTGAAGAAATATAAAATACATCGTTCAACGGAAAGAAAAGTACTACAAAAGCAACTAGAACCATCAACTAAGAAAAGATAACTGAGCTTCGGCCTATTCTTCAACTCCGCCTGCAAGGCACTCCTGCTGAGAATATCATGGCTCTGGCACATCTCCAAGCTGGATCTGTCCGTCCTCTAAATCTGACGTACACTAGAGAAAATAGGTGTACGTCAGTGTGCATGGCACACGGCAAGATCCCACAAGGGAGAAAAGAAAGGTCGAACGACCAAGGCAATAACCGATGCAACAACAGTAATAACAAAAGAAACGTGCAACTAAAAATCTAACAAAATCAACATGCAAATTCACTACTAAAACATAACAGTCAAAAGGATCCATAAACATCCGAGTAACAATGTCATACAACTAGATGGAATTAATACTTAAAAATCTACAATACGAGACGTAGTACGTCAACCGAAATAATCCAAACAAGGAAACCTTCATGTATATACCATATGTCTCAAATTATAGATAATTAAATATTAATCTCGATCTATGTATGAAAAGAATATAACTGGTCCTCATCTCACAAGAATCCATAATCATCTAAGTAACGAGATCATGTAACTAACCATTCTATAATAGCTCATTGGTCCATATATCACATAGAGTCTGTTAGACCCTAGAGGGGGGGGGGGGGGGTTAACCAACTCTTAAACAGCTCTTAAACGGGATTAACAACTTGTTAAACAGTAAACTTGGATTTCTTGATATTTTAGAAGAAGAGCAGCAATGGGGTATATATAGCACCCCATTGCAACAGCTAAAAATAAGAAAAAGACCAAAAAGCCCATTAGAAAAACTAGTCGTTAGGCTCAGTTTATCAGCTCGTCGGTCGACCGGTACGGTCGACCGATTAGTTCAAAAACCCAGAGAAAACATGTTTTGAAGCAGGCGGTCGACCGACGTGAATTTCGGTCGACCGAATGGATATTTCGGTCGACCGACGGAAATTCCGGTCGACCGGAAAATACTCAAAGAAATTCTCAGAAAACAGACTACCGTCGGTCGACCGTATCGGTCGACCGAAATCTGATATGTGAAAAATGACAGGTTTTGGGTCAGTTTTGAGAATTCGTTAAAAATATCAATTCATATCCAAAAATAGTGAAACTTTGGGGAAAGTTTATAAATGATGAAATGAACATGTTTGAAAAGGAATTTTTGGAAAAACGAATTTCGTTTGTGAAAACTACCTGTTTTTGAAAAATGATTAGAAAACCTGTATTTTTATGAAAGTGAAAGTTTGATATAGGACTTGTAAATATTCATATATATATTGTGCATATATTATATGTATATAATCAGGTATGAGAGAGCTGTAAATAAGAGATAAAGATATTTTAACAACGTTTAAAGAAAAATCATCTATATGATAGAAAATGTCAAAGATCGTGTTAAGTGTATATATATTGAGCTTAGATATAATCATACTATATATGTAAGAAAACTGATCATATACCTAAGAAAACCCACGCAGATGAACTTGAATCTTTAACGCTGTGTTGAAATACCTGAAAAGAGAACATAAACACAAAACACTGGAAAAACGTATTAGTAATAAATTGTTTGTCAAATCATCATCAAAACTATAGGGTCAACAGAGTCAATGTTTATATTCTCGGATAACTAACTGTTCACAAATCCCCTACGTGCACCCAATACGCCGCTACACTGGATCGATCAGAGGGCTACACACAATCCGATTTTACCCTGGTTCGAACTCAAGCTAAACTCGGGTGAATGTCAAATTCACGGACCAAAGTGACTA
Organism: Asparagus officinalis; assembly: GCF_001876935.1. Classification (NCBI taxonomy): domain Eukaryota; kingdom Viridiplantae; phylum Streptophyta; class Magnoliopsida; order Asparagales; family Asparagaceae; genus Asparagus; species Asparagus officinalis. Next base: position 28,834,166 of record NC_033799.1, on the reverse strand, counting down.
CACTAGCTTCACTTTGACCAAACAAACCAACCCTAAGCTACACTGGATCCTGGGGCGAGCCTGAAAGATACAACAACAGCTATATCTGATCACATGAACCAAGACTTTCCCATCCCAACTCTTCTCGCTTTTCTAAATCAACAATCATAACCTAAACTAGATCTCTGGTCCACCTCCTAAATTCAGTCAACGCACACACACATGTCACTAAGTCTTGTTCATGACGCACAAGGCCACTAAGTCATGAACTACTAAGAGTTCTCAATCACAATAAAAATAATAAATGAAACAACCAATCATGTACAACGATATCATAGCATACCACGTAATTAAAATAAGAATCATGGAATCGATGATTGTTTTGCACATAAAATGTCACGGTCAACAACCATCCATCATGCGTTCATAAACTAATTTAATTAAAAAAATAAATAATCTTTTACAAAATGAATTCTTTTCAATTTATCTCTCACCATAATTATTCTAAAAATAATATTTTAAAATAATAAATTCATAAATTCAAAAATATTTTTTTTACAAGATAAATTCTCATTAATTCAAAATAGTCTATTTTCCCAAAATAATTCTTTTAAAAATATTTATCATTCGAAAATAATTCCTTTCACAAAATAAATTCTAAAAAATATTGTAATTATTCTAAAATACTATTTATCACATAATTATGATTCATTTAATACTATTCATCAAACTCACGTAGATAATTATTAACAAATCTAAAATATTAATAAATAATTAAAAATGTAAATTCACATGCACGACAAATATAAGAATTGAAACAAAAAAAATGGAAATCATGATCTTGCCTTGGGGTATTGTTGAACGAAGCGACGTGCGAAACTATGGCGGGGGTGTTGACGACGAGCGACAAGGAGGTGTCTCTTAGCGGCATGGCGTAGATTACGTCCGAATCTGATCGCGGTGACTAGCTCTAGTTGATCTGCCGACCGTGGCCTGGTCGGATCATTCCTTTTATGTAGTGGCGGACGTCATTAGTGTGTGGTCTGAGCCGGCTAGTAGGCACGATTGTTGTCGGATCAGTGCGGTTTTTGGTCGAGGCTGAGGCGTGTGTGATCTTAGCGTTGCGCCGTTGGCTTGGAGTTTGCCGTACTGCGTCACGGCTAATGGCGGTGTGGTCATAGGGGTCGCGACGACGCGGCAGTGCGGCTCAGTTCATGGCTGCAGCCGTGGGGATGAGTAACTTTATGGTACTGATGGTTGTAGCTTTGGCTCTTTCTGGTCTGTGCGGTCGGGTGAGGCGCTGGAGTTATGGTTGCTGACGTTTATATAGTGTACTATGAGCTCTGCAGAGGGGGTCGACGGAGCTTGATGCGAAGCACTAGCTGTGTGTCTGGGGTTTTTTTTATTTTTTTTTTTTTTTATCTTCTTTTTTTTCTCTTTTTTTTTTTTTTCTTTTTCATTCTTTTACTCTGTTGTCGCGTCGCTGCGTGGTTGGAGTAGATGAGAGGAGGGATGATGGTCACATGGCCTAGAGATGAGGAAGCGGTTTTTTTTTCTTTTTCTTCTCTGGCTGGTGGATCTGTGCGTGGGTTCTTCGAGCGTTGGCGACGAGGAGAGGGATTAAAGGCCATATCTGTTAGGGATCTTTTGGTCGCTGGTTGTGGTTGTGTTTTTTTTTTGAGCTCTGGGGATAAGGTGGTTCGTCCTTGCTGTAGCAGCTCCGGAGTCTGGGAGCGCGTCGACTCGCCGATGGAGGAGTGTGCAAGGCGGCATTTATGAGGACTCGGCGGCTAGGCGCTCAGTGCGCCGGCACTCGTCGGTCTCGAGGCAGTCCGGTTGTCTTGGTGGACGGTGAAGGCTGTTACGGGTCGGCGGGAGAGAGCGATGAGGAGAGAGAGATTGAGAGATGAGCATTTTGTTTTTTTTTGTGTGATGTACGGCGGTTGGCGGCGCATTATGTGAACAGGAGAGCGTTTTGCCGTTACAGGATATTTATATATTATATATATTTATATATTATATATTATAATATTATTCATATTTTATATATATATATATAATATATATATTTATTATTAAATTACTATATTAATTATATTAATATATATATATTATTAGGAATATATAATATATTATTTATATAATATATATTAATATATATATATTATAATATATATAATTTATATATATTATATATTATATATATATACTTATATCATATATGAATTAATGGTATCCTTTGTTATAGGAGGCGGATTTCCTCTATGACGCCTCTTAAAATCACATGATTTTTTCTTTTTTTTTTCTTTTTTTTTTCACCGACATTGTGGATGCATCGCTCCGGTTGAACTTATCTACTATATTCGAAAGCCCAAAACCACAAGTTGGGGTGTCAACCCATCGTCGTTTGACCCTTCATCATCGTATCAATTTTTAATGGTTTTGATATGAATAGAACTTTTCACATGCTCGCATGGAGGGTTCAAACGACTTGATGATTCACCCCAAACTTGGTGTGTTGGCTGTTTCTTTTAAATAGTAGATTAAGTTCAACGGATGCGCGATCATTCCATTAATATCAACTCTAATCATGTGATTTTAGAGCCGTCAATGGCAGGAAATCCCCTCCTTATGACCAGATACCCATTACATCTATACTATATATATATTAATAATATTAATATATATTATAATATATTATATATTATATATATATCATTATATATATATACTATACATACTATATAGTTATATATATATTATATATATATATTTTTATATATATATCTATACAATTCTATTATATATATATTTATTATACTATATTTATATACATATAATATTTATACTATATTTTATATATATTATATATTATTATATTGATATATTTACTATATATATACTATATTATTATTATTAATATATATATATATATAATATTAGGGTTAGGGTTAAGTATTTAAAACAAAAATTAATTAAAATAAATAATTACTTATATTTAAAAATCAAAATAATTATGGAATAATTATCTACAAATAAAAATGTACCAGTTGTATTAATACAATAGCTAATTTTCGCAATAGAAGAAATAACACAAAAAATTATACAATTAAACAAGAATAATCAATAAAAAAATTACTTATATTAAAATCAAATAATTATATGATAATTATCTACATGATAAAACGTACCAGTTGTACTAATATAACCGATAATATGCAACAGTAGAAATAATATAACAAATTATACAAATAATACGTAATTAATAATACAACGTATTATACGAAATAATACGTAATAGTAAAAATAATACAATGTATTATTCAAAATGATATATAATAGTATCGATAACACAACGGATTAATTCCAAAATTTTTTACTAAACTAAGTTAATTTATAAATATCAAAATCATTTAAATAAATTTAAAATTTAGACTTTTAAATCGTAGAAAATTCTAAAAAATCGAGAAAAATACAAATACTCTTTTAAAATAATAATTGAATATTTTAAAATACCAGAAAAATTATTTTAACTAGTATCGAAAGTTCATGATCATTACAAACTTTTATCATTTGTGTTTGATGGGGATCATCTATCTACAATAATTTTTAATTAGCCTACAACTACACATTCAAGGCTTATAGGAATTGTGTTCTTTCATCAAAGGAAGTTTTCTCTTGGGTGTGAGAGAAGATCTCTTAGTTTAGAGATTGTTACAATTTACAGGGACTTGCAAATTGGTCAGATTTGGTTTATAATTTTGTAATAGTTTTTTAAAATCATAGTGAAAATCTCAAGCGGGATTTAGTTAGGGACTGGATGTACACCCGGGGTGGTGGAACCAGTATAAAAGCTTGTGTTTGTGATTGCTATTTTTTGTGATTGTTGTTATCTTTCTTGTAATTTATAATCTACTTTGCAAAAATTTTAAATAAATGCTATTCGTCCCCCTCTAGTGTTTAGTGTGTACTTGGTCAGATCCTACACCGACCCACAAAATGGCCAAGGCGCCTCCTTCTTAGAAGCACAGTACTCCCGAGCATGACCTGAGTGAGTTTCGCTTGTAGTGGTTATTGAAAGTGGATGAATCCTCTAGAAAGGGAGGCAGTGGAGCTAGAGTAGCCCTATGTGGCCTTGATGGGTCCACACATCAACATTCCATCACTTTCGAGTTTTTAGCCTCAAACAACAAGGCTGAGTACAAAGCACTCTTGGTAGGACTCTAAGCTCTAGGCAGTGGAGCTGGAGTTTGCAGTTAAGGTTGAACTCATCTACATCTTGTCATACTCTCAACTTGTTGTCTACCAAGTAAGGAGAGATTATAAAGCTAAAGACTTGAGAATTATCCTGTATTTGAAGGCGGTCTAAAGGCTATTGAGCAATTTTGAAGATTTTAGAATCTCAAATTCCCTCGCACCCTCAATGCTTGGAAAGATGCCTTATCCAAGCTCGGAGCGCAAGGAATAGTCAGGGATCCTTGTATACGGACACCTCAAGAACCCTAACATCATGGAAGTTCCAACTAACTCAATGATGCAACCCAAAGCACCAATGGAGCCCTATTGGATGGATCCTCTCATCTAGTACTTGATAGTGGGGACCTCACTAGAGAATGCTACTGAAACAATGAGTCTACAAAGAAATACTTGAAGATATCTTATGATCGATAACCAGCTTTATCGAATCTCATACTCCTGTAGTAGTGTGTGCCCTATCTCAGTTGTCTTCGGCCAGCAAAAGGTAGTTATGTTCTAAAAAAATACATGAGGGAACTTGCAGGAATCACCTAGAAGCCAAACCTCTCACTCAAAAGGTAATTCGTCAAGGTTATTATTGGCCTACCATCCTAGCCGAGCTCGAAAGACTCGTCTCTCGATGCAAGACTTGCTAATTCTTCTCGAATGTACCGCGAGCTTTAGCAATTGAACTCACTCAAGTCGTAAAGCCCAATTCTCTTTGCTCAATAGCGGTTGGATTTATTGGTGCCTCTCCCAACAGTTTCAGTGCAACAAAAGTTTCTAATAGTGACCATAGACTATTTTACGAAATGGATAGAAGCTAAGCTCTTGGCCAAAATCGTGAGACCAACATCACCAATTTCATGTGGAAATCAATCGTCTATAGATTTGGAGTTCTCATCTCATTCGTCACCGACTACAGCATCCATTTCTATAGCAAAGGCTTTCGAAGTCCTTTTTAAGAATGGAAAATACAGCTCGAATTCACTTCAGTGGCGCACTCAAAATGCATCGGGCTTGCAGAGACCACCAACAAATGCATACTCTAATATCTGAATTGTAAAGATGGAAGTGAGGTGGGTTTAATCTAGTGCCCATATTAGATTTTAAGTAGTCTCTACTTAAAATAGTCTTGTCTAGATTAAAAAACAAACATTGACCAAAGAAGTAGATTTGGACTATTTTTAAATAGTAGCCTCACTATTTTAAATATTAGTATTAATTTTTTTAAA
>NC_033799.1:28809818-28828706 GCF_001876935.1 Asparagus officinalis | reverse complement strand
TAACATAGCCATTTATTGGAGTTTAAAGAAGGGGAATGAGCCCTCGACCCAAAATAGATGGAGTAGGATTTATTCAATCAAGTACGTAGTTTGCATATACCTATTATGTATGAAATTTATGATTTTCATTAGTGCATGTAATCATCTCAATTTGAGATGAGAAGCAATTCGGCAATTCCCCAGCCCTCCCATATCTTGCATTTATAGTATTCTTGTTCTAATAGGTCTCTCTCTGCTTTTAAAAAAAAATCTGGGTCCATGTTAGGGATGTCAAATGGGTGATTTTGGTTGGGTCTTGGTTGGGTCATAAATGGGTGGGCACATTTATGATCACTTAACCATTTATGACCCATTTAGCATTTGCTAAATGGGTCACTTCTCAACCACCAATTTACTAAATGTGTGGTTCATGGGTGACCCAATAACCCATTTAGTTATGATTATGATGCTTCTATATATATGTAAGTTTCAGGGGTCTACTTGTAAACTTTTAGGGGTTTTTGGCAAACTTTCAAGGGGTTTTCTGTAAACTTTCAGGGGGTTTTCTACAAACTTTCAAGGGGTTTTCTGTAAACTTCCAGGGGGGTTTTTGCAAACTTTCAGGGGTTTTCTGTGAACTTTCTGGGTGGTTTTTGTAAACTTTCAGGGGGTTTCCTGTAAACTTTTAGGGGGGGTTTTGCAAACTTTCAGGGGGTTTTCTGTAAACTTTCAGGGGGTTTTCTGCAAACTTTCAGGAGGTTTTCTGTAAACTTTTAGGGATTTTTCTGCAAACTTTCAGGGGGGTTTTCTACAAACTTTTAGGGGTTTTATGTAAATTTTTAGGGGGTTTTCTGCAAACTTTTAGGGGGTTTTCTGTAAACTTTCAGGGCTTTTTCTGCAAATTTTTAGGGGATTTTCTACAAACTTTTTGGGGTTTTATGTAAACTTTCAGGGGGTTTTCTATAAACTTTCAGGGGGTTTTCTGTAAACTTTTAGGGGGTTTTTTGCAAACTTTTAGGGGGTTTTCTACAAACTTTCAGGGGGTTTTCTGTAAACATTTCTTTCTCAATTGAATCGACTACTTGAAAAAATTAGGACAGGATTGTGAGCAAAAGAAGCAAATGATGACGGGGCTGAGCAAAAGAAGAGATGGACTCGTAACAAGTCTAGTCTACTGCCTGCTCGGTTATTTAAAAAAGCCCTTACTTTGGTCTTGTGTCAAAATTTTCAGAATACCGGAGTACCCTCAACATTTAATTCAGTTCTTCTTCATCTTAGGATCAAATTAGGATAGAGCAAAGAAATGACAAAAATATCTTCAGAAAACCCCACCTTACACGGTTTACAAAACCACACTACCTATCAGCTCTATTTGATAAAAACATCCTAACTAAATTTGGCTCTAAAAACTCACACACCACACATTCCATAAAAAAATCCTAACTAAATCTTTTTGCCGTCGAAATTTGTCAACAAAATGTGGTAAAAATATCACGTCCCACTCCGAGGATCTTAAAAATCATGCACCTCCTTAGCCTTGCATGAACTGCTTTGAGAGAAATTGTGTTTTTCTTTCCTTTGTTCAAAATCCATGAGCTATGAGTGTAATTGTTCATTTCTTCATATTTGTTGTTGGTTAAAGTCTATTATTTTTTCCATGTTTGTTCTTAATTTTTTTATAAATTACACTTGGCCGCACATGCATATATCTCCTGCCGACGAAGAATTGTGAGCGCCTACTTTTTATATTTATATATCCTTAAGGGTGTTTTTTGTAATTTTTAAAAGTTTGAGGGTGTTACTTGCAAATTTGATATTTATAGGGGACTACCAAAATTTTTTAGATTTCATGTGTCATTTGCAAGTTTAGAAAATTCTAAGATTGTTTTGTAGTTTTGAACTCTTGAGGGTGTTTTTTACAATTTTTAAACTTTGAGGGTATTTTTTGTAAATTATAAATTTATAGGGGGCTGCTAGTAATTTTTGGATTTCATGTGTCATTTGTAGGTTTTGAAATTTCAGGATGGTTTTGTAATTCTAAACTATGGAGGGTGTTTTTCTAAAAATTTAAAACTTTGAGGGTGTTAATTGCAAATTTTAAATTTATAGGGGACTATTGAAATTTTTTAGATTTCATATGTCATTTGCAAGTTTATTAAACTCTAAAATTGTTTGGTAATTTTAAAGTCTTGAGGGTGGTTTTCTCATTTTCTATAACTTTTAAGGGTATTTTTTGCAAATTATAAAATTTCAATGGGCTATTGGTAATTTTTGAATTTCATGTGTCATCTGTGAGGTTAGAAAATATTGATAGTTTTTTTATAATTTTTAACTCTTGAGGGTGTTTTTATAATATTTTAACCTTTGAGGGTGTTTTTTGCAAATCTCAAAATTTTAAGGGGTTGTTAGTCATTTTAAGTGTTTTCTATAATTTTTAACTTTTAAAAATAAGTTTTATAATTGTTGAAGTGTTGAGGGTGTTTTTAAAACAATATCCATCTAAACGGGTAAATGGGTGGGTAATAACCCGCCCATTAATGACCAATTTATCTTTAATAGAAACTATACCCACCCATTTATGGTCCATTTAACTAAATGGGTGTGTTTGGATGGTTCATTTAACGGGCGTGCATGGATGGGCAATTGGTTTTGGGTCCATTTTGCCATCCCTAGTCCATGTCTACAGATCAGCTGACATTTTTCATAAATTTTACGAACGGTGGCCCTAATTTCTGAGGTAGTTTAAACCAGATAATAGTGGATTCCGGTTTGGTCTCAAATGGATCAAACTTTGCGTGCCATCCTTGCAATACCAGGTTTAAAAAAAAAAAAAAAGGACGTGGCCTAAAATTTAGTAAAAGGGTCCGAATTCTAGATTTATATCCGCGGACCACAAAATGCTAAGATTCACATGATCCCTCTTGTCCTCATTTTAAATCCTTTCATTTCCCCACAAACAAACAAGCTATTAACTCACTACATCGAAGTCATTAACTACAGCACACAGTATGTATATATATACACCGCTTGACCACCTTAAACAAATATTATTTCCTTCGCCCTGACAACCTTGGACTCTCCTAAATACTAAAATGTCTCCCTCCCTCTATCTCCTCCTCTCCCTCCTTCCTCTCCGGAGCCTATCTCTCCCTCCGCCGCTGCGTACTCCCCGCCGCTCCCTCCGGGCCCCACCGGGCTCCGATCCTCGGCTGCATCCCGCGCCTCGGCCCGCCCTCCACCGCACCTTCCACTCCCTCGCCGCCGTGCACGCCCCCTCATGCACCTCCGCATCGGCTCCGTCCCCACCATCGTGGTCTCCGACTCCTCCACTGCGCGAGCATTTCCTCAAATCCCACGACACACCTTCGCCAACGCCCCCCTTTGGAGGTCTTCCGCCTCCCTCTCCTACGCGCCACAGGCGGCGTTCGCCTTCGCCGACTACGGCGACTACTGGCGCCACATTCGCAAGCTCTGCGTCACCCACCTCCTCTCCGCGCCCAAGATCTTGGCCTTTCGGCCGGTACGTGCTGAAGAAGTCGCGCTTTTCGTAGGAACGCTGGCGTGCGCCGCCAAGTCTGGCTCCGGGGTGAGCGTTTCGTCGGCAGTGAAGGAGGTGATATGTGGTATCGTGACCCGGACGATTATGGGGAGGAAGTTTGAGGCCGGGACAGAGGAAGGGAGGAGGTTTATGGAGAATACCAAGGAGCTCATGAGTTTGTTCGGAGCGTTCAACGCTGCTGATTTCTTGCCGGCGCTTAGGGTTTTTGACGTGCAGGGGTTGAGGAAGAGGATGAGGAAGGTGCATGCGGAGTTTGATGAGATGCTGGAGAGGGTGATTGATGAGCATTTGAAGGAGGGGAAGAAGAGGGAAGGGGAGGTGAAGGATTTTGTGGATGTGATGTTGGAGTTGATGGAGAGTGGAGAGGAGGTTGATGGGGTGAGGATTGATCGGACTACCGTCAAGGCCATTGTTCTAGTAAGTATGAAATTAGTTAAAAGGAATTTGAATCGTGCCTGTCAGCCAAAAAAAAAAAAAAACTAAAGAGATCACTATTATTAATTAAAACAGAGATTATTTAACTATAATTTTTTTCCATACTTATCCATTAAACTATTTTTAGTATTTATTCTCTAATTCATTTTAAACACCATCAAATTAATAAATAAAAAGTAATAATTTATTATGTACTTAAACTAATAGTTTAACGGACAAATAGAGACCATTTTAGTAGTTTAGAGGCAAGACGGAATGAATGAACAATTGGGTAAGAAAGAGACGAATGCAATACATAGAGGATATATAGGGACTAAAATCGCTAAGGAGTAAAAGGGAGGAAGTTAATAGTTCAGTTAGCAATTAGGATTTGGAGCTTAATTAATTTTTGTATTCTAGGGCTTTTTTTTTCGATGTCTCTATCTTCAATTTTTTTATCTTAATATATATTGTCCAAAAAGATATTGGAGGTGTCTGGGAAAGCTTTTCTTTCTTTCTTTCTTTCTTTTTTTTCTCTTTCTATATTTTTCTTTTTGGGTTAAAATAGCTTTGAAGTTTGTTTATTCATGTATGTCTATTTTAAAATACGTTAGCTTGTAAGTCTCATTTTAAAAAGATGGTATACCCTAATTTTGAAAAAAAAAACTTGCTTATAAGATCACTTAAATAAGCTAGGATTGACCAACAAATTACTAGTCTAACCAAGTAATCGTTACACAACTTGTATCATAATAGCCAAAGAAACCATCAAAAGCTATCATAGATAAAAGAGTCTACAAATAAGCTCCTCCAAAATTCCAAATACCCTCAGTGGGGTTATTGGTTGGTGTAATTTTGGTGTAAGTGGGATAATTTTTTTAGGACTTTACTTTATGGTGTTATTCATTGGGATAATGAGATTAGTATTTCACTTCAAGGTGTTATTCATTGGGACAATGAGATTGAAACAATTACCCCCTCTTTTCACAAAATTAACTCACTTTTATAAAAAAAAATTTATCCCAACCTCCAAAAATTACTCATTCTTAACTTTGGGACAATCATGAGGAAAGTGAGATAATTTTGAAGAACTAATTTATTAAATATCTAATATATGTTAATTGTATTATGATATATAATATATCTTAATTATATTATATTATAAAAGTATATTATAATGTAAGATAATAAAATATTATATAATATTATCTAATATAACATTATTATATATCGTTATTACATATTGGTTAATAATATTTCATATATTACAATATTAGTATTATATTATTATAATATTACTTTATATTATTTAATATATATTTTATTAGTTAGAATAAAAATATTATTGTAGTATTTTTATAATATAAAATATTATATTATAATATAGTGTTTATATATTTAAAATATATTAATATATTATAATATAATTATTATATAATAATTACTACTTTTTATTATACTTTATTATATTAATTAATACTCTTAAATATATTGTTTGGTAGTTATAATATTAAATAATGTTGTATTACTGTAATAAAAATTATAATAATCTACTATATATTAAAGTATGGTAATATATGTAAAATTAATTAATATAATATATAATAATATTTTTTAATTAATAATATTGAAAACATAATTAATAGTATATTGTTATTATAAATATGTATATTTTTAATAAGGAAAAGCCATGACATCAATTATTGCTATTTAAATTATAGTAATTATCATAAAATAAAATAAATTATTATATTTTTAATAATAATATAATTTTTAAAATAATATTATATCGAATTAAACAAAATATTATAATATTTGATTAAATATTATATTATTGAAATATTATATTAAATATAATATTTGTATATTATATCAATTATTATATAATATATCATATTACTGTAATATATTATATTATATTAATTAATAATATTAAATATAGTTATAATTATTTAGTAATTAGAATATAATATAATATATTTTAGTATAAAGTAAAATAATGTATTACATTTGACGCAGTGCGAAAGTGATAGCCTCGGAATCCACCAAGGGCGTTCTCCGAATCCATAAAGAACAATTTTTGAATCCACAAAGAAAATATCGTAAAGAGAAATTTTATTGATCAAAAGTTATCCATCTAGGCAGGGCCGGCCCTGGGGTAAGCCCACCAAGCCCCGGGGCTGGGGCAACCCAGGGCCGGGGGGCAACCCATCCCGAACGCTCCTACACCCCTCAAACTGTATTTATATTTGATTTTTGAAGTAGACTATGTAAGAGGGTCTTTATGCAAAAAAATTTAGGGGTTGTATTTGTAAAAAAACTCTAGTAATGACCCTACTCAACTGGCCAACTCCCAATTTCCTCTGTCCTGCAGATCCCGCTCACAAAAAAAATAAGAAAAAATAAGAAAGATTGAAAACCCTCCTCTCCACCACCTCCAGTCCTCCTTCCCGAGCCGGCGAGCCTCCGACGACCCGTCTTCAAGCTTCACCCCATCAGACTCATCCTTCACCCCATCAGGTAAAATTTTTTAACTAAATAAATTTAGGGTTTTTTTGGACAGAAATTTAGCGTTTTTATGTTTAATGTTTTGCAATGAAATTAAGATTTTGATTTTGAATCTTGGTTGAATCTTGGTTGAATCTTAGTTGTTGAAGAATTAAATTAGGGGTAATCTTGGTTGAATCTTACTATCTTAGTTGAAGAATTAAATTAGGGGTTATGATGTTTTGGAATGAATTAGGGTTTGTTTTAATAATAATGATATTGCTAATTAGGCATTGATCCTATATGGGAATAACATATTCTATCTTCTGTTCTGAATTTCTTTCTATGAACATCCGCGGGCACAAGTGGATTTAGCATGTGATCCAATTTCATTCACCTCAAGACATGCATAGTTTTTAGAATAATATATATGTTGGAATTCCTTGTTTTGAAATTAATATGTGTTCAACCATTAAAAGTGATAATTTAAGTTTGACAGGAAGTCGGTAGACCAAGCAAATTGAGCAAAATCTAGATTAACTGTAGATTTTTTTGACACCTGGTTATTGTGTTTTTTTGGGTGGGGGGCTAGCAAGGGGATCATGAAAATAGGCAATTGGGAAGATAAGGGGTCTGTCCGTAAGTAACCCTTGAAAATTTTCAATTTTAAACATGTCAATTTTATGGGTGATGCTTTTCTTGAAGATAAGGGGTCTGTCCACAAGAAGCCAATGAACTTGCTAATGATGTTGGTATTGATCCGACATTTCCGATAAAAAGAGTGGTTCGTAGAAAGAAGCATTTTGATGAGGATGTGGAAGCGAATGTTGAAGGTAGTCAATCACCGGAGGATAATTTTAGAGTTTCCTATTTCCTCCACATTATTGATCAAGCTCTTACATCACTCAAAGATCGTTTTGAACAATCCGAGCTCTATGAAGAAATCTTTGGTTTTTTGTTTAATGCAAAGTTCATGAGTATTGGTGAAGAAAAATTAATGGAACATTGCATTAAATTACAAAGATACTTGGAACACAACCAACAATGTGATATACATGGGAAAGATTTATTCAATGACCTACGAGCTTTGCAAACAATGTTGCCGAAGGAAGTGACTAAATCAATAGACATCCTTGACTTCATAAGATCTTATTGGGATGATGGTGGCTTTCAATGTGCATGGGTTGCTTATCGGATTTTGTTAACTATCCCAGTTACGGTTGCCTCGGCAGAGAGAAGTTTTTCCAAGTTGAAATTAATAAAAAGTTATCTTCGCACTACCATGTCACAGGAACGATTGAATGGATTGGCAATGATATCAATTGAAAATGAATACTTAGAGAAACTTGAGTATGATGACTTAATTGAAGAATTCGCTTCAAAAAATTCAAGGAGAAGTATTTTTCTTTGATGGGAATTGTAGCACAAATGTAATCTCTTCTTATATGAATATTGATTTTGCATGAGAATATTATCAGTTTGAGCCCAATATAGAACGCTAACTTGTATTATATGTATTCATTTTTATCGTTATTATTCGTACCAAAATTTTAATATAAGGGGCAACCAAAATTGGATTGGGCTAGGGCAACCCAAAGCTCGGGGCCGGCCCTGCATCTAGGGCTTACAAGACTCTTCTTAAATAGAAAAGAAACAAGACTCCTACTATGACTCAAGTTTTACCAAAAATAGAAATAACAAAACTCTTCCTAAAAGACTTCTTAAGATTAGGGAAGTCAATCGATCAAATCTAAGATCAAACCGAATTTGTTTCCTAATCAAAACAGACTCTTAAAATATTACTAAAAATAGTAAAAAACTGACAAAAACACTGATATCTCTCAAACCGGAGGGAATTTGGCAAAACGGATGGAGGCTAACCTAACTTTGATAGGTTTGGTCGGCCCCGTCTCGAAAAAATACATGATTTTTATATATAATTCGTCCAATTCCGACTTATGGTTTGAATGTTATGACTCGTTCTTCACAGCAAGCTATTTTCCTCGACCGGGACCGCGTTTGGGCTTGCCATTGTCCCGCTTAAAAAAATGTAGCCTGTGTTCTACATCAATATTATAATATCATACCAAATAATATACTAAACCAATTAGGTAAATTAATTTAGATTTAATTGATAGATAAATATTGTACTTTACTAAGGTGCCACATCATCAATTATTTCACATGAATTGTCAAATCAAAGCTTGTCTCTCATTATCCTAAATTGTTTCACTTTACACCACTCAAAATATTCCAAAGGTATTAAATTGTTTTATTGGAACAATTATCCCACTTCGCCCCAATTTGCTCCAACTATTTTGTAAGTGGACAAACATCTTCATTATTATATTTTTAAAATATTATGCATGTATGTATCCATAGCCGATTTTAGTAAGTATAAATATGAATTTTCTTTATCAAGACAAATCAATATTTATATTTATATTCATGCTTTGTGAATGGATATGAATATATACAATAAGTATCATATCCCATTGGTGAATGGATATGAATACTATAAGTATCATATCCCTAAGAATCATTACTGGTGATGTGGTTGATCACACACCAAAGGCCCCTCATGCAGATCAGTCCCCGCTTACTATACCAACCTCCAAAGTTGCTTTTCTAGATCCAGTTCTGTCTCTACTTAGAAGAGGTATTACTTTACGGCATTCATTCGCACCAATGCGTGAAGTTTGTCTACCGAATATATGAAATGGAGTTAAATCTCAGATTAGAAAAACTATTAAATACATATATTATTAAATATGTCTGCACCTATAGTTTAATTATGGGTGAATGTTTAAAATCAACTTTGATTTGAACAGACTTGCGTAGTGCATCTCCATTCATAGGCCCCTACAAACTCCATGATAAGTACATAATATGCGTGAAGTTCGTCCAAATTATATAACGTACCAAGTTAATTTCCATTGCTTCGTAAATATATCAACCCTCTTAGTGATTTTGTTTCATTTAAGGACATGCTCGAGGCTTCAATGGACACACTGCGCACTCCAATCGAATGGGCCCTTTCGGAGCTCATCAAGCATCCACGGATCATGAAGAAGGCCCAACAAGAGCTAGAAGCAGTCGTGGGCCTCCACCGGAAAGTTGAAGAGCCCGACTTACCGAAACTCGAGTACTTGAGCATGATCGTGAAGGAAACCCTCAGGCTCCACCCTCTCAATGCATTCATCTTCCACCACGGTAAACAAGAATGCGTCGTCAACGGGTATCTCATACCGAAGCGCTCCAACGTGATGATCAGCCTGTGGTCGATAGGCAGAGACCCTAAAGTGTGGGATAACGCAGAGGAGTTCATACCAGAAAGGTTCGTCAGTAGTGACATCGACTACAGGGACAACGGTCTCCGACTGCTTTCGTTTGGATCGGGTCGAAGAATGTGTGCCGGTATGCAACTTGCTTTGGTTGTGTACCCGTTGATCTTAGCTCAGATGATCCACTGTTTTGACTGGGATCTTCCTAAAGGCGGGTCGGATTTGGATATGAAAGAAGTTTACGGATTCACTATGCCGCGGGCCGAACCGTTATGGGCGATTCCGAGGAAACGGCTCGATGTAACTGAAAAGGCTCATGAAGTCGTAGGAGTTGTACTATGCCAATGGGGTCGGAGCACTGGACCGGCCCAAATTGTTTTAATTTGTAATAAGGCAGGAACCGCAGTGATCGTATAGTTAGTGGTTTATTAATGGTGGTGAGTTTCTTTCGTTATCTTCTTAAGTAGTAGTTAATGATGATGTTTGGTAATAAATAAAATGTGTATGCTTATTGAAATTATTTTTGCTTTTAAATGAGTTTTTTAGAAACAACATGTTTTTAAAAGCAACTTCTTTTAATTATAATTTGTACGTCATATATATCATTTATATTTTGCCCTTATTTTCTGCTATCAATAAACATGAAGCTAAAATTATGTCTATTGTTGTCATTTTCTCTTATAATCACCTTTAAGAGCATTTTTACCACACATCTTAACTGATTTTGAGAGCAACTTTTGATATATGGTTAGCAAACAGTTTATATAAATAACTTATTATAAGCTTTTGCAATACCAAATTAACTCGCCCTAAGAAAGTGTTTGGCAATGTCATGCTCAAATGTTGATTTATTATATGATACTTTTTCCAACAGCTAATTTGTTGATATGGATAGCGACTTCTTCTTCTTCTATTATATCAACGACCAATCGGGCGATGTATCCAAGCGTAATCGTTAGACCGCAACATCGAAGCTAAGTGAGATGCGACGAAGCAGATTAACGAGGCTACGAGGCTAACGAACCGCACGCGAACAACGGAATACATCCACTCGCGTGCGGAATCAAGTTAACGGTTCGGTGAGTCAACGAGTCATCCAACTGTGGGACGGATTCGAACTCAAACACCGAAGCGGATTTACTGCCAAATCAGGATCCATGGGGTGGCCGAGCCACCCCATGGGGTGGCCGAGCCACCCCATGGGGTGGCCGAGCCACCCCATGGGGTGGCCGAGCCACCCCATGGGGTGGCCGAGCCACCCCATGGGGTGGCCGAGCCACCCCATGGTGGCTCGGTGGCCGAGCCACCCCATGGTGGCCGGCCAACTGTGCCAGGGCATAGTGAAGAGTGCCTATAAATAGAGAGGCATGGTTCATTTGTAGAGGGTTGGAATTTTGGAGCCGAAACTCTGCCGGATTGAGATTTGGACTTGAACTTTCGGAGCTTTGAAGACTCAACTTCCAGATCTGGTTCTTGACGATCATCTACGCCAAATAAGGCAGGAGTTCGAGAGAGATCAGATCTGAGATCTACACGGTTTCCCTCCGAATCAAAGCTTAGCCTTTGATCCCGAGAAGAGTCTCGATTTCGCTTAGTCGATTTCGATAACTACGGGCTATTATTTCCTTGATGAAATAATCCCCTCGGCTGTTATTTCCTTCGTGAGATAACACCCGCTATACCGTGTAGATCCGACCGGATCAAGATCGCGTGGTGGTCCACGGATTAACCCCGGCGCAGGTGAAGAACCCACAAAAGCGAGAGACCGCAAAACAGGATCTCGCGATTCGTTCGACAAATAAGGAAAGTTGTAATTTTCTTTTCTTTTGATTTTGTTGTAACCGGATCTTATAAAAAGACCGGATCTTTATAACCGATAAATTGTTAACAAAGTAATCAATGGAATCATCAATGAAGAAAACAATTTTTCCCGCGAACAATCTGGTGACCACAGTGGGAGCCACCGATCTCGCTGCCGAGATCGTCGCGTCGCAGCCGCGGATCTCAATCCCGGTCGAGGAGGAGGTCGAGTATGAATTCGACCAACAAAATTTCGAGGAGTATATGTCATCCTCGTCTGGATCCACCTCCCCCCGCAAGTCCAAGAAATTCTCCTCCAGGAGAAAAATCCGTTAGTATGAAGAAGTTGAGAATACCAACGAATATCTCACCCCGATTGATGCCATGGTTGCATCAGGTGAGGCTCCACCAACCTCCAACCAGGTTAAGCCTGCTATCCCGCAATTTCCTCCCGTGACTCTTTCAGCAGAGGCCCAGTCAGAGGCGACGCCAACTGCTTTGGCCAAAAGAAACTCGCGAAAGGCGATGCCGAATCCACCGATAGGAATCCCCTATAACGCGGATCTTGAAGACAGCTGAGAGGCAAACAACCTCAAACAACCAGATGAATGGCAGCTCCATCCAAGCCCGCCAACGCAACGACAATGCAATCCGTGGTCAGAACCGGAATCGTTCGACACTCGAAGAGCGCAATTCGCAAGCGCCCGCGCGACTGTCAGCGCAAGCACGGGCTCAAGTCCAGGAAGCCCGCAGGAGATTACAGAAGGAGGGAAAAAAAACCCCGCCACTAACCCGCCAAGTTTGGAGGCCAAAGTCTGAAGCGGCGATTCAGGCTAAGGAGCAACCTTTGCAGCCTTAAGCAAAAGCTCAATCTCCGGCGAACCACTCCAAATCGCTGATAATTCTCATGGATACTCCGGGAGATCACGCAGAATCATCCCGAAGAAAGAAGTCAGTTTTGGAGCGCCTCGGTCCATTTCCCGATGAAAAAAGCAAAGCTCCAGTTCAAGAACGTTTGGGCCCGATGAAGAAGCTCCGAACGACTCAACATGCTGGGGGTCGCCGTCACCTTCAACATGACAACGAATTCAAGGCAGCTGCGTGCGCCACTTTGCGCATTGAAGTCCAGGAGCCCGCTGAGAATTCACGCCCAAGAAGGCATGTTTCGAGGCGCGTGACTCTTGAAAGCCCAAAGAAGACAGTTCGCCCTCAGAGGGAAACGTTGTCGTCTGAAGATGACAACGTTATACCTGAGAAGTCGTTCCAACACACGATAAGTTACTCCGACCTTCAAGCCAACGAGTTGTACTATCGTGTTGGTGGTATGAGGAAAACCAGGAAGAGGAGTCCTCGAGGACTAGAAACTCAGTGCCCCTGTTCCAAACTCATTTGGGCAGTATTGTCTGAGTGCAACTGCATTAAGACAGTCCCCGAAAGAATTTCGGTTTTCGAAAGGCTCAGTACCGAAACGCCAAAACCAAGCCCTAGGCGTTCCGACAAAGAAGAAGGGTAGTCGAGGATGGAGAATTCCCGAGGGCCACCACCAATATGACCAGCAAAGGGACGTTGACACAGGATAATCCCGAGTCGATTCTGGAAGTACCCCGGCGGATGACCCGTCTGCAGTCCGGAGCCATCATACGAGGAACTTATTGTAGGGTTCGGACAAGATTACCGTCAGAAGATGAAGAATCAGATTCCTGCTCTGCTGTCGTATCAGACAATACAGTATCCAGCGAGGGACAACCCCACGAGTCATTTATGATAAGCGCGGAACAAGTGGCCAAGATGCTCACAGCAAGAGAGCTTCAAGCTCGAAATGCAGATGGCCATGCAGAGTATGAGAGAAATGCATGACCAGCAAATCCGAGCGCTGACAAATCAGCAAGGCGAGCCAAGTCGTCGTAATCAGATTGATCTTGAAGATGAGGACATAGGTCCGAATGAGACTCATAATGCCAATAATCCTCCCATCAATGCATGGGGTGGTAGCGAGAATGCCAACGAAGACTCAGGTGAAAGCTTGAAGATTAAAAACCTCGAGAGCAAAATCAATACGTTGATTTCCGCTCAAGAGATGAAGAAGACGAGCATTCCTTGTCCATACCCAAGAGAATGAGAATCAATCCCCTACCCAGCGAAGTTCAGCCTAATTAACTTCACGCCGTTTGATGGGAAAGGTTCACCCACTCAGCATTTGATTTACTTCAAATCACACCTAGGGGTCATCTCTGGTAATGAGCCTCTGATGGTACGGTCCTTCGTTGGCACTCTTCGTGGAGCCGCCTTCGATTGGTATCGCCGCCTCAAGCCAGGAAGCGTGAATAGCTGGGACGACATGGAAACTAAGTTCCTCGCTAATTTCTTCGACGACGACACCGAGATATCCATTGGAACGTTGCTCGATGAGAAACAAAAAGACGGGGAATTGGTCGACACCTTCGTCAAAAGGTTCCGGAACAAGGCGATGAACTGTCGGGACCCGATCACTGAGGAGTTTATTCTCCAGACTTGCCACAACAACCTCGCATTGGACGTGTTGGAGGCAATGGGAACATCACCGTCTAACACTTGGAAAGACTTGAAGGTGCGCGGTGAACAAGCCGAACGCTTCCTCCGAAGGAAGAAGGCCGAGAGGAACCTACTGACGGCTAATCCTCTGAACTCAAACTTCGCCTCTCGTGGTAAGGGTAAGGCACCTGCAACTGCTGTTGGTGCTAATCGAACGTCACAACAGCAATCCCGAAGACAGCAAAAGACTTCGGACCCGAGACTCAAAAAAGAGTACTCATTCAAGGACAAAGACGTTCCAGCCATCTTCGAATCCCTCCTTGGAAGCAACAAGATCAAGCTACCACCTATCACAAATCAGGAGGAAGCTGACAACACTACGGACCCAAAGTACTGTGCATACCACAGGAGGGTCGTTCATCCTACTAAGGAGTGCTTTTCTCTTAAGAATAGCATCCAAACCTTGGTTGAAGCCGACGTTATATCGCTCAATTAAGTCGAAACAACACTCCAAAGAGTATACGAGTATAAACTGCTTCTCAATCCTCCAACAAGTGCATGAGGTTAAACTGCTTCCTCACATACTCCAACAGGTATATGAGTCTAAACTGTTTCCTTTCTTTCACGGAAAGTTCCTGGAGAATACTATGCCTGATATTCTTAAGGATAACCCGGACACCCAACTGAGTACGATGTCGGACCCAGTTCCACAAGGGAAGCTAGGGGTGGATTATTCATGTATCGGGAAGTTCTCGAAAGAATACCACGGGTGATATTCTTAGGGATAACCCAATCACTACAAAAGTGATAATTAAAACATCCACATTTAAACTCTAAAGGTTGGAATGTTTTCCATTATTATTATCAAATTCACTAATTCTCATGAGTTATTTTGTTGAGACGAGATTCGATCCTTTTGACAGATTAATCTTTCTTCACAAAAATCTCCCACTGATCAAGTCAATTGACGGTGGGTCCACTAAATTTTCTGTCCGCTAATTCATGGCAATTTCCAAAGCTTGACGTGTTAAGTCCTGATTACTTAACGTCAAAACCCTTCATCGAGTGGCCAGTACAAACCAGTATTTCTACTGCTACTTGTATTCCACTCCCTTTGCTTTCTTGGTCAAACCTTCTACAGTTAGGGCCACAACCAAAATCCCCTCTCGATTCCTTCAAGGAACGAGAGGCCCATAAATTGAGCGATCAAACCTTCCTACAGTTAGGATCGTCTTAAACCTCCCATTCGGTCAAACCTTCTTATAGTTAGGACCAAAATCTCCTCTCGATTCCTCCAATGAACGAGAGGTCCACTTTCAAATCGAGTGATCAAACCTTACTACAGTTAGGGTCATCTCAAACTCCTGCTTGGTCAAACCTTCCTATAGTTAGGGTCAAAACCATAATTCACTCTCGATAAACGAGAAATTCACCTTTAGTTCGGTAATCAAACCTTCTGACAGTTAGGGTTACCCGAATCTTTCGATTCTCGGAGTGGAAATCTCACTCCTAGTTTCACCTCTTCAGATTCTGGGGGTGGAGATCCCACCTCGAGTTTCCTTTCCAACTGGAGATAGAATATAAAATTCTACCTCTTCAGTTTTGGGAGATAGAATATAAAATTCTTCCTCTCCCGCGTCGGGTTCGCCTTCTCCCTAAAAGAAGACCGGGAAATAGAATATGAAAATTCTTCCTTTTCCACACCAACCTTTTCCAAGAATTTATCAATATAGGATTCATTCTAGGAAGTTTATCCCGAATCCTAAGCAGGGATAAGTCTGCGCCTAACACACGCTACCGGTTTAGTCTTTCTCCGTAGAAAAAGACACCAGAGTTCGATTCTGGGGTATTTTATCCTGAAGCCTAAGTAGGGATAAGTCTGTGCCTAATACACGCTGTCGGTTTAGTCTTTTTTCGTAGAAAAAGACACCAGAGTTTAATTCTGGGGTATTCTATCCTGAAACCTAAGCAGGGATAAGTCTGCGCTTAACCCGCGCTGCCGGTTAGTTCTTAACCGTTAAAAAGAACATCCGCCCACATATTTAACATTGTGGCAGATTGTTATTAATAACACCAAAATCCATGCATTACACGCATGGGGAATTTCATCCTGAATCCTAAGAAAGGATATGCCGACGCCTAACACGCGTCGCCGATTTAGTCTTTTTCCGTAGAAGAAGACACAGGAGTTTGATTCTGGGGTATTTTATCCCGAAGCCTAAGTAGGGATAAGTCAACATCTAACACACGTTGCCGGGTAGCCTATTCCCATAACAATGGCGAAGTCTACATATTCGAAGTTGTAGCATCAAGTCTAAGGGAGTTCATTCCTTTAGCACAACGTAAAGGGTTAACTCTTTTAGCTTAAACGTCACATAGGAGCGGACTTAAACAATCCGCATGCTAGCCCGACTCAAACGGTAGTCGGTAAAGGCTAATCAAATCCGTTGAAGGCTGGGGGTTAGCCAAAAATCCTAAAGTCAACGCCTAACACGCGTCGCCGGGTAGTCTATTCCCGTGAGAAAGACGAAGTCTATGTATTCAATATCGTAGCACTAAGAGCGTTAACTCTCTTAGCACAACGTCACATGCGGAACGGATTTAGACAATCTGCATGCTAGCCCGACTCAAACGGTAGTCGGTAAAGGCTTATCAAACCCGTTGATGGCTGAGGGTTTGCCAAAAATCCTATAAATACGAGAGTCACTGACGCATCAGCTTCATTAGTTGGTCTCGTGACTTGAGCATCCAACGACATTCGAAACCCTAGGGTCAAACGCCGGTTAACGCGTAACCCTAGGTCAACGCCATTCAACGCGTTGTGATCAAAAAGTCAACATACGACGTTCAAAACCCTAAGGTCAACGCCGGACAACGCGTAACCCTAGGTCAACGCCAGTCAACGCGTTGCGATCAAAAAGTCAACGTACGACGTTCAAAACCCTAGGGTCAACACGTAACCCTAGGTCAACGCCTATCAATGCGTTGCAATGAAAGAATCAATACTCCGAAAAGTATACGAGTATAAACTGCTTCTTAATACTCCGAAAAGTATACGAGTATAAACTGCTTCTTAATACTCCGAAAAGTATACGAGTATAAACTGCTTCTTAATACTCCAATAAAGGTATACGAGTATAAACTATTTCCTATTTTTGGTTGAGAAGTTTCTGGAGAATATTTTTCTAAAAATATTCTTAAGGATAACTCAACAACACCACGCCAGACAACGCGTCGCAGATAAAGACTCGACGCCAACAATCAATGGTCAGCTAAATCAGGAACCGACTTCAAAGTTCAAAATTCCGACAACGGTCAGACAATAAATGCAGCACCGAAACTCTTTCAGACATTCGACAAAGCACCGAATAGCCTGGAGAATTGAAGGAATCAAGAACGGAAATCATTCCAAGGTCTCATTACACCGACTGAAGGTGGGAGGCAATCATATCCAAAGTATTCCAGACTCTTCTATAAAAGAACGAGACTGAAATACTTTGGAGGGGGTATCTGTAGGCATATAAAATTGCTTATAGGTCCCTTAGCTCAGCTCGGCACAAACCGACAAACCAACGAGGCAACGAGATCGACTAATCGCACGCAAGCAACGGAATACGTCCATTCGCGTGCGGGATCAAGCCAAGTGTTCGAAGAGTCAACGAGTCATCCAACCAAGGGCATACTCGGACGAATCACGATCGAATCAAGATCGGTTTCGGACTCGAACTCAGAAGTGGATTTACTGCCAAATCAGGAATCCGACTTACTGCCAAATCAGGAATCAAATCAGAGTCTGGATCAACCGAATCACGGACAAAACCCAAAGGTGGAAAACAGCAGAAAACCAAACACCCGGAGGGGCTCGGAAACCAAGTCACCGAGGCGGCTCACCGAGCCACCAAGGTGGCTCGGTGGCCGAGCCACCAAGTGGTGGCTCGGCCGAGCCACCTAAGTGGCTCGGTGGCCGAGCCACCTTGGGTCGAGCCACCCATGGGTGGCTCGGTGGCCGAGCCACCAAGGTGGCCGGCCACCAGTGCCAAGGCACAGTCTTGAGTGCCTATAAATAGGCTAGGGGTGCTCATTTGTGAGGGGTTAGAATTTTGGAGCCGAAACTCTGCCGGATTGAGATTTGGACTTGAACTTTTGGAGCTTTGAAGACTCAACTTCCAGATCTGATTCTTGATGATCATCTACGCCAAATAAGGCAGGTGTAATGACCGTAAATTTTTAATACCGGTTTAAATAATTTTTCTGGTATTTAAATATTAAATTTTATTTTTAAAAAGAGTATTTGAATTTTTCCTAATTTTCTAGAATTTTTATGATTATGATTTTGATAACTATAAATTAATTTGTTGCGGTAAAAATCTTTTTAATTAATTTTGGTTATTTATTATTATTGTTATTAATCATCTTGTATTATTTTTTAGCCTGTATTTTTATCCCCTACTTCTATTTATAGCTATCAGCCGATCAGCACGAAAGTCAATCTGTTATCTGACTTTCCCCTGGTTCCCTCATATCAGTCACTCTCTCTCCAATCAATATCTTTCTCTCCCATTCTCTCTCCCTCACCTCACGACAACTCACAACCTCCCTCCTCCCAACTCCCTGTCAAATATCCCTACCCCACTCCCCTAAATTCCTCCCCAATTCCCGCACCCCACTTAACTCTGTCTCCCCCTCTTATTTTAATCTCACTCTCATTCTCTCTCTCCTCTATTATTCATCAGCCCATCCTCTCTCTCACTCACCCACGTTCTCTCTCTCTCACTCATGCTCTCGTTCTCCCCCTATCACCATCTCAGTCTCTCTCTTCCTCTCTCCATCATCATCACCACCGCAAAAATCGTC
>NC_033799.1:28721724-28809447 GCF_001876935.1 Asparagus officinalis | reverse complement strand
CACCTGTCCAGTCCCTCGACCCAGATCCGAGCCCCCAACAATCACCCTCCGCCTCCAGTCCCCCATCTCCGGTTCCCCTTGACCACCGACGTCGACCACCCAACTCCGTCGACCCCCGATCTCCCGAGCTCGCTGTCCTCCACAGATCCACTCGTCGACCTCCTCCGCGAGCACCCCCTTCGTCACTACCAACCACCGCCTCCATCGCACGTCACATGTTCGACGATATGTCAAATCACATCCAGTGGAAGAACCGCCCCGCCGTAGGCTCACATCGTCGACGTCGACTCATTCGACGAACCCCGTAGGCAAGATCCCGCTCCTCTTGACTCGTCAATTCCTATTTATATATGTCGTTAATTAGTTGTATAGATTAGATTATGAATTGTTATTATCTGCGTGGGTTGTTGCTGAATAATATTGATTTAAATCATAGTTGTGTGATAAATAGTATTTTTAGAAAAATTATTATAAATTTAAAAGAATTTATTTCGGTGGCAAAACCATTGTTGGATAATTATATTAATTTAAAAGAATTTATTTTGATAACGAAATCATTTTATGTGAGTTCATAATATTTTTAAAAGAAATTATTTTGAGAAAAGAATTATTTTAGATATATTACAAGAAATTAGTTTGTAAAAAGATTTATTTTAAGTAATTAAGTTTATGATTTTAAGAGATTAGTTATTGATGTAATAAGAAACAAATTTTTAAAAAAAATAATTGATTTGGAAAAAGATTATTTTTGAATAATTATTATGAGAAATAATTTAAGGATTTTATTTTTGTAAAGGATTATTTTGAAATAATAAATTAATGATTTTTAATAATTAGTTTAGAATTAAAAGGATTATCTTGAGTTATTATAATAATAGATATTTTAAAAGATTTTATTATATTATAATGTTACCTGTGTTTGTCACATATTATAATGATACCGACATTTTGACACTCTTATTTATACACAGGGTATTTAACTTGTTCGATATTGTGATATGATTAGTTGTATTATGATTACCTGTGTGAGATTGTTTGACCTGAATAATTGTATGGAAGCTTGTTGTTCTATCACCTAGTTGTATCCAATAGGAGAGACTGTACATGAAGATGACTTCTGTTAAAAGTATGATTTATAAGCGTGCTTCAAAGCATGGCTATACTCGCTCGACATCGATATCCCGATGTGAGGAGTCCCGAGTTCCCTCGATATCGATATCCCGGTATGAGGTTTCCTTGATTATTATTATTATTATAGCATTGACTACACGATGCACTCTTGATCGGACGTGTTACGAGTCACGGTTATGTTCATAGTTTTACAGAAGTCGTTCCACGGTAACTCCGTGGCTAGTGCACAATATTTCATGTGATCAGTGTTGTTCTTTTCATACATAGATCGGGATTAATATTTAATTATCAGTAATTTGAGACATATGGTATATACATGAGGGTTTCCTTGTTTGGATTATTTCGCTCGACGTACTACGTCTCAAGTTATAGGTATTTAAGTATTAATTCCATCTAGTTGTGTGATTTGGATACTTGGATGATTACCATGTTGGCTAGCTACGTGATCTTGACACTTGGATGGTTTTCTTAGATTCTTCTGATGATTTTATTCCAGTGATAGATTGTATTTAGATTATTAGTAATTCATTTGCATGTTATTATTATTATTATTACTGTTTTTGCTTTGGTCGTTCGATCGTTCCTATTTCTCTCTGTGGGATCTTGCCGTGCGCCATGCACCTGACGTACACCTGTTTTCTCTGGTGTACGTCAGACTTAGGAGAAGAACAGGCTCAGCAGGAGCCAGGGGATTCTCAGCAGGAGTGCCTTGTAGACGGAGCAGAAGAAGAAGCCGAAGCTTAGTCATTCCTTTCAGTTTGTTTTGCAGCACTTTTATTTCCTTTTGTTCAGTGTATTTTTATATTCCCCAGTACTTCATTCAGATAGTTTGTATAAGGGCATGTTGACCCGATTATAATGTCTAGGATGAATATTCATTGTGATATGTATTATTTTATTTGTATAAGGGCATGTTGACCCGATTATAATGTCTAGGATGAATATTCATTGTGATATGTATTATTTTATTCTGTGTTGTTCATTATATTCTTGCTGATTGTGATCGGGGACCTATGACTTCGCATTGTATTTTTCCAGACGCTTAGCGTATTGGATTGAGAAGAAAAAAAAATAAAATAATAGCGTATATTTCTTCTCAATCTAATACGTCGCGGGCTTGTTCGCGTTCCGGTTCCCGTGTATTTTGGGAAGCGGGGCGTGACAGCAGGAGTTCGAGAGAGATCAGATCTGAGATCTACACGGTTTCCCTCCGGATCAAAGCTTGGCTTTTGATCCCGAGAAAAGTCTCGATTTCGCTTGGTCGATTTCGATAACTACGGGCTATTATTTCCTTGGTGAAATAATCCCCTCGGCTGTTATTTCCTTCGTGAGATAACACCCGCTATACCATGTAGATCCGACCGGATCAAGATCACGCGGTGGTCCACGGATTAACCCCGGCGCAGGCGAAGAACCCACAAAAGCGAGAGACCGTAAAATAGGATCTCGCGATTCGTTCGACAAATAAGGAAAGTTGTAATTTTCTTTTCTTTTGATTTTGTTGTAACCGGATCTTATAAAAAGACCGGATCTTTGTAACCGATAAACTGTTAACAAAGTAATCAATGGAATCATCAATGAAGAAAACATTTTTTCCCGCGAACATATATAAATAACTTATTATAAGCTTTTGCAATACCAAATTAACTCGCCCTAAGAAAGTGTTTGGCAATGCCATGCTCAAATGTTGATTTATTATATGATACTTTTTCCAACAGCTAATTTGTTGATATGGATAGCGACTTCTTCTTCTTCTTCTTCTTCTTCTTCTTCTTTTTATTAATGACAAGAAAACCTTTGTTAGGGGAAGCTACAATCAGAGTGGCATAGATATTGACTGTTTGCACTGGCTTTATTGTGGCCGAATGTTGGGGATTCAAAATAATCAAATCAAATCCGTACCCTTCCGGATCTTGTGTTTGAGAGTTGAGCAAGAAAGAAATTCACCACAAATCAAAGATAAAAACTTATAGGAAAGTAAACAAGAAAGAACACACCAGATTTAATGAGGTTCGGCAACGTGCCTACGTCCTCGGGAGCCACACCACACAATTCTTTGATTACTTGAAAAAGATTACAATGCTTGTAATTGGCCTCTATCTCTCTAAGATTTCTAATCTCAAAGAGCCCTTAAAACCTCTTTTTTCGTGCTCTTTTTTTCTCTTAAACCCTAAAGGGACGTGTTTCTATTTATAACAAAATACAATCCCAAACAGATTAGGATTCTAAAACGAGTCTGCCACACCCTAGTGTGGCAGACACCACACCCATGACAGACAAGACAGATTCTGCCATACCAGTGTGTGGCAGACACCACACCTATGACAGACAGGACGGATTCTACCACACCAGGGTGTAGCAGACACCACACCCATGGCCTGTCTTAAATTTTCATGCGATTATTGATTTTGATTCTAGGTTTGGGTCTCCACTCTCAAGACAAACAATCTCCCACTTGGAGATCAAACCACCATCAATGAGCTCTCCCGAACTCCGCCTTCTTCGCAAGCATCTTCTCCTACTTAGAAAAATCCATTCTTCAATCATCAACATCCCGGCGATCTTGCCGATCCTCGTAGTGTGGCTCCGCCTTCATCTTCTACTCGTGAAGGCCAACTGAAGTTGCGTACAACTCCAGTTTCTCAATGGTGACTGTCTTCGTCAACATGTTCGTCGGATTTTGACTCTAAAATCTTCATTAAATGTAACTTTCGGTCTTCAACTAGCGAGCGTATAAAATGGTATTTGACGTCGATGTGCTTCGTTCTGGCATGATATACTGGATTCTTGGCAAGATGTATAGCACTCTGACTGTCACAATAAAGAACTCCTCTCCCTTGCTTCAAATCCAACTCTTCCAAGC
Organism: Asparagus officinalis; assembly: GCF_001876935.1. NCBI lineage: Eukaryota > Viridiplantae > Streptophyta > Magnoliopsida > Asparagales > Asparagaceae > Asparagus > Asparagus officinalis. The sequence continues at coordinate 28,805,453 of NC_033799.1, read as the reverse complement.
ACCCGTTCAACCAGATCATCTCCTTACTTGCTTCGGTCACCGCGATATATTCAGCCTCGGTTGTAGATAAAGTCACAATCTTCTGTAGACGTGAGACCCAGCTCACTGCTGTCGACGCTAAGGTATAAACATATCCCGTGGTACTTCGCCTCGTATTATGATCACCAGCGAAATCCGAATCAACGTATCCCTGCAGCACCAACTTCTTCCTCCTGAAACATAGTGATTTATTTGTTGTTCCCCTCAAGTACCACAATATCCACTTCACGACCTCCCAATGTTGCTTCCCTGGATTGCTAGCAAACCTGCTCATAACTCCCACTGCATGGGCAATGTCCGGCCTCGTGCAAACCATCGCGTACATGAGACTCCCAATGGTCGAAGAATATGGCACCCTGCTCATATACTTTCTATCTGCATCTGTCTTAGGCGATTGCTCCTCAGATAGCTTGAACTGACTTCCAAGGGGTGTGCTAACAACTTTAGCATTCTGCATGTTGAACCTCTGAAGTACCTTCTCAATGTATTCAGCTTGGCTCAATCTTAATTTCCCTCCAGTTTCATCCCTACTGATTCGCATCTCTAGAATCTGCTTCGCTGCACCCAGATCCTTCATTGCAAACTCCTTTGCTAGCTGCTTCTTTAAACTGTTTATCTCCTCTAAACATGGTCCTGCTACCAACATGTCATCAATATATAATAACAAAATAATGAAGCTGGACTCGAACCTTTTGAAATAACAGTAATGATCCGAATTACATCTTTTGTAGCCATTATTCTGTATGAAGTTATCAAACTTCTTATACCACTGCCTCGGAGCCTGTTTCAAACCATATAAGGTCTTCTTGAGCTTGCACAACATCTCTTCCTTTCCTTCTTCAATGAAGCCAACAGGCTGCTTCATGTAGATTTCTTCATCTAAGTCATCATGAAGAAAGACAGTTTTCACATCTAACTGCTCAAGAAAGAGGTCTTCTGCAGCCACCAAACTCAATACCACTCTGATGGTTGTGAGCTTCACAACAGGGGAAAATATCTCCGTGTAGTCCACTTCTTACCGTTGTTAAAACCCCTTCACTACTAATCTGGTCTTAAATCTCTTGCTTCCATCACTCTCTTGCTTGACCCGGTAGACCTATTTGTTATGTAAGGCCTTCTTCTATACAGGTAGCTGGGATAACTCCCATGTCTCATTAGTGAGTAGAGAATCCATCTCCTTCTGCATCGCATGCTCCCACTACTGAGATTCACTCACTTGCATTGCCTCTTCATAGCACTCCGGCTCACCGCTATCTGTCAATAATAAGTAGTCAAGAGATGAAAGATGTCTGGGATTTGGTTTGGGTACCCTGGATGACCTCCTAAGCTCCATGCCCTAGGTAGTTTCTTCTGTACCTGGAGCCTCTTCCATTCTCTGATCAGAACAAACATCATCACCCCTATCTAGAAGTTCCTCTATATCCATGTACTTAGATCCATCTGTATCTGAAATGCTGCTCCCACTGCTTTAGCTATCCTTGGCATCTTCCCTGTTCTTGTACATCACCTCCTCATTGAATATCACGTCCCTGGTTCTGATGATCTTCCTGTTCTTCTCATCCCAAAGGTGATACCTGAACTCATCAATGTCGTATCCAATGAATGTACATTTCTGTGACTTAGCTTCTAGCTTGTCCCTGACATGATCACTTATATGAACATAAGCCACACAACCAAATACCCGCAAGTGTGAGAGATTTATCTTCTTGCCACTCCAAACCTCCTCTGGAATCTCAAAATCTAATGGAACTGATAGCCTGTGATTAATAAGGTAAGCTACCGTATGCACCGCATCCGTCCAAAATGTCTTAGGCAGACCTGCATGTAATCGCATGCTCCTGACACGTTCTGTCAAGGTCCTGTTCATCCTCTCCGTAATGTTGTTCTGCTGCGACGTCCCTGGAGTAGTTCTCTCTAAGCGAATACCATTCATAGCATAGAACCTCTTGAACTCCTCCAGCTCGTATTCTCCAACATTGTCTGATCTCAGACATTTCACTTTCAGATCTGTCTTGTTCTCCATCATGGCCTTCCACTTCTTGAAGATTCCAAACATCCCTGACTTGTGCTTCATGAAGTAGATCCACACCTTCCTCGAGTGATCGTCGATGAAGGTGACATAATATCTCGAACCATCAAAAGATGATATACTGGTTGGGCCCCATACATCTGTATGAATCAACTCTACCTTCTGAGCCTTAGGTGGCCTTCCACCCTTCTGGAAACTAACCCTCTTCTGCTTCTCAAAAATGTAGTATTCACAAACCCCGACTTCCACGGAGTCGGTCCCGGTTAGCTTTCCCTGTGAATGTAAGATCTTCATCCCCTTCTTGCTCATGTGCTCTAGCCTGTTGTGCTATAGATCTGTACTCTCTTTGCCAGCTACAATTGCAAGGGTGTCACTCGCATGTAAGGTGAGGTAGAGAGTTCCTAGTTTGTTACCTCGAGCAACTATCATAGTACCGTTAGAGATTTTCCACGAATCCCCTATGAATGTAGAAACATAGTCTTCTGCTCCAAGCTGTCTCACCGAAACAAGATTCCTCTTCAGCTTCGGCATGTGTCTCACGTTCTTCAAGGTCCACTTAGAGCCCTTCATCTGAATCTTCACTTCACCCTTTCCAACAATATTACATGGCTCGTTCTTCCCCAAATACAATTTTTCAAAGTCCCCTGCTATATAGTTCTGGAGAAGCTTTCTGTTAGCAGTAGTGTGGAAAGATGCTCCTGAATCAATGACCCAAGAATCCGAGTCGCTATCCATAGCAAGGATCAAGGCATCCTGCACGATATGAGCCTCCTGCTCACCCGCATCCTTCTTTGGACTCTTGCAGACTAAAGACATATGGCCCTCCTGGCCGCAGTTCCAACACTTCCCTTTGATAGGCCTAACCTTCGAGTTCGACCTCTTCTTCACTAATTTCGACCGATTCTTGTTCTGGTTTCATTTCTTCTGGCTTCTGCCTCTTTGCTCGAAACTTAGAGCTGAACCTGAACCTTTTGATTCGGACGATTTCCTTCTAACCTCCTCGGATAGAATCATACTAACCACCTCACTCAACTTTAACTTTTCCTTCCCTGTCGAATTGCTAATTGCCGTCACATAACCTGCCCAACTATCCGGTAACCGCGATAGTAGTATAAGGGCATGCATTTCGTCATCGAACGTGATGTCTACGGAGATAAGCTGATCAACAATCGTGTTGGACTCGCTGAGGTGCATCGTGAAGGACCGTCCTTCTACCATCTTAAGGTTGAAAAGAGTTTTGACGAGATGCACCTTGTTTGTTACCGACAGTTGCTCGTACATCTTCGTGAGCGCTTCCATAATCCCTACCGTCGTCTTCTCCTTCAAAATATTATGGGCTACTGATTTGACGAGCGACAACCATATTTTCCCTAGAGCCTTCCTATCCAGTATCTCCCAATTATCATCTGACTCCTCCTTCTTCTGTCCCTTTTCCTTGCCCATCAACGGGCGATACAAGTCCTTCTGGTACAGATAGTCCTCCATTTGTGACTTCAAGTAGGCAAAGTCTGAACCGTCAAACTTCTCAATCTTAGATTTGATTTCCTCTGCCATGGCTCTCTTTCTCACAAACCGTCAAACTTCTCAATCTTAGATTTGATTTCCTCTGCCATGGCTCTCTTTCTCACAAATTTGCTGAACAAAGCTCTGATACCAGTTATTGGGGATTCGAAATAATCAAATCAAATCCGTACCCTTCCGGATCTTGTGTTTGAGAGTTGAGCAAGAAAGAAATTCACCACAAATCAAAGATAAAAACTTGTAGGAAAGTAAACAAGAAAGAACACACCAGATTTAACGAGGTTCGGCAACGTGTCTACATCCTCGGGAGCCACACCACACAATTCTTTGATTACTTGAAGAAGATTACAATGCTTGCAATTGGCCTCTCTCTTTCTAAGATTTCTAATCTCAAAGAGCCCTCAAAACCCTCTTTTTTCGTGCTCTTTTTTTCTCTTAAACCCTAAAGGGACGTGTTTCTATTTATAACAAAACACAATCTCAAACAGATTAAGCAGACACCATACCCATGACAGACAGGGCAGACTCTGCCATACCAGGGTGTGGCAGACACCATATCCATGACAGACAAGGCAGACTCTGCCACACCAGGGTGTGACAGACACCACACCCATGACAGACAGGGCAGATTCTGTCACACCAGGGTGTGGCAGACACCACACTCATGGCCTGTCTTGAATTTTCATGCGATTATTGATTTTGATTCTAGGTTTGGGTCTCCACTCTCAAGACCAACACCGAACACATCACTTTTAACTTATTAATTACTTTCACTAGAGCAACCTCCATGGGACTTCTATTTTTCCATAGATCACTAGCTAAATTTCTCTGACAAATTGAACACCATAGGAATATATGAGGGACGGGACGCAACATATTACACTAAATATAGAATCGCTAAATTCTAATTATTTGTCAAAAAGATAATAAAAATTATCATTAACTAAATAAAGCAGCCAATGCAAGTAAATCCTTGAAACCAGAATGTTAGTTGATCACTAATAAATAGAGAGAGGTTTTCTACTTCTGGAAAAATAATGGTGATTAGTTTAATGAAGTTTTCTAAAAATTTTAAGAATCATCCCTAGAACAACCAAAGACATTCCTCTTGCACAATCTACTGGTGCAGAATGCCTAGTCTTCACCTTCCTAACAATTTTCTTTTTCCATCCCCCCACCATTTTCGAGCATTTTTGGATTTTATTTGTTGCTAGAAAGCATCTGAGAAATCACTATTTTTATCACTGTCATTGATTTGAGTAGTGGGTGATTATAATTATGGTTGAATACGGGGGCGACGACTACTACTAACTGCTTTCATTTGCATCGGAGAGGAGAACTTGTGCAAGAATGCAACTTTGTTTGGTTGTGTATCCGTTTATCCTAGCTAAGATGATGCACCGCTTTGATTGGAAGCCTCTTGAGGGCACATCTAATTTGAACATGAGAGAAGCTTATGGATTCATCATGCCGTGGGCCGCGTTGTTGTGGGCTATCCTGCATAAACAACTCTTGAGCATGTAACTCAAAGGCCCACTCAGTTCTAGGAGTTGCAACACAACAACAAGGCCGATGTACTAGACCAGCCATAATGTTGGGATTATGTCTTTGATTTTTTGTATAACTTCATGAGAATTAGATAGAGTTAGAGATCTATCATGATTAGGAGACTGAGTCTCATCATGATTAGGAGTTTGAATCCTATTCTAATTAGGAAATTAAGCTAGAGATAGGATTTTGATTTCCCTATATATATTCTTCTATTGTTGGATGAAAAACCAAGGAGAGTAGAGAGAAGGAGAGAGACAATATTCTTGTAATCAGGGTTTTAAAGGGTGTAACCGGGTTCGAGGGTATTGTGAGAGAGGAGATTTGACAGTCTTTGTCCGTGCAAAAGATTATAATTTGAAGGTGATAGTGGATTGATTTTGATCCCGTGGTTTTCCCTGTTAAGGGTTTTCACGTTAAATCTCGTGTGATTCTATTTGCTGTGTTTAGTGGTTTTCGGGATTCTTGTGAGATCTAAAAATCCCAACAAGTGGTATCAGAGCTATTTTGATGGATCCGGGAGCGAGTTCACAAGATAGAAGACGACGTCATGCAAGATTGAAGGGCGGCATTACAAGAATCAATGTGAAGAAAAAGAAAAAAAAGGAAGATTTGTCTTCTGATCGAGGGTTTGTAGGCGGATTTCGACGATCCAGGAATTGATTTGTAGGTTTTGGAGTGCTCTAAACGCGATGGAAGGGTCTAATTTTTTAGATTATGCTCAGATTTGTCAGAAAGTACTATGAAATTTTGATGGTGATGACAAGACAGATCTAATGGCAGATAAGGCAAACGAGTATGCGACGGATGAGACTGCTATAGAGAATCAGACGTGATTCTAGCAGTAGAGTTGTCAGCATATAATTATTCAGATTCAGTAGTTGATTGGTGTATAGACTTGAGGGAAGTGTCAGATTAGGTAGAGCTTGCAAGCAAGCACGACTGAGTGATGTAGGGTCCTCTTGCTAATATACCAAGTGTAGGATCGTGACCCTTAAGAAAAGAGTGCGCTCTTATATAGTGTAAATCTGCAGAAGCTTTACACTTAAAGCACTAGAGGGTGAGTTTGCAAGATGTGTTATAAATTGCAAGAAAGAATGACAACAATCTTAGAAAAAATAAGCATCACAAACACAAGCATGTATGCCGGTTCTACCTCCCCAGTGTACATCCAGTCCCCAAGCAAATCCGCTTGAGATTTCCACTATGATTTTGAAACTTTACAAAAATAAAAGTAAACCTGACCAATTTGCAAGACCATGCAAATTAGAAACCCAATTGACAACACCATGCCAATTGTAACCCGACCTCTAGACCAAAAGATCAACCCCTCTCACAAACTGAGAGAACATTCCTTTGAAGCAAGTACAAATCCAATCCTATAAGCCTTGAATGTGTTATGAACGTGTTTCTGTTAGTCCTTATGTTTTGATGATGTTTTACAACCACCATTATCGGTACTAATTGCTTATTGAGTGATATTGTAGTTAATATACACATCAATCTTGTTAGTACCATGCATAGAGGATTGGATGGAATATGATCTACAACGATGATAACCAAAGGAGGAGGAGGCATAGTGATGAAGCATTGTTTATTTAAGAACAATAAATGCAATGAGAAGCTTCATCAACTCAAGCTATATCAAGACTCAAAGAATTGTAATTCTATGTGAGGATATTAGCTAGTTTTTCTTTTCTCTCTAGTGCTAGAATGTAGGCAAGTAGCTTAGATTTTATTTGAAGCTATTGGGATATCACACACACGTTTTCATACTTATATTTTTGAGCGTTTTGACAAAATATTATTTTTCACAAGTATGAGGACCTTTTCATAAAATTCCCTTTTCAAACAGTTTGTTTTTAATGTCAAAAACAATTTACAAAGTTACATAATTTTTGGAAGTCATTTAAATATTTTTACAAATTTTTAAAAAGTCAAAAACTGCTTTCAATAAACAATATCAGCCATATCAGTTTGCGGTCGACCGCCACGGTCGACCGCACCTGAGTTTTTACCTGTGGAGTCAAACAGAAACTTTCACGGTCAACCGCCACGATCGACCGTCAGCTCGAATTTTCTCACGGTCGACCGCCACGGTCGACCGCCAAAGTCTCTGGAAAATTCTCAGCTTCGAAAGTGGCTCCCCCCCCCAAAGTCTCTGGAAAATTCTCAGCTTCGAAAGTGGCTCGCGGTCGACCGCGAGATTTTCACGGCCGACCACCGTTTACTCCAACGTCTTTTTAAGTACAGTTTCAGACGATGATTTTTTTACGAGATTTAGGGGATATGGGTATGGGTTCTAGCTGTAGTGTTTTCTCCTATTTAAACCCCCTATACCCCTTCTTCTTCAAGTGTCACAAACATTTTAAAAAACCAGAGATCTGTATTTCCTAAGGGCAAACTTTCAAAACCTATTTTTCTCTGTTTTTCAGTTTTATTTCCCAGCTTCAGTGTAATCTTTCTCCTTATCATAGAGACATTGTAAAAAGAAAGTTTTTACACCATTACTACTATTGAGAGCTTGATCTTGTGGGGATCAACTATGTGGGAATGAGATCTTGTGGTGATCAACTGTGTAGTTGTGAGATCTTGTGGAGATCGTTGTGTGGAGAAAGTTTCGGCTTCCAAACTGGGTTGTGTAGTGGATTCTCCTCGAGAGTGGGGAGTGGGGACGCAGGTCAGCGGGCCGAATCTCGTTAACACATCGTGCGTCACTTAGATAACGATTTCTATCTCTATCTTAATTTCTATAGTTGTTCATTTTATGGTTTGTTGCTTGTCTCATTTTTATTGCACTATTATAGCCTTAAGACCCTAATCATCCTCCCCTCTAGGGTCCAACAATTGGTATTAAAACTTGGTCTCTATATTAGTTTTTGGTCTAACCACCTTAGAGAAAAGATCTTATAGAGGCTTCAATGAATGTCTATATTAGTTTTTGGTCTAACCACCTTAGAGAAAAGATCTTATAGAGGCTTCAATGAATGTGCATATGTTAGAGGGACAATCTACCACTAGACCACCACTTTTCACCGGTAGTAATTTTGCTTATTGGAAGGCTAGGATGAGGATTTACCTTCGTTGCATTAATCTTGACATTCTAGAACTCATAGAGAATAAATATGTAGAAAAGCCCAAAGTCGGAAACATGACCGATGGAGAAAGGCACCAAGCCAATCTCAATGCAAAGTCTATAAACGCCTTAATTTGCAGTCTTTCTCCCAATGAGTATAATAGGGTTTCTACGTGTGCAACCGCATATGAAATATGGGTAAATTTGTGTATTACACATGAAGGAACCCCCCAAGTTAAGGAATCCAAGATTAGTGGGCTTATGCATGAATATGAGTTATATAAGATGCTTCCTAATGAATCCATTGATACTATGTTTTCTCGCTTCACTAACATAATCAATGAATTACATGGTCTTGACAAGAAATTAACTATCCAAGAGACGAACTACAAAATCCTTCGTTCATTGACTCCGGTATGAGAACCCAAAGCTACGGCCATAGAAAAAGCTCATGAGCTCACCACTCTAGCTCTCGATGGCCTCATCGGCAAGCTTAAGGTTCATGAGAAGAAGCTTAAGGGAAAGGACAAGGAGGAAGTGCCCCCACGGGAAGTTGAGGAGCCATCATCAAAAATGAAGACCATAGCTCTCAAAGGAGCTAGTGATAACTCCTCATCATCATCAGAGAGTGAAGTTAATTTTTCTAGATAAGTGGCTCACCTCTCTAGAAGAATATCAAGACTCATTAAAATGAACAAGAAGTTTAATCACCGGTCTAACAACAAATTTTTTTCACGTGTAGGAAAATGTTTTAAATGCAATGAACCGGGCCATATCGCCAATGATTGCCCCGAAGTACAAGAAGAAGAAAGCCATGTATGCCGGATGGGAGGAATCCGAACCAAGTGATTCGGATAGCAAAGGAGCTAAGTTTGCTCTTCATGATCCTAACATTTGCTTCATGGCCTATGAAAAGGAGGTAGTTTCCGACACCGAAAGTGAATCATTTTATATGCAATGTGATCTAGCTACGGCATTAGAAGAATTAAACATTGAGTTTAAAAGAATGTTAAAATAATTTTCTTCCTTTAAAAAGTTGCATGCTTCTTGTGATGCCAAACTAGAACAACTACAACCTCTCTTGCTTTGAAAGATGAATTGCAAGGGGATCTTGATTTTGAAAACAAACAATTAAGATCCAAGATTGAAAGGCTTGAAATTAAGAGTGGTAGGATTATACCCACTCATGCTTATGCTAATTATCATCACCATGGTAGAAATAGATTTCATAGATCTTATGCTCCTACACACAAGAGAAATTTTGTGTGCAAATATTGCATGAAACATGGTCATATTTCTACTCATTGTAGGATTAAAGATAATCATGATTTTTATGGAATGACATGAGTACCCAAAGGTACCAATTACTAACCACCAAGAACCCAAGATTTGGATACCTAAAGTTACTACACCTTCATCTCTTGTAGGGAACATCACGAACACGACGTAGAGAGATGTGGTACCTTGATAGCGGTTGCTCATATCAAATGACGGGCAACAAAGAGCTATTTGCAACCCTATCAAGGATTGAAGGAGGTAGTGTCTCCTTCGGTGGTGGAGAGAAAGGTAAAATCATTGGTATTGGATGTATTGGTAAGACACCCTCTCCCTTAATAGAAGATGTTTCTTTGGTTAATAGCTTGAATCATAATCTTCTTAGCATTAGCCAATTGAGTGATAAAGGTTTTGATATTTATTTTAAACCGGACAAATGCATTGTTAGCTCAAATGGAAAAACTATTTTTGTTGCTAATAGAAAATCTAATGTATACATTTTTGAGATGAATGAACTAGTAGATCAAGATGTCAAGTGCCTTGCGGCGGTTGATGAAAACCCTTGGATTTGACATAAGAGGCTTGGACATGTGAACATGGAATTGATATCTAAGTTGTCCGAGAGGAATCTTGTAAAAAAGGGTTACCAAACTTGCATTTCATCAAAGATACCATACGTGAAGATTGTGCTAAAGGTAAACAAACTAAGTCTACCTTCAAATCCATCAATGAGGTATCAACTTCTAAACCCTTGCAATTACTTCATCTTGATTTATTTGGTTCTATACGTGTTACCTCTCTTGGAGGCAAACACTATGTTTTTGTTATCATTGATGATTTTTCTCGTTTTACATGGACAATCTTTCTTGCAAGTAAAGATGAATGTTTTGAAGAATTTTCGAATCATGTTAAAAGAATTAAAAATAAAAAAGATTTGAAAGTTGTTAAAATAAGAAGTGATCATGGTGGTGAATTTCAAAATAATTTTTTCTATGATTTTTGTGCACATCGTGGTATAACTCATGTGTTTTCCGCTCTAAGAACACCATAAAAAAATAGTGTTGTTGAACGAAAAAATCGCACCATACAAGAGATGACACGAACTATGTTAAACTCTTTTGATTTGCCTAATATTTTTGGGCGAAAGCCGTCAATACGGCTTGCCATGTTTTAAATCGTGTTTTGATTAGACCAAAGCTTAAGAAAACTCCTTATGAACTATTTTATGGCAAAACTCATTTTATTGGATATTTTCGTATCTTTGGTTGTAAATGTTTTATCTTAAATACAAAAGATCACCATGATAAATTTAATTCTAAAATTAATGTTGGTATTTTCCTAGGATATGCACCTCGAAGTAAGGCTTATATAGTATTCAACAAACAAACTCTTTCTATTGAAGAATCTATAAACGTTACTTTTGATGAGACTAATATTGGTTTATAAGTTGGTTTGCCTAGGAAAGATGATGATGATGTTGAGGGAGGATTGGAATTTTTGCAAATAAATGAAATACCCTTGATAGATGTTCAAAAGGATGGGGAAAACACAAACAACATTCAAGACCAAGAACAAGAAGAACTCCCCATAGCATGGAAATTTGCACCAAATCATCCAAAGGAGCAAATCATTGGGAATCCTTCACAAGGTGTTCTAACTCGCTCAAAGACTTTGAGTGAGTGTGGTAATGTTGCCTTTCTATCTTAATTAGAACCTAAGAAAATTAATGATGCTTTAAATGATGAATTTTGGGTTTTAGCTATGCATGATGAACTAAACAATTTTCGAAGAAATGATGTTTGGAAACTAGTTCCTAGACCTAACAATACTAGTGTAATTGGAATAAAATAGGTTTTTAGAAACAAACTTGATGAACATGGCATTGTAACTAGAAATAAAGCTCATTTGGTTACCCAAGGATACAATCAATAGGAGGGCATAGACTATGATGAAACATTTACACCGGTTGCAAGGTTAGAATCAATTAGGATGTTTTTGGCATTTGTAAGCTTTAAAGATTTCAAATTATTTCAAATGGATGTTAAAAGTGTGTTTTTAAATGGTTTTATAGAAGAGGAAGTATATGTTGAGCAACCCCCCGATTTTATGGATCATGTTTTTTCTAATCATGTTTAGCGGGTTCAAAAAGCTTTATATGGGTTGAAACAAGCTTCTAGAGCTTGGTATGCTCGCCTCTCTGGTTTTCTTCTTGAAAATGGTTTTTCTAAAAGGAAAATTGATAATACTCTTTTTGTGAGAAAAAGGAAAAATGATTTCATTTTAGTTCAAATATATGTTGATGATATCATTTTTGGTGCTACTAATGAATCTCTATGCAAGGATTTTTCTAAAGTTATGCAAGATCACTTTGAGATGAGCATGATGGGAGAGCTCACATTCTTTCTCGGGCTCCAAGTCAAGCAAACTAAGGATGAGATATTCATTTCTCAAAGCAAGTATGCTAGAAAATTGGTGAAGAAATTCAATTTGGAGAACTCTAAGCATGCACCTACTCCCATGAGTACAAGTGTCAAGCTTGATGCGGATGATAATGGTGAGGATGTGGACCAAAAACTATACCGAGGTATGATAGGTAGTCTTCTTTATCTCACCGCTAGTAGACCCGATATAATGTTTAGTGTGTATGCATGTGCATGTTTTCAAGCTTCTCCTAAAGCATCTCATTTGATTGCTGTTAAGAGAATTATTAAATATGTTCATGGAACAATTGATCTTGGTTTATTTTATCCAAAAAGCACCTCTTTTGATCTATATGGTTTTTGTGATGCCGACTTTGTTGGATGTAAGGTAGATCGCAAGAGTACGAGTGGAACATGCTAATTCTTGGGAAATTCTCTTATTTCTTGGGTTTCCAAGAAACAAAATTGTGTTGCATTGTCCATTACGGAAGCGGAATACATTGCCGCCGACTTATATTGTGCCCAAGTTTTGTGGATGAAACAAAGCTTAGTTGACTATGATTTGAATTTTCAAAATATAAAAATCTTTTGTGATAACACGAGTGCTATAAATATTTCAAAAAATTCTGTTTTGTACTCTAGAACCAAACATATTGATGTGCGCCATCATTTCTTACGTGATCATGTAGAGAGGCAAGATGTATCCCTTGTGTTTGTTGACACAAAATCTCAATTAGCGGACATCTTTACCAAGCCTCTTAGTGAAGATGATTTTTGTCACATAAGAAATGGTTTGGGTTTATGAACTATGTGAAAGTTCTACTTGCTTGCTTGATTAATTGCATTTCACATACATTTTTGTTTACATTTTTTACCCTATTTTGATGGTGACAAAGGGGGAGAGAAATCTCCTCATTTGTGCACATAGTAAGGGGGGGTGACAAAGGGGGAGAGAAATCTCCTCATTTGTGCACATAGTAAGGGGGAGCTCATAGATAGGGGGAGTTACTATCTATCATTTGTGCACATAGTAAGGGGGAGCTCATAGATAGGGGGAGTTACTATCTATAAGCTATATTTATTTTGCTCCTATGTAATGGTTGGTTGTCATCATCAAAAAGGGAGAGATGATGTTTTACAACCACCATTATCGGTACTAATTGCTTGTTGAGTGATATTATAGTTAATATATACATAAAGCTTGTTAGTACCATGTATAGAGGATTGGATGGAATATGAGCTACAACGATGATATCCAAAGGAGGAGTAGGCATAGTGATGAAGCATTGTTTACTCAAGAACAATAAATGCAATGAGAAGGTTCATCAACTCAAGCTATATTAAGACTAAAAGAATTGTAATTCTATGTGAGGATATTAGCTAGTTTTTCTTTTCTCTCTAGTGCTAGAATGTAGGCAAGTAGCTTAGATTTTATTTGAAGCTATTGGGATATCACACACACGTTTTCATACTTATATTTTTGAGCGTTTTGACAAAATATCATTTTTCACAAGTATGAGGACATTTTCATAAAATTCCCTTTCCAAACAGTTTGTTTTTAATGTCAAAAACAATTTACAAAGTTATATAATTTTTGGAAGTCATTTAAATATTTTTACAAATTTTTAAAGAGTCAAAAACTGCTTTTAATAAACAGTGTTAGCCATATCAGTTTGCGGTCGACCGTCATGGTCGACCGCACCTGAGTTTTTACCTACGGAGTCAAACAGAAACTTTCGCGGTCGACCGCCACGGTCGACCGTCAGCTCGAATTTTCCCATGATCGACCGTCACAATCGACCGCCAAAGTCTCTGGAAAATTCTCAGCTTCGAAAGTGGGTCGCGGTCGACCGCAAGATTTTCACGATCGACCGCTGTTTACTCCAACGTCTTTTTAAGTACAGTTTCAGACGATAATTTTTTACGCGATTTAGGGGATATGGGTATGGGTTCTGGCTGCAGTGTTTTCTCCTATTTAAACCCCTTATACCCCTTCTTCTTCAAGTGTCCCAAACATTTTGAAAAACCAAAGATCTGTATTTCCTGAGAGCAAACTTTCAAAACCTATTTTTCTCTGTTTTTCAGTTTCACTTCACAGCTTCAGTGTAATCTTTCTCCTTACCATAGGGACATTGTAAAGTGAGAGTTTTTAAACCATTACTACTGTTGAGAGCTTGATCTTGTGGAGATCAACTGTGTGGGAGTGAGATCTTGTGGTGATCAACTGTGTAGTTGTGAGATCTTGTGGAGATCGTTGTGTAGAAAAAGTTCTGGCTTCCAAACCGGGTTATGTAGTGGATTCTCCTCGAGAGTGGGGAGCCGGGACGTAGGTCAGCAGGCCGAACCTCGTTAACACATCGCGCATCACTTGGATAAAGATTTCTAACTCTATCTCAATTTCTATAGTTGTTCATTTTGTGGTTTGTTGCTTGTCTCATTTTTATTGCACTAATATAGCCTTAAGACCCTAATCACCCCCCCCCCCTCTAGGGTCCAACAGTTTCTCACTATGACTATAGGTTTCACTATTTGAAATTTTCCTAAACACTTAGTAGGAAATGATCAAGAACATAGGCTTTTTCAGAAAATAGTTTTTCTCAATACTTAGGCTAAAAAATAGAATGTCTGGCCTCTTGAATGTGCACAAAGTTTAATCTTTTAAGTGCAAATCTTGTTATATTGTTTACTGACGTTTATCCTATTTATAGCCTCTGAAAAGTCATATTTTTAAACCTAACTAACACCTCAAAACGGCTATAAATAGTCATATATTCAAAACCTGTAACAGTGAGAAAACTACCTTTGTAGTCAACTACAACTCTTAGTAGTTGACTACTCTGAGTTCAAACAGACTCTGTGTAGTCAAATAATTCCTTAGTAGTCAACTACTTTGTCTATTAGTCGACTACTTTGTAATTGATAGAAAGTATGGGATTCTGATTCAACTCTTATTGGTCGACTATAATGTCTAGTAATCGACTAGTCTGTAATAATACAAAAACTGATATTCTATCTGTGCCTTTTGTAGTCAGCTATTCATGCTATTAGTCGACTATTAAGGAGTAGCTATAAGCTATATGATATGTTTTAAGTCTCACTCAATATCTATTAAATCTAATGGTTAACATAGGGGATTTTTATAGTTAACCAATACACTAAGCATGTGTTAGTGTGTTCTAACACTATGTGTGTGCATGTGTGTGAGTGATCAAGGCTTGTACACATTTCTAAGCAAAGAAAATGTAAAAATTACATTTTGACAATAAAGTATATCTTCTTTGTTGCTTTATTTTACCTTGAACTCATCCTATATCTTGAGTATCTCTTTGAATATCATTGTTGATTTAGCTCTGATATTGCAAAAAAAATGTTAGCACATAATACACACAACATATAATATTTGTTATCATCAAAACAAACTAATCTTGAGGTCAAGATTCCTAACAAGTGACACACATGCTGATGGAGATGGTGATATTAGACTTGAAGACGATGAGCGATCATATTTTGTCCAAGCCAAGTGATGGAGGAGATAGAAGCATCCAGTTTGTAGTATGGAGTAGGAGAGGTGCACCGATATAGTTTGAAACGAGCGATGCAGACGGAGTACAAGGACAACAAGTGGGGAAATGCTACTATCAAGTTCAGTTCGAGAGGAAAGCATGGTTGATTTGCTTCTAATGTCAGAGGTGGCGAAGATCTCTTGGTGTACACAAGAGAGGTGGAGGCGCCACGGTGAAACATATGATAGCGAGGGTCACGGGACATCCCAGTTGGAGTGTAGGTGCTTCGATTTGAAGTGCGAAAGAAATAAAAGACTCTAGCAGTAGAGACAAAGTTTCAAGACGGCGATGATATATCTTTAAGGGAGTTTGGGAATCAAATCCAAGGTGGAGATTGTTAGGATAATGTCTTTGATTTTTTGTATAACTTCATGAGAATTAGATAGGGTTAGAGATCTATCATGATTAGGAGATTGAGTCTCATCATGATTAGGAGGTTGAATCATATTCTAATTAGGAAGTTAGGCTAGATATAGGATTTTGATTTCCCTATATATATTCTTCTATTGTTGGAGGAAAAACCAAGGAGAGTAGAGAGAAGAAGAGAGACAATATTCTTATAATCAGGGTTTTAGAGGGTATAACCGAGTTCAAGGGTATTGTGAGAGAGAGGGTTTGGCAGTCTTTGTCCATGCAAAAGATTATAATTTGAAGGTGATAGTGGATTGATTTTGATCCTATGGTTTTTTCCTATTGAGGGCTTTCACATTAAATCTCGTGTGATTCTATTTGCTGCGTTTGGTAGTTTTCAAGATTTTTGCGAGATCTAAAAATCCCAAAACATAACGGCTGTATATGCAACAATTAACTCAGAGGCCCGCATAGTTCTAGGAGTTGCAACACGACAACAAGGCCGATGTACTAGACCGGCCGTAATGGTTGTATATTAGGGATGCATTCGGTCCGGATACAGCTTAAATATGATGCTTACCATATCCGTTTCTGCTTACCCATTTTGGGTACGGATACAGATGCGGATATACCTCGGTAAGGAAAATTCATATCCATATCCGCTAAAATCGGATACGGTTAAAAATATACATGCAGATACATCAGCAGATATGCACGTGGATACAAACGGATATGAGAAAACTATATAGTATTGAGAAAATATAGTTTATGTGATACAAAAGAGTTCGTTATATGTTTTTTTTTTTTTTGTCAATGAAAACTTTCATTCATTTATCAATTGTGAATTGTGTAGTACATCAAATACTAGAATGACTAGTAATTAAAGTAAAAGAAAAATTTTACATTTTTTCAATTGTATCTTTCATATGAGTTGGTATAGTTTCATTCAAAATCTTGTAATAGATGGAGACTTTATTTGCTCGAAGTAACATGCTTGGATCCTGAGCTTTTCCTTGAAATATCCTCAAATTTCTCTCCTGCCAAATCAAATAATCTACTACCAAGAGGGCCATCCTCTTCAGCATCTTCAAGAACCCTTTTCCATTCAAGTTTAAAGAATACCAATTTATAATTTGGTTCTAATCACATGACCTTCAAGAATAGCCCATCCATTCCATCACTTTATTCCAAATTTCAGCAGTAAACTGACACTCAAAGAAGAAATGCCTAGTGGTTTCAAGTTGGCACCTAGAACAGAGTACACATTGATTTTGATTTGCCTCCAAAATACCCATACGACATAGCATGTCAAAGGTGAGAAGTCTGGAGTGACATACTAACCATAGAGCAAAAGAGTGATTAGGGTAATGAAACCCTTTCCAGACTGTGTCAGACCAAGCCATTGAAGGAGCAAGCTAAATTAGAGTCTTGTACACAGAAGATAAATGAATCTTACCATTTGTGCAATAGCCATCCATGATTTTGTGCAGGTCATCCACATTACCAAATTTGTTAAGCATCAGATTTATAACTTTGAGAAGTTGTTTCCACATCCATGAATTATTCACTTTGCTTTGAACTTGCTAGGCATTTGAAGTTTTTAAGTAATTTTCATGTATCCACTTGATCCATAACAAATATTTTTTCAGGTGAATCATCCATAAGAGTTTTATTGCAGCTGCAAAATTCCATGTCTTTGCTGAAAACAGACCTAACCCCCCTTGTTCCTTACCTTGACAGATAGCATTCCAGGAAATTTGATGAATTTTATGCCCCCAAAGAAACTCTAAGAAAAACTTGTCAATTTTCTCTAAAACTTTGAATGGCAGGACATAATTACTGATCCAAAAGGTTTGAACTCCCAAAATTACAGACTTGATAAGATGAAGCCTCCCCGCATAGGATAGTTTTTTCTTATGTTGCCAAGATTGGAATTTATCTAATACCTTACCAATCAGAGAAGAACAATCAAGATAAGTAAGCCTCTTAGCATTCAGTGGCAGACCTAAGTATCGCAATGATAATATCCCCTCAGAAAAGCCCAAGTATTTGCAAATCTAAACTTTCACGTTGTCATCAATTCCACTCAAATATACTGAACATTTACTAGTATTGGCTTCCAAACCAAAGACCTGACAGAACTTTTGATAACAAGAATATAATCTAGCAATAGAATTTATATCAGCTTTGCTAAAAAAAGCAAATTAAGATTAGACATCTTGATCATCAAAATTAACCACAAATCCATAATCTAAGAATCGAAACTATCGTATCAAAATTAACCACAAATCCATAATCTAAGAATCGAAACTATCGTAAGAGTATGACTAATATGTATTTGGATATTTCAACCACAAATCCATAATCTAAGAATCGAAACTATCGTAAGAGTATGACTAATATGTATTTGGATATTTTAGATATGGATACAGATATTTCACATTAAAACCATATCCGTAACCATATCCTATCGGTTATAGATTTGAGTAACTATATATGTATTCTAACAGATATGATTACGGATATTTTCTTGGATACGGATACGGTTTAGCATCCTTATTATATATGCAAGAAGTAACTCAAAGGCCCACATAGTTCTAGGAGTTGCAACCCGACAACAAGGCTGATGTACTAGACCGGCCATAATGGTTGTATATGCAACGAGGCACGAAATGCAGTGACCTCAGTCACATTGTGGCAATTTAATAGTGGTCAGCATGCTTTATCCTCATAGTGGAAGGAGGTAATATAAACCTTTGTATCTCACCAAAAAAATCGCATATATGAAGGCTTATGAACAGCATATAGAGACACACATAGATGTCAACCAGCAGCCACGATTTTTGACAATGTAAAATTTGGTGGCCGAAAAGTTTGAGAAAATTTAAAGTTACAGGTCCCACCATGGGAAAAATAATATAAAATTAGTGTATAGTGTTTTCCCAAACACTATAAATAGTCCCAAAACTCTTAAGGAAAAATTCATCCCAGAAACAACTCCTCTTATAGAAGAGTGAGAGAAAGGAAAAATAGAGAGTTTTTCTAATATCAAGGAGAGGGTTTTTAAGAATTCTTGAAGTGTATCTTGATCAAGAGAGGGCGTTCTCTTTGATCTAATTCTTTTGGAATATAAAAAAACTTGGCGTCATCATTACACCATGGAGTAGCTCCGGAAGAGTGAACCACATATATTTGTGAGTATTGTGATTGAATTTGTGTCTTTATTCTGTGATTCCAAAATCATTTGGGTGTGTATTACGTCTCCATTCGAGGTGTTCTTGTTGACGTATACCCTAACAATTGGTATCAGAGCCTGACTTGGAGTACGTATATCTACTTATCGTATATTTTGTGGCTGCTACTAAAAGTGGATCCTCCATATCAGAAAATAAGTTAGATTATCATTTACTCTTTAAAGGCAATGTGCACTATTCATGAGTACGGTACTATTCATAAGTACTATTACTATTCACAAATACGGTTTGAGAAAAGATGGAATCTTTTGCCATGGGATCTACAGTTGAAGACAATAGGCTTCGAATTGAGAAGTTCGAAGGTCAAAATTTCAAGTATTAGATGATGCAGATAGAAGATTATTTGTACCAGAATGATCTCTTCCTTCCCCTCCAAGGAATAGAGTGGAAACCTGAGAAGATGGACGACGATAAGTGAAAGGTGCTCGATCGTAAATCACTTGCCACCATCAGGCTCAACCTTCATCAGCATGTGACTTACAACGTATCGCATACAACCACGACCAAGGAGTTGATGGAGGCCTTGGAGGCGCTGTATGAGAAGCCATCTGCTTCAAATAAGGTGTATCTGATGAAGAAACTATTCAATCTAAAGATGTAGCAAAGAGCTCGCATGGCAGACTTCTTGAATGAATTTTAACCTGTGATGCAACAGCTTGCTGCAGTGGATCTCAAGTTCGACAATGAGATCCAAGCTATTATGCTACTTTTTTGTCTACCAGATTCATGGGAGAATTTGGTGATGGCAGTGAGCAATGCCAATGGTAATGACAAGATGAAGCTCGACACGGTGATTGGGGAAATTCTGGATGAAGAATCTCACCACAAAGTCTCAGGAGCTGAGGGCTCTAGCAGTAGGAGTGCTCTGCATGTCGAGGCACAAGGACGTGCGCAGAAGAATGATAGAGGACGATGAGGTTGATCAAAGTCCAGAGAGAAGTTTAAAGGGTCGGACCCGAATGGTTACGGTGAAGGGAAGTGCTTTAGATGTGGAAAGAAGGGTCACTTTGCACGGGACTGTAGAGCTTTTGTTCCAACATCAGCAGGGGATAATCAGGCTGACGGTGCAGCCAATCTCATGCATGAAACAGATTTGTATGCCCTTCTCCTATTCCTAGAAGACAAAAGCAATGTGTGGGTCATTGACTTTGGCGCATCTTTCCATGCAACCTCACAATAAAAGATGCTTTTGTCATTCGTGAAGAAGGACTTGGGGACAGTCTATCTTAGTGACGATCAACCTTGCAATGTTTTCGAGAAGGGAAATTGTACCCTCGAGATGGAGGGCGGGACCACCTTAATGTTGAACGACATTCGGCATGTACTAGATCTCAAGCAAAATCTTATATTAGTCGGGCAACTGACTGACTCTAGTTACAAAGTATCATTCAAGCAAGAAAGCTGGAAGGTGTCCAAGTGTGCCATAGTGGTAGCACACGGTAAACGTGAGGGGTCTCTCTACATCGTTAATGGGAAAATCGACCGCTTGCTTGCCGCAGGACAAGCATCATCATCATCCACCGACCGCATGACTTGGCATCAGAGGCTTGGCCACATGAGCAAGAAGGGGATGCAGATTATGGCCGCAGGAGAGAGGCTTCCGGGTCTGAGCAAGATCGATCTGACTTTCTGTGAGGACTACATCCTAAGCAAACAGAAGAAGGTGAGCTTCAACAAGACCGAACCAGCTCCAAAACTAAAAAAATTGGAGTTAGTGCACACCAACGTGTGGGGACCTACACAAGTCTAATCTATTGGCAACTCTCTTTACTTTGTCACTTTTATTGATGATGCTACTAAAAAACTGTGAGTGTTCTTCTTGAAGCACAAGTCAGATGTTTTTATCATCTTCAAGAAGTGGCTTGCCTATGTGAAGAACGAAACAGGCAATAAGCTGAAGTGTCTGAAATCTAATAATAGAGGCGAGTATTGCAGCTAGGAGTTCGAGAACTTCTGCTCGTCCTATGGGATTAGGAGACTAAAGACCATTCCAGGCACATCTTAGCACAACGGAGTGGCGGAGCATATGAATCGCACTATCTTGGAGCGCACCAGAAGTATGAGGATCCACACCGGATTGCCCAAGAGTTTTTGGGCTGATGTTGTGAATACTCCTGCATACTTGATCAACCGTGGGCTATCCGCGGCTCTCAGTTATGGGATACCTGAAGAGGCTTGGACCGAAAAAAAAACTAAAGCTAGAGCACTTACGAGCATTTGGTTGTGATGCCTATGTCATGACCAATCCTGCAGACCAGTCAAAGCTTGATCCAAAGTTAAAAAAGCTCTCTTTCATCGGCTATAGAGGAGATGAGTATGGGTATCTTTTTTAGGATCACGATGCGCGTAAGCTGGTGCGCAGTCGTGACGTCGTGTTCTATGAGAATGCGTTGTACAAGACCAAAAAGGTGAGTGAGAGTTAGCTATCTCCCCCTATTTTCCCAGATATTGCTGACAGTGAGGACAACGGTGAGATACCAATCAGCATAGAAGACGGAGACCAAGAGCCAGATGCACAACAGCAGGATCCAGCAAAACTGCCAATCGCAGTTCACAAAGCTCTAAAAAATCCAAGGGTGCCAGAGAGGTACCTTTCCACCATGAATTATCTTCTCCTGACTGACAGTGGTGAGCCAGTACCTTTCCACCATGAATTATCTTCTCCTGACTGACAGTGGTGAGCCAGAGAGCTATGAGGAGGTACAACAGACCGGCAAAGCTCGGGGCGAGTATCCTGACTGACAGTGGTGAGCCAGAGAGCTATGAGGAGGTACAACAGACCGGCAAAGCTCGGGGCGAGTACGAGTCTGCCATGAATGAAGAAATAAAATCCTTAATAAAGAATGGGACTTAGGAGCTCGTAAAGCTTCCAAAAGGGCAACAGGCTCTTCACAATCGGTGGATTTATCGGGTCAATGATGAAGCCGATGGACAGAGACGCTACAAGGCGAGTCTTGTAGTAAAGAGCTATGAGCAGAAAGCAGGGATTGACCATGATCCGGACTGTGCTGAGCATTATTGTGACAGTTCGAGAACTCCATATAGAGCAGATGGATGTGAAGACAGCATTCCTTCATGTAGATTTGGAGGAAGAGATCCATATGCATCAACCAGTGGGCTTCGATGAACAAGGCAGGGAGGGCCTCGTGTGTCGCCTACGCAAGAGCTTATATGGCCTGAAGCAAGCTCCGTGACAGTGGTACATGAAGTTTGAGAACTTTATGGAGGAGAACGGTTTTCTCAAGAGATATGGAAAATCCTATGTGATACTCTTGATTTATGTTGATGGCATGTTGATTGCAGGGCCCGACTTGGCCCGCATTGAGGAACTCAAGGGCCGTCTCTCCGAGTGCTTCGAGATGAAGGATATGGGTCCAGCAAACCAGATTCTTGGGATTAGGATCATCAGAGACAGATCAACATAGAGGCTGAGGTTGTCTCAGAAGGCCTACATTATGAAGATTCTTGAAAAGTTTGGCATGGAGAAAGCTAAATCAGTGGGCTCACCGTTTGCGAGCCATTTCAAGCTATCGAAGACCCAAGCACCAGATACTGCTGAAGAGCATGAGTTTATGGCTAACATACCATACGCTGCTGTTGGGAGTTTGATGTATGCAATGGTGTGCACGAGACTAAATATTGCACAAGGAGTGGGAGTTGTGAGCCGTTTCATGAGCAATCCAGGGAAGCAATGGGTACGGTCAAGTGGCTTCTACGCTACTTGAGGTTCTTGACCGACCGTTGTCTTGAGTATGGCAGGACAGATTTATAGCTAGAGGGCTTTTGTGATACAGACTACGCCGGAGACATAGACTCAAGAAGGAGCACGAGCGGCTACATCTTCATCTTGGGTGGTGGAGCGATAAGTTAGAGATCTAAGTTATAGGATACTATGACTTTGTCGACAGCCAAAGCAGAGTACGTATCTGCAGTAGAGGCAACAAAGGAGTTTCTATGGTTGAAAGCTTTTCTTCTCGAGCTTGGGGTAAGCTTTAAGAAATACTTCATCCACTACGACAGTCAGAGTGCCATTCACTTATCAAAGAACGACGCATTCCGTGCTCGAACCAAGCATGTTGACGTGAAGCACTATGCCATATGGAGATGGCAAAGCAGGAACGAGTAGGTACAACCCAGCTGATATGCTGACCAAGCCAGTTCTGCTTAAGAAGGTGAGGCTGTGTGTAGCCTCATATGGTCTCCATTGAGAATGTTGAGAGTCGTGCAATATGCCAAAGATACAAGACATCCAGATGATGCAACCAAGAATGGTGTAAAGATATGATTGATATTCAATCAAATCTTCAAGTGGGAGATTGTCAACTAGCAACCACCATTTTTGACAATGTAAAATTCGGTGGCCGAAAAGTTTAAAAAAATTAAAAGTTGGGGGCCTAACCACAGGAAATATAATATAAAATTCGTGCATAATGTTTTTCCAAACGCTATAGATAGGCCCAAAACTCTTAAGGAAAAATTCATCCCAGAAACAACATCTTTTATAGAAGAGTGAGAGAAAGAGAAAATAAAGAGTTTTTCTAATATCGAGGAGATGGTTTGTGAGAATTCTTAGAGTGTATCTTGATCAAGTGAGGGTGTTCTCTTTGATCTAATTCTTTTTTGGAATATAAAAGAATTGGGCGTCGTCGTTGCACTGTAGAATAGCTCCGGAAGAGTGAACCACATTATATATGTGAGTACTGTGATTGAATATGTGTCTTTATTCTGTGATTCCAAAATCATTTGGGTGTGTATTGCGTCTCCGTTCGAGGCGTTCTTGTTGACGTATACCCTAACAATAGAGAAATGTTTTCATTTGCACTCAGAGACCAATAGAAATCCATAAGAACCATGAACTACACATTAGATAAGAGTAATTGCCATTTCTCGATTTGTGTGGGTCATCCTTGCGTAGGGGTCATGCTAATCTTCTCTGTATCGTTCCAATTTTATTGGAAGTGTATTAGTACATACTCACATATGGTCATGATTTTTGGGATTGAATGCTCCATTTACAGGTTGGTGTTACTACTGGATATGTATCATTGGGAGAATGAAGCTACCACGAGTTTGGTCTTTTGGTTTATTTTGTTTCTTCAGCAGCTCCAAGTGTATAACTCAAAAATCTTTTGTGATAGATTTGTGTTATGTATACTTTTGTGCAGCGAGGGATGTCTCACTTCATGATGTACCTGCTCCCAAGTTTCAGGGAGGAATCATGTAACTTTTTACTATCAATGAAATCTATATCTTTTGAAAAAAAAAGATAAGAGTAATTGCGTGAACACCATATGTGCAAGCCACTTGATCGAAAATCATTCCCCTTATCCACTCGCGAACTAATAATGCATTTCTGCGGTAATGATTAGCGCGTTCCAAAACCTATATATTCACTGAAAAGCCATAGAAAATAGGATTCACACAAAACCAAGTTCTGTACACTAATGTCACCATATAAGCTGTCTGACTTCACATGGTCTTCTTGTTATCGATTGACTTTAACTGAGCTTCATAGATTCTCATCCTCCTACATGCGATCGTACTCTTGAAGAAATCCTTCGGATCGCTTCTTTAGAGCCGATGCATCAGCTTCTGAAGCTATCGCCTCCTTTAGCTTTGCATCGGATTCAGATTTCAGTACCTTTATCTGTTCATTCAGGCTAGCAATTTCTTTCTCTTTTGCTTTTATATCATCTGCACTCCCGTTGTTTGATTCTTCAAGTGCTCTGTTTGTTTTCATTACAGCCTCCATGCTCTTCCTCAACCCACGAAGTTCCCTCACATAATGATGCAGTCGGTCAATTATAAGTGCAAGAAACAGGCAATAACCTGCAAAGGTGAGAACAATTTGCACCTTATTTCAATAAACTGATAAGAGTTAATAATGCAAGTAAAGTATATTCATATTTTCGTCACAGAAAAACAAAGAGACTATTAAGTAGCTATGACATGAGATATACAAAGTTGAAATTTTTACGGAAGAGAGATTCATATGAGGAAAGATAAGTTCTTTCCGAAGACAAAGTTATATGCACCAAACTCAATCCTTCAAGTCATTTAAACCCAGGTCAATAATGTGTATAGATCAGTATCATGACTAGAAATAAAAATAAGTAGGAAGAGATATTATCCGTCATCACAGCGGGCATAAGGCATGATCCATATGAGAATACCAAGCACGATTATGTGAGTGTCACGAAATTATGCCAATTCTCTTAAGACTCACTAGTTTAGACTAATTTCTTTTCTATAAGACAGGTTGTTTGTTGCTAGAAATTTATTATCATCATTGTATTGCCAACTATCAGACATGAAGCTGATTAAATATCATACATGTATTTTCCTGAGTTAAAAATGCAAACACGGTATCTGAAATTGCCAACACACACACACACTAGATATGAGCTGGTAGCTCATTTTCCAAAATGAGGTGCGAGCCCCATCCTATTGTGACTAGCAAGGGGCTCACATGGCATTGAGCTGGCAGCCTATTTTGCAAATGAGCTGTCAGCTCATATACATTTTTTCCTATATGTGTGTGTATAGTGCTAAGAAGCAAGCAACTAAGTGGCATTAACACAGTTATAAGACACACAAGGACACACAGTGCTACTCTAAAACAATATATACAAACCCACTCTAACAGCGACAAATGTCATTTACATGATACTACTTCATGATTGAAGTGTATGTGAAACAAAATGCGTCTATAGTATGCATACATATATATATGGAATGAAGTTATACAGTGAGGATTGAGAGATAGTTTTATACTCTAACATGCTCCTGGAGATTGAGCACCCTTCTTATGGGACGAAACCTGGACTATCAACTTTTTTTAAATCCTTTTTAAAATTTGTGCTCGGTGGATATTAGACCTAGGCTATGCTAGAGCCATGTCTAAAAATCCTGCTAGTATACTGAAACTCTAAAGTTACAGTGAGCGTTAAGCGTTATAGTTTTATATTCACAATATCTTATACAAAAACACAAGTTCCCCCTCACATATAGGTGCCATCATCCTACTAATAACATTAGGATTGAGATCTTACCTGCTAGTATTCAGCCAATGCTTAGTTGAAGTGAATCTCTAAGGGAATGGAATCACTGAAATGTACAATCATTTTTCTTATAGTTCCCTTGTGAATAAAAGAAATAATAGACTGAGCTCAGACTCCCTTCTTTGTCTGATATAACACCATAGTATAAATTAGATTGTTGCAATCACAAGAGCCACTCATGAGCTGGGTTGAATGAGAAACACAGCAAACAGGGCAAGATATTCAAGCAAATGATTCAATAGCGCATTAATGTTGACAGACCTCACCTAGAATCCTTGTGTAGTTGTGTAGTAGAAGAAAGAGAGATGCCTTGGAAAATCGAAAAGAAATGGTATATAATAGTTCTTAAATTTAGTTCCTCTAACCATTACACCAAAACTCTGAAGTTATGGTAAGGCTCAAGAATTATAGTTTTATATTAATTCTAACATGCTTCCGCAGGTCGAGCGCCCTTTTTTATGGGTCGAAACTTGGACTCACGTAGCGGTGTCAATTTTTAGAAAATCTGCATTTAATTCGTGGCCGGTAGGATTTGAACTTGAGTTGCTCTGATACCATCTTAAATTTAGTTCCTCTAACGATTACCCAAAAACTCCGAGTTATGGTGAGGATCAAAGATTATAGTTTTATATTAATTCTAACAATAGTGATGAAAGGTGCATGGTTTTGTATGCCTCAGAATGAAATAGACAAAGGTCCAATGCTTTTAGGACGGGTCAATCACAGAAAAAATGACAACACTCTAGCACTCTTTTTTAGCAGGACAATTATGCTTTAGATCACTTAGATGTCATAGAAAATAAATTGAGCGTGAAATAAAAATAGCGTTACTATTTGATACTTGTGTCTTTGATTGTATATGTGAGTGATAATACTTGCTCGTTAGTTTTGCTGGTGCTCAAGTACAGTGGCGGGGCCACGAATTTCGTTAGGGGGGTCCAAAACTAATTAAACGCGATAACATGTGTGCATGCATGTGTGTGTGTGTCTAAACATCAATTTAAGAAAGAACAAGTCTCCAGATACCTCTCATCTATTGTTTCTTTCTCCATACTTCCTTCTAAAACAGCCTCGACCAAAAATTTGATCACTGCAAAAGTTCATCATCCCATTTTGCTCTTGTAGCTTGCTATCCTAACCCTAAATTATGCATCTTAACCCAACATGTTAGCATTTTACATACTGCCAATCATTCCAACATGTTGTATGTTGTGAGGAGAGAACTTCAACATCACTCTAGGTGAGTTAAGCAACAACTCCAGTAAAAATTGTAAGTATGCCAGAAAAAAATGTTAACTTCTAATCTTTTTCATGGAAGGTTAAATTTTGAAAAGAAAAAGCTCAATATTAACATGGAATGCAATACCTTTTTCCTCTAATTTCAATTTTTCTGGTAGCCAAACTTTAATAGTTAGTGGATATCAATTTGAATTGGAAGAGACAAAGAGGCGCAGTCAAAGAATGAAGGAGAAGAAGGAGGATAAAAATGAGGGTGACAAAGAGGCGCAGTCAAAGAATGAAGGAGGAGGATAAAAATGAGGGTGATAAAGATGAAGAAAAAAAATGGAAATAAACCACTGAATCAACATGTATCTTTCCTCCCACATTTTCAGGATAACTCTTAAAGGAGCAAACTATACTTTTTGTCCAAGTTTGTCTTCCAGCTGGTCATATATTTTCAAAAATCTTTAACCATTCTATATGTAATCTTGCGGCTCAAACATTGAGAGCATGAGATTCCCTCTCCTATTAGGAGGAGAATAGTCCATCTCTCTCTCTCTCTATATATATATATATATAGAGAGAGAAAAAAACTTATGTCAACTTAAGTGGACCATCCACCAAAGTTTCTATTCACTGATGATACCTAAAGATCCGTGCATCATATGAAGAGACTTTTTATCAATGGATAGAAACTTTGGTGAATAGTCCACTTAAGTTAACATAAGTTTCTATATATATATATATAGGTGAAAACTTGTGTCAACTTAAGTGGATAGGAAATAGTTGTCCATCAAACTTTTTATCCATGGATCTTGCCTAGGGATCCTTGCATGATATAAAGAGACCTTTTATATTAATAAATGAGTGGCTAAAAAGTTTAGTGGACAACTATTCCCTATCCACTTAAGTTGATAGGAGTCTTGCTCTCTCTCTCTCTCTCTCTCTATATTATAGTCATTTATCATTCTAGTATTAACTTTGTCTAATCGTGTTCTATTTCATATATTATCAGTGTTTATGTTCACATGTTCATCAATAATTCACTGTATGCTTATTTGCAATGTATCAATGTTTTTATTAAACGAATTTATGCCCTTCTTATATCTACATTTGTTTATAAATCTAATTGATCTTCCATAGTTCGTGTTTTATGTATTATACATCTTTATTACGTATATATATATATATATATATATATATATATATATATATATATATTGACACACACGTATATGTATAAGTATATGCATTCTTGATTAGCAACTAGGCATCATATTATACAATAATACTTTCAAATCATATTTCAAACTAGAATATAGTGTTTACAATGATACTCTTCTTGCATTTACTTCCTGAAAATGCTTCATAACATCTTCCTCATTTTTTTGGGTCAATGAAAAAAAATTTATCCATTCACCAATATGAGAAAATGTTAAGTACATCAAGAATCTCATTTTTTATGAGAACAAATTGAAAAAACAACTTTGAAAGCCCCTAAAAAAACATGTACAGGTTATTTACAAAGAGAGGAGCCATGTTCTGTGTTCTTCTAAAATTGGAGAATTAAGATTTATGGACAAGATATCCAGCTTGATCTCTTTAACCAGATGCTCAACACTACTTCTCTTTTGTTGAAATATCATGACATTCCTCTCACACCAGATCCTGTAAATAGCAGCAGCAAAGGCTATTCTTTTGATACCTTGCTTGAAACCATTCCCTCTCAGCCTTGTGCAATACCAATCCAGTAGAACACCCCAGTCACAAGCTTTCCAGGTGAATTGAAGCCAATCTACAATGCAATTCCACACCTCTTTGGAAAAACAACACTCAAAAAATAAGTGATTACGGCTCTCCAAGTTTCCTCCAGAGCATAAGCAACACACATTTTCATTTACAACACCTCTCCTCATCAACCTGTCTTTTGTTAGTAATCTATTTTGAACAACAAGCCAGCATATGAATGCATGCTTTGGGTAACACCTTCTATCCCACACAGTGTCATGCCATGGTACCTTCTGAAAAACAGGGGAGATAGCGTAATACACAGCAGAAATCTGGATTTTAGAGTTTTTATAGCAAGAATTCAGGAGGTTCTGCAGATTATCAATTCCATCACAGTGGTGCACAGATTTATCCCTGATTTTCAACAATTGCTTCCACATCTAGGAATCACCAGCTTTAGCATTTACGTGGCAGATATCTCTATGTCTCAAGTAGGTTCCATGAACCCATTTAATCCAAAGAGTATCTTTATTGACATGGATATTCCATAAGTTCTTCAATGTTGCAGCCAGATTCCAAGTAGCTGCTGAATACACACCAAGACCACCCTGTTGTTTTTAACATCTTCCTCATTAATAATATAAATATAACATTTTTAATATAGCAAACCTAACAATCATTTATATATTCATCTTGCATTTAGTTTCAAAGGTCACTCTTAATAATTTTAATATTGCCAAAATTGCTCTTTGAATATTTGTCGTTGCAATGCTCAAGATTAGTGCAAACTTCACGAATGAATAGCTACATAAGAAAATGTAGTTCTCAAGTTGATCATTAAACCTCCACGAAATCACTTTTAGGGGGGAAAAAAGAAACTTTGGGATAAAACTCGTCTAATCAAATCACTTTTCGCTTATTAAACAAAGATAAATGAATAATTTGGTTTAAGAAATTCAAAAAAAACTCCATATTATGATTATCAAAACAACTTTTCTATTCTTGAAAATAATAATCTATAGAAATATTGTATAATTTAACTTTGATAGAGGGAGGAACAAAGATAACTAAGTTTGAGAAAATTATCATATGTTATGCATTTAGTCCCTAGCTATGAAATACTATTAGCAAATCACATTACATACTTTTATCTTTTATTATTTTAAGGTGGGGCCAAGACCCCCTGGCCCCAAGGTGGCTCCACCACTGCTAGTATATGCTCCTAATATTCTATCTAGCAAAACTCGTAGTCTAAAAATTGAATTTTCAAGGATGAACAAAAAAGTCCAAAATAATGCCTTAATCTTATTTTTAAACTATTATTAAAGGAAGCCTTTAGGATATCAAGACAATGTCATTGATTTTCCAGATAACATTTATTGGCAATGTTTGTCTACCTAAGAATAAATTTGGAAGCTCTTACTGCATGCTACTGAATAATTGTTATTATTATTAGTTTTATTTTTGCATATAGTACATAGTTAATCATGACTTACATAGGCTTCATTTTGTATAAAGTTTCATTTTGTACAAAGTGCATATTTATTGCGACCATATAAGTTGGTGAAGAATGCTGCCTTCATCTTAGATTCTCATATTTAACACTTCCCAATGTTGTGTAATACTTCCAAACTTTAAATACAAAAACGGACATCTAAGCAACAATAAATTACCTATCTAAGAATTTATAAGAAAGCAAAAATATTTGATTATGACAGCAGATATTTTGCACATACACCAGATCAGAAGTTTCAGTTAGCAACAATTCAAACACAAACACCAATCTGACAAATTCCTCAGTTTATAGTTGTGACGTTGCCAAAGACGATTTTGCCTCTAACGATTAACATAATAGAAGGTTTGAACATCACAACGTGGATAAGTGTAACTTGTGTTTTACTTAGTGGATAGTTATGTTTTGTGGGTAGCAGTAGAGAAAAGAGTGGTGTTAGTGGGTAGAGATAATATTAGTGTAGTTATATATAGTTGTTGTAATGAAGATGATGGTATGAATGAGAGTTATTGTTTGCTTATCCTCTAGTTCTTCTCTTTATCTTCTTCCTCTGTTCCTCTTCTTCTTCCTCTATCATTCAACATCGTCATTGGTATCAGAGCCAAGTTTCGACATGGACACTCGCGGCAAAACGAATGCCGAATTCCGCAATGAGATCAATGAAATATTAACACGACATGAGTCCAGCTTTGATCAAATTAATGCTACACTCCAAATGGTGTTAACAGAACTTCAAGCTCTACAAACCGTTCGGAGCCCACATACTAATAATCTTGAAACTAACTCATTTGCTCCAGGAGAATCCTCACATTCGCCACAGGCTGCTCGTTCTACCACCAATAATGACCACCGTCACCAACACCTCAAATTGCCCTTTCCAGTCTTCTTCCTCTGTTCCTCTTCTTCTTCCTCTATCAAATTCGACCTCATCAGACTATTATGGCCTTAAAACAATGCAATGCAACAAATTGAAATCTATGGGGCATTCAGAGGATAACTTTTTTGATGGCACTTTATACTCTCAAGAACCCCAGCAGAGGTAATTTTTTTCTTTTAAAGAGAACAAGGGCGCACTTTGGTAATGGAGATTTAAAACACAGTGAATATGATATGGTCCACAATTTCATGGTTGTTTAAAAAAAAAGAAAAAGAAAGACCAGCTCCTCTTTTCTATTAAAATACGATGAATAAAAGGCATCAATAGCAGTCAACCAATTTCACCATCTCATGCACGGGCCTATCCTCTCCCTCTATGCAATAGCATTTAAAACTTTCAGTTAGGTTTATCAAACTTACAAATTTCATGTATTTGTAACATTAGCCATCACACCTAGTAGCTGCATATAAGTTCAAAGGTCAGACATAAAAAATCAAACAACCACCTAGCATAAACTTAATGGCAATTTGAAATTAAAAGATGGCAAACATCTAACAGTCAAAGTTATCAAAGTATTTTCCCCAACCAAGTCAAATGTAATTATGACACAGATCAAAAAACCTACAAACAACGTAAGAAAGACCCTCATATCCAAAATGCTAAAATTCTAAGATTCAATCAATAAAAAAGTACCTTAAAACCAAAAAAATTATTCCTTCCTCCTTGCAAAGAACAAAGAATAATTGGCCAGTAGCCAAATCTTTTTCCATCCTTTGCTCTCTATCTGACTTAAGATGCAAGCATTATCAGTATCCACGGATTCCGTATAGCACTAACAAAACTCAGTAATAATATCAAAATTAAAATTTGAAACCTTATTTACGATAATATCAACAACCTAAGGTCAACGTGCACAACTAAATCATCATTATAGTTTCAAAAAAGTCCTCCATTAACCATCAAAAAGTTTAGTTATGACAATAAAAAGATCTAGCAACCAAGATTAAATGTGTCAATGCCACTACTTAAACAAATCATTTAATAGAATGACGAAACTTAAAAGGAAAAAACCAGATAAAATTTTAACTCTTTTTCACGATCAAATGAACAAGATCACATTTAGTAGATTACCTATTAGAGAAAAACCCATGTGTTAACAAAATCTAATATTAACAGCAAAGTTTATAATGTTCAAGCATTAAAATATCTAAAAATTAAAATTCATAAGATTCCTAATTAATACCAAACTTAATTCGATAATATTATCAATGTTAAAATTCAGAAGCCAAACTGAAGCAATGTCACGAAACCTACAAAAATCAAGACAACCAAAAGTAACATCACAATCAATCAACAGAGAATCTTTCCTCCTGTAATAGAAATCTAGCAAGCAAAATTAAAGTATTCTAAATATCTAATATTCAGGCATAATAATCCTAAAATTCTTATTAAGACAAAACTTAATTCAATAGCATTATAAAAGTTAAAATTCAAGGAAGATAACTGAAAGTAACAGTCCATTTTTTTAGAGAGAGGAAGGAATTTAATTGCATCAATTCCACTTCTTAGACAAATCAACTACAACAATGTACCAAACTAAACAAAACCCAGATCAAATTTCACTTTTCTTTCTTTCAATAGTGAAGAACTTGGTCAAGATCAGACTGAAGAAAAAACCCATTAGAGAAGCCTATACGTGAACAAACGCTGATACCTACAATGCTAAATTTCTACTATTCAAGCATAAAAAACCTAAAATTAAATTTAGTAAGGTTCCCTATATTAGCAACAAACTTGATTAAGCAACACTATCAATGTTAAATGTACCGATTCCACTGCTTAAAGAAATAACTATTAGAATTCATCACCAACTTAGATTATTCTAGAACAACTTTCTGGAACTTCTTTCTAGTAACATCCGACAAAATATCTACCAAGAAGTTTCTAGGAAGATTTAAGTGTATGGCTAGTATTTATTCTTCTAGAAACTTCTTACTAATCTATGGCTAAAATTAACTCTTCTACACTTCCTAGCCCTCTTAAACAACTATAAATAGGGGTCTTGGACTCTCATTTGTGTAAGCAAGCAAGAAGTAAGCTTGAAAGCTTGCGTGTGTAGTGTAGGCTTGTGTGAGTGTTCACCAAAATAAAAAGTTGTGTGAAAGTAAGATGCTCTTGTAAGAGCAGGTATTGTACTCTCTAGTGTTCTATCAATAAAAGTTTCTTTTGTGAAGAGGGTTTTATTCTTCAAATTCTATCAAAGTGGTATCAGAGCAAGGTTCTATCTAGTCGGGCCAGTCGTAGGTGCTCATGTACGAGATGACGAACATGATCTAGCCACAGATTTCGAAGCTGATGAAGACTAATTACGACAACTAGAGTATCCATATGAAAGTCTTGCTCGGCTCGTAAGACTTGTGGGAGCTCGTGGAGAATGGCTACACTGAGCCAAAGTCACCTGCAACAGAAGCAACTCTCACCGCTACACAGAAGAGTGAGCTGAAGGAGGTCAGAAAAAGAGACAAAAATGCTTTGTTCCTAATATTCTAAGGCGTAGATGAATCAGCGTTTGAGAAGATTTTCAATGTCATGTCCTCTAAAGAAGCATGGGAGATTTTACAAAAATCCTATCAATGTGCGGAAAGAGCCAAAAAGGTACGCCTCCAAGCATTAAGAGTTGAATTTGAAATTTTGAAGATGAAAGCTACAGAATCAATATCAGACTATTTTAGTAGAGTTCAAACAATAATTAATCAAATGAAGAGAAATAGAGAAGTAATTAATGATGTAAGAATTATGGAGAAGATACTTAGAACTTTAGACTCTAAATTCAAATATATTATTCCGGCAATACAAGAGTCTAAAGATCTTTCCGAAGTTTCTATTGATGAGCTACAAGGTTCTCTGCAAACTTATGAACAAGATATAAATATCAGTTCAAATCAAGCGGAGAATCTAGAGCAAGCATTACAGAGTAAGATGACTATCAAAGAAGATAGTCGAAGAGGACGTGGAGGCTATAGAGGCAGAGGCTCTTTTCGAGGTGGCTCAAACTTCCAACAAGATCGTAGGAGACAGTACTAAGGAGGCCATGAAAATCAAGATCGAAATGGAGATCGTGAACGATCGTTCGATCGAGGACGAGGTCGTGGCGCACGAGGACGAGGACAAGGAAGAAGTTACCAGGAGGACAAGTATCAGCCATAGTGTTACAAATGCAAGAGATACGGCCATCTCAGCTACGAATGCTGGGAGAAACCAAATCAAGTGGCAGAAAAAAGTAACTTTATAGAAAGGGAGCAGCCAGACACTTCAACAGTCCTGCTGACGTATCAAGAGAATGAAAGCAAGAATCAAGATATCTGGTATCTGGATTCAAGTGCCAGTAACCACATGTGCGGTATCAATGAGTTCTTTACCGAGCTAAACGAGACGGTGCAAGGAGATGTTACTTTTGGAGACCAGTCAAAGATTTCAGTAAAGAGAAAAGGCAAGATAATGATCCAGATAAAGACGGGCGAGAATAGGTACATCTCTGACGTCTATTATGTTCCAGCACTACGAAATAATATTGAGTCTAGGTCAGCTCCTTGAAAGAGGCTATGATATACATCTAAAAGACAGTGCCCTCATTATTAAGAATAAAAATAAAGTAATTGCAAAGGTGAACATGTCTCAAAATAGATTACCTTAAATATTCATACTGACCATGTCAGTGCTTAAAGATGATTATGAAGGATGAGTCTTGGCTGTGACATTTGAGATTTAGGCATCTTGCATTCAGTGGCCTAAATCTTCTGTGGAAAGAGAAAATGGTGAAAGAATTGCCGTAAATTAACCATCTGAACCAGCTATGTGAAGGTTGTATGAAGGGCAAGCAACATAGAGAAGTTTTAAAGTTGGAAAGTCAAGAAGAGGAACAAAGATGCTAAATTGGTCCACACAGATATTACAGGACCATTTGAAGTCGTCTTTCTTGGAGGAAACAGATACTTTCTCACATTTATTAATGATTATAGCAGAAAAACTTGAGTTTATTTCTTGAAGGAAAAATCCGAAGCTCTGGAGAAATTTAAAGAATTCAAGGAGATGGTAGAAAAGCAAAGTGGGTATCACATCAAGGTGCTCCGATCAGATCAAGGCAGAGAATATACTTCGAAGGCATTCAACAATTTCAACAAGCAGTACGGGATAATTCATCAACTCACTGTCGCCTACACATCACAACAGAATAGCATAGCAGAGCGGAAGAATCGTACCATTCTTGATATGATCAAAAGCATGTTGAAGAGCAAGTACCTGCCAAAGACTTATTGGGCTAAAGCCGTGAACTATGTAGTTTACCTCCTCAACCGATGTCCGACAAAGAGCGTAAAGTTCAAGACACCATTAGAGATGTGGAGCAACATCAAGCCAAGTGTCAACCACCTAAAGGTGTTTGGATGCATTGCATATGCACACATCCAGAACAGAAAAGAAAGAAGTTGGACGATCTAGAAGAAAATTGCATATTCGTTGGGTACGAGAGGAGGACAAAAGCATACAAGCTCTATAATCCAATTACAAAGAAGATGATCATTTCAAGAGACGTGGAGTTCGATGAAGAAGTTTATTAGAAATGGACCGATGAAGATAAAAATATTAAAGGTATGTTCTTTGAAGATAAGGATGATGACTTACAGGAGGTTGGAAGATCAGAACAAAGTCCACCTAATAGTCCAGCTCCATCAACCCTAACATCGACGCCGACATCATCACCATCCAGCTCAAATGAAGGAAGCTCTTCAGGGGGTGCAACAAGGAGGATGAGAAGCCTAAGAGATCTGTACGATGATACAGAAACTGTCGAGATGATGGAGGACTACACACTATTCTGCTTGTTTACAAAATATGATCCGGTCAGCTATGAAGAAGTTGCTCAAGAAGACAAGTGGAGAAAAGCCATGGATAACGAGATCGAGGCAATCAAGAGAAATGACACATGGGAGCTCACTACCTTACCTGAAGACCATAAACCAATTGGAGTAAAGTGGGTGTACAAGACAAAAACAAATCAAGACGGAGGAATCGAGAAATTCAAGACCAGACTTGTTACAAAGGGCTATAGTCAGCGAGAAGAAGTTGACTATGAAGAAGTGTTCGCACTAATCGCGAGGATCGACATTATTCGATTCATTATCGCATTAGCAGCACAGAAACGGTGGAAGATCTACCGGATGGACGTGAAGTCTGCATTCCTGAATGGCTACCTAGAAGAAGAAGTCTACATCAGGCAGTCACTGTGGTACGAGGTGAAGAACCAAGAAGATAAAGTCTATAAGCTGAAGAAGGCATTGTATGGATTAAAGCAAGCATCCAAGACGTGGAATGCCAAAATCAATGCATACTTCCAAAAGAATGGATTCTAGCGGAGCCCGTATGAGCATTTTCTCTATACCAAGAAGAAGGATGGAGACATTATGATCGTATGTCTCTATGTGAACGACATGGTCTTCATCGGCAACAATCCGAAAATGTTCGAGGAGTTCAAGAAGAACATGATCAGGGAGTTCGAGATGACTGACATTGGAAAAATATCATACTTTCTTAGAGTAGAAGTATCGCAATCTGAGAGAAGAATCTTTATTTCTCAAAAAAAGTACGTAAAGGAGATCCTTCAGAAGTTCAACATGAACAACTACAAACCAGTTGTAACTCCTATCGAAGTCGGAGTGAAGCTGAGGAGAGACTCACCAGGAATCTCTATTGATCCAACTTTGTCTAAGAGTTTAGTCGGAAGCTTACGATACCTGACCATCACAAGACCCGACATAATATTTGCGGTTGGACTGGTGAGCAGATTCATGGAGGAGCCAACGCAAGAACACTTCAAGATGGCCAAGAGGATTCTCAGGTATGTTCAAGGAAGCATTAATGAAGGATTATTTTACTCACAAAGTGTAGATCCAAGACTAGTCGGTTACACCGACAGTGACTATGGGGGAGACTTGGATGAAAGAAAGAATACATCCGGCTATATATTCAGCATTGGATCAGCAGTCTTTTCTTGGTCATCAAAGAAGCAGTCAGTTGTTGCTCTATCAAGTTGCGAAACGGAATACATTGTTGCATCTGCAGGTGCATGTCAAGCGATATGACTTAGAAATCTAATGAAGGAGCTGCAACATGAACAAGAAGCACCGACAAAGATTCTCATCGACAACAAGTCAACTATTGCACTTGCCAAAAATCCGATAGCACATGGACGGAGCAAACACATAGAGACAAGATATTATTTCATCCGACATCAAGTTAAAAATAAGACTGTGATGCTAATATATTACAAGTCTGAAGACCAAATCGCTACCATCTTCACCAAGCCACTAAAGACAGAAACATTTTTGAAGCTTAAGAATAAGCTTGGACTTGTGAGAAATGAAAGTTGGTGATGAGGTGGAGTATTAGAATTCCTCACCAACTTAAATTATTCTAGAACAATTTTCCAGAACTTTTTTCTAGTAACCTCCTACAAAATATCTATCAAGAAGTTTCTACGAAGATACAAGTGTATGGCTAGTATTTATTCTTCTAGAAACTTCTTACTAATGTATGGCTAGGATTAACTCTTCTACACACCTAGCCCTCTTAAACAACTATAAATAGGGGTCTTGGGCTCTTATTTGTGTAAGCAAGTAAGAAGTAAGCTTGAAAGCCTGAGTGTGTAGTGTAGGCTTGTGTGAGTGTTCACCAAAATAAAAAGTTGTGTGAAAGTGAGGTGCTCTTGTAAGAGCAAGTATTGTACTCTTTAGTGTTCTATCAATAAAAATTTCCTTTGTGTAAAGGGTTGTATTCTTCAAATTCCATCAATAACCCACAACAATGTACCAAATTAAACAAAACCCGGATCAAAATTCCAGCTGTTTTATCAAAATCCAAGAACTGGGCGAATGTCAGACTGAGAAAAAAGATTACCCATAAGAGAAGCTTCAAGCATCTGAAGGCTCACGAGGACCTGATCAGTGGGGGTAAGGGCCCCACCGCCGCCCTCCTCGGATTCGGTTCCGATGTGGGTCATGCTGTAGAGGGTGGAGGTCATGACCACCGCCACTGTTGCCCCCACGGTCCTTCACCATCACCGGACCTCGGCCGCGCTTGAGGCGTGGCTAGCTTTCTTAATGGGGTCTCGAAGAGGAGGACGATGACGATGGAGACCTCGGCCGCTAACAGGGCGAACAGGAGTTGGATCATGGCCGCTCCTTTTTCCCCCACTTTTTTCCTCTTTTGGATTGTTGAAGGATCAAAGCCTCAAAGGGTTTTTGGGTTTTCAGCTGGAGATGGTGAATATATCGTTGGGTTGAATTTGCACTTGTCTCGGGTTCTGGTTGGGTTTTTACTCCCATGAGACCCTATATTCTTTCTTAATCGCCCTCTACATTTTCATATTTCTAACCGACCCACAAAATCTATTTAAGTACTTAGGAACAAGACTCCTTGGCAATTGAAGGATCACATGAACTAATGAAGGGTTCCAGTCCAAAGAGTATAATAAGAGAGAGAATTAATTATATTTTTTTTTATAGATTATAACTTATAGATCATATATTAACCAATACATTAAATGCTTGTGAAGAAAGATATAACGAGTATCTCTTTTTGTTATATTAACAGGAAAAAAAATTAAGTTTTTTTATTTTTATCAATTAAAGTAGATAATTTGAGTGGTAAGGTATTTCCTAGATACATTAAAATCTTAGGTTTGAAATTCAAAATTAGATAGCTTAATCATCAATCTCTCTTTTACAGATCTAAATAAAAATTTACGATATCTTAAAAACTAAAAAAGTGATTGAGATTTTAATGTATGCTCATATTACAATCTAAGACTGAGAGCACGTTAGCATGATATAAGCCTTAGGACCTACTGAGTGCAATTAATTACTAGCAATTACTGCAACTTGAATCTAAGAGCTCAAATTTAAACCACTTTTAGTGCCTCTACCATTACTCGATGTGGGACAATTATTGGGGGTATCATTACTGGATATTGGAACTAGTCAAATTTTAAAGAGTATTATAATATTTTAATATTTTCAGCATGATGGTTGTTACTAGCAACTTTCATACAGCTAGTTGTAAATTTTTTAAGTGAATGTTTTCAAAATTTTCATGGGAATATTTGTAATCTTCAAAACTTTCAAGAGGCTAGTCCTAAAACTTTTAGGGTTTTGTTTGTACAATTTTAGGGCGCTATTTGTAATTTTTAAACTTTTTAGAGGATTGTTCATAAGTTTTTTATTTTCTAGGGTTTCTTCTTAATTTATGAATTTTAAAGGGGCAATTTATAAGTTTCTGAACTTTAAGGTGTTATTTGTAATTCTTAGATTTCTCAGGGGTTCATTTGTAATTGTTAATGTTAAGCAGTTATTTGCAACTTTCATAGGGATTATTTCTAATTTTTAGATTTTTCACTTGATGTATATAGTTTTTATAAGTTTCAAGGGGTTATTTAAAGTTTGAGCGAGTGGTTGGTAATATTTTAAAAATTTTAATATGGTATCGGTTAGTTTCACAACTTTAATAAGGCTAGTTGTAATTATATTGTCTTTTATGTTACGTCACATGTCTTGTTTCAAATTAGATGTTATGCAAAAATAAGAATGTTATTTGAAACTACTTAATGGATTTGGAATGTAAATTATAAATGCTCAGGATGGGGTCCATGTACAAATGAGATGGAAGTTATACTGATATGGAAAAGAATCCTTTCTAGGTTCGGTAAAAAAAGACATGGAACGTCTTGGGCCCTATGCAAGTACGAATCCTGATAGATTTAGGAAAAATATATTTATTCCTCCCAAGAATTTTCATAATCCCATAATCCTCTTTGACACGCTTTTTTTTGGATATAGTGACACAACAGTCAGTTATGCATACAGTTTAAAATAGTTTAGGAATAATCCGTCATTTATCTTTTTTTTTTATATATAACTAGTATTTAGATCCGTGCAAAGCACGATTTCTAAAAAAAATTCTGCAAATATTGAACATGTTACCAAAATAAAGTATTATGCTTTAGATATGAAGTATAGGGGTGTTATTTGCTTTTTTTTATTCGTTTAGATATTCAATCAAGTTTGATTCAATAATTTATTTAGTACTAAATAAATAATTTTCAGTGTTTGGCTTATAAATTAAGCCAACAGCTTCAGTGCTCCTTTGGAGTACCGATGACATCCTCTGTAATTTTAACCCGGGTTTTCTCCCTCACATTCCTATGTTATAGGATACATGATCTAGTACCTCTTCCACACCTATTTTGGTAAATAACTATAACTTCTAAGATATGAATAAGGTTACATTAGGAATTAAATATAAGAATATAGACAAATTTTAAGATCGGTTATAAATCTATAGATTTTCCTCCCTAATTTTTAATTTTCTAGATAAGGTAGAGGGGAGAGAGAGCTGAATCGAAGGTAGGAACACAGTCAATACGGATTAAGAATCTAAGTCAATCCTCATAATAATTAACACCATTAATAACACAAATTAAACAAATCAGACAACAAACCCAACTATTGCAGATTTAATTAAAATTTGACTAAATAAAAGGCAAAGTTCCCCCTTTTCTCCCCATACAAAGATTCTTCATAGCAAGATAACAATAACAAAAGTAATAATAATAATAATGTTAAAAAGAAGAAACACACAATGGAGCGCAACATAACAAAAAAGAAAATATTTCTTAATTAACCCAAATTACAGATAAGAATCAAAGCCAATCCTCATAATTAACAACATTAACTTACACAAATTAAAAACAATCTTCATAATTGAAACAAAAATTAAAGCTTTACCTGCTATGATTAGCGCTCGTAGAATCCCTCAACGGCAAGCAGCCCCTCCGGCCCGCTACCCTTGGCGGGGGCATCGACGATGCGTCAGTCGCTGCAGACATCCTCTCAGCTCCGGCGAGCGCCACCCGTCGTTGGATCTTGACATGTGACCTCGGATGGACCGAAGACTCATCGGCAGCCGTCCGATGGCTCTCGGCCGCTCTCGAGCCCCTCGACCTCTTGTTGTTGCCCCACAGGAGTAGGACGTCGGTGCGAGTTCCGTTAAGTTGGGTTTTGGGGTTTTCCGGCGAGCCAGAAGTGGAGGGGAAGTGGGGGAAGCGGGTTTGGGTTGTCGGGTTTGAAAGAGTTTATAATAATAGATCAAAGATGCTTCCCTAATTTTTTGAATTCTAATCAGCCGTCCGATGGCTCTCGGCCGCTCTCGAGCCCCTCGACCTCTTGTTGTTGCCCCACAGGAGTAGGACGTCGGTGCGAGTTCCGTTAAGTTGGGTTTTGGGGTTTTCCGGCGAGCCAGAAGTGGAGGGGAAGTGGGGGAAGCGGGTTTGGGTTGTCGGGTTTGAAAGAGTTTATAATAATAGATCAAAGATGCTTCCCTAATTTTTTGAATTCTAATACATCTAAGTTAATTGAAACTCCCAAAACGCAAATAAAGTTCATAAGCTAGCACCTATCTCCAATTTTTATTGAGTTAATTGACATCTAAGTTAATTGAAACTCCCAAAACGCAAATAAAGTTCATAAGCTAACACCTATCTCCAATTTTTATTGAGTTAATTGACATCTAAGTTAATTGAAACTCCCAAAAGGCAAATGAAGTTCATAAGCTAACACCTATAAATGAAATAAATAAATGAAATTAAAGAGATGATAAATCTTACCTTCACATCATTCTCTTTCTCGGAAACAATTTCAGAAGAATAATTTTGTTGTAGAGGAGAAGGAAAAACAACTTTTTTTTGGAAGTGGGTGTAGAGGAGAAGGAAAACGTGGGCAGGTGAAGGAAAACATGGGCAGGTGGTTATATTTGAATGTGGGTGTAGAGGAGAAGGAAAATCAGTTGTAGAAGAGTTTACTGTTCATTTTATAAAACATACAACTGGTTACTGTTTATTTTATCAATTCCATTGTTCTTCTTTAGTTAATAACAGTAGTTAATGAGAAAAATTTATGGTTTTTCTAGAGGCACAAAAAATCTAGATGTGTTATCTAAATATATCTACATACATATCATATAAAAAATGGTCATATGTATTTCTATCCTATCAGTATATATTATGTGAACGCTTGATCTTATCATCTCCTAATTGAGAATTCTAAGATATACTACTTATAAAAAAGAATATGAATGCCAAAATTTTTGATTTTCTATTTTTTTCTTGTTAATATTTATAATTCACAATTATGTTTAATTAATATATTTTATTAAAAATTTTCTTAATTAATATCTAATCTTCAATGAACCGTCTAATTATAAGTCTTGAAAATAGGGTCCCTATCATTTAATTTTAGGAGCAACCTTTCAACTTCATGCTGAAATTCATTGAAAGAAATCATATATGACTTCATAGTGAAATTCACTAACCATTCATATATGTGATCTTTCACTCACAGTCCATTCGTGTTCATCTTTGACCATTAATCAAATTCCAACCTTCTTTATAACTCTCTAAATAAA
Organism: Asparagus officinalis; assembly: GCF_001876935.1. NCBI lineage: Eukaryota > Viridiplantae > Streptophyta > Magnoliopsida > Asparagales > Asparagaceae > Asparagus > Asparagus officinalis. The sequence continues at coordinate 28,762,466 of NC_033799.1, read as the reverse complement.
AATTCTTATTTCTCTATGCGTGTGAACATTAGCTCCTTTGTCGATGACTCTCCCTCCCGGGCTCCCCTTCCTTCGCCTCGCTTATGCAATTCGCCGAGTCTCTATCTCCTTCTCTGATCCACAAGCTGATGCGCACAGTGGTGCTTGTGGAGATGTTTGTCATCTCATCCATTTCTCTCCTTTAACCTTCTTTACAATGCGGAAATCTCTCCACTCTCTCCTTTCAATTGTCAATCATTTCTCTTTGACATTGCGAATCTAGAAGCTTCTTGAATAAGATACATTGTCAATCATCTAAAGTTATTATGCCCTTTCAATTGAAGATGTGGGTCGGATTCAAGCTCCGTGCCTTCGATCGGGATGACATTTCAGGAGATTTTGATTATTTTGGTTTTTTGTCTTTTTTTTTATATTTTTTATATTTTTCATTGACATGTCAAATTTTTCATTGAAACTTGTCAATTTTTTGAGTGGTTTCATTGAAGATTGTGGCTAATCAGTTTATGACATATCGGCATTTGTGTTCGTTGGGAAATTTTGGTGAGCATCAAACTATAAAGAAGTATTTGTGAAAATGTACGAGAGGAATTAATCTAATAAAATTATAAGCAAAGGGAAAGTTTGTTGTTTTGATAGATAATGATGATTCTAAAAATAATTGGAGGTTTTTTTTTTAATTTTTTGAATGATTTGAATGCTTGTGGAAGGATATTGCAAGTACTATGTTGAGCTGGAGTAGTTCTTGACTTATTGAAGTGTCGAATTATAATCATCCAAACGTAGTCTCCTTCCTTGAGAAGGAGTTTATTAGTTTATAATTATATACTATGTATAATTGTCATAAATATGAATAGTTACTTAATAAATTATAATTATTTAAATAAATTCTAATAATTATCCAAATTATAATAATTATCCATATAATTATGTATGCACAATTTTACTTTTCAGTTATACTTATTTAAATAAAATTTTACTTGTTTAATTTAAGAATTTATATGGTTATAGAAGCCATTTCATCATTTTTTCCATCAGCAAATAAAAATTCAAAACATAATCATATCCATAATTAGAAAATTCTAACAATCAAGTAGTTGGTAATCTTAATCAAATTATGACAATCTATAATTTAAACAAAAATCTCATAATCATATCCTCTATTAGAAATTAACATGCTGATAACTAATTATGAGGGTGGTTGGGGAGACTTATTTTTTGGTCAAATTAGCTTTTAAATTAACTTTTTTCTACCTATTTGATAAAATGTAAAATAAATTAGCTAATAAGCCCCATTTTTAAAAGTTAGTTCGCCCAGCTTTTGAAAAACTAGCTTATAAGCTCACTTAAAAAACTAGGTTTGACTAAGCAAATTACTATTCTACTCAAACAATTTTTATAGTATTTTTATCAAAAAAAGCTAAAAGTCATTAAAAGCCAGTATAACTAATAAGCTTCAAAAAAAATAATAAGCCTCCCCAAACGCCCTCTATATCTTCACCTAAGAATTTTAATCAAATTAAAACAATGAATACTTTCAAAAATTTAATAATAAAAACCCTCCTTTATAATCATCTTTACATAAGAATACTTATCAAATTAAAACTATTCATAGTTTGAAAATTCTAGTAACCAAAGCCTCATTTATGTAAAAGGGTTTTCAAGATTAGAAAATTTTCAAATGTTCCCTTCAAAACAAGAAACAAATACAAAAAATATCCCGTAAAAATCTAAATATTACAACCTACCCAGTCAAAACAACATCCTAATAAATATAAACTTTTAAATAGGCTTTTAAAAGTAAAATATATATATATAACCCCTTAAAATTCAAAAATTATAACAAACCTCCAAAAAATATAAATATTATGAATAGTATGATAAATTTCAAAAAATTATAAACTGTCTCTTTCAAAATTCATAAATTACAAAGAGTTCTTAGAAAACTAAAAAATTACAAAAGTTCTATAAAAAGTTAAAAAATTACAAATATTCCCATGAAATTTTATTAACAACCCCTTAGAGATTTACAACCACCACCTTGAAGGTTTTTAAAAAGACAAATATCCCCTAGAAAATTTTACAAACAATCCTTTGAAATTATTTACAATTAGCCTCATGAAACTTATGAAAATAATAAATACCCTACTGTAAATTTTAAAATAATACAAATAGATCCCTAAAAATTTTACAGATGATCCTTGAAATTTTTAAAAATTGCAAACATCCCACGTAAAATCTAAAAGTTATAACTAGCACCATGAAATTTGTAAATAACCTATTAAGATTTCAAAATCATAAATAAACCCCTGATAATCTTTAGAATTACAAATAGCACCATAAAATTTAAAAATTATAAAATCCTCCTTTAAAATCCATAAACTACGAACAATTCTAGAAAATCTAAAAAGTGTTCAATATTGCAAATGACCCCTGAAGTTATAGAAACAAAACCATAAAATTTTTACAATTAGCCTCTTGAAAGTTTTAAAAATTATAAATATCCCCTTAAAATCCCCCTAAAATTTTGTAAATTATACATGATCCCACGAAATTTTACAAAATAGCCCCTTAAAAACTTTATAATCACCACCTAAAATAGTTTTAAAATTTTTAAATAACCGCCAAAACTTTACAAATAGCACCCCAAAATCCTAAAATTACAAGTGACCCCCTAATTTAACATATTATATTATAATATTATAAGCTTAGTGTGGGGAATATGTGAAATGGGAGGGTATAATGGTCATGGAAAATCCGTTGTCCTTAATATTAGGGGATGACGGAACATCCTGTGACTCGTTTTGGGGGTTAGAGAAAAATTCTAGTCATATTTGTGTCCCAATATTGGGTGAGCCAAACATGAGTATTGGTTAAAATATTAGGACGTGAAATCCCAGTAAGTTTTTAGTTATTAAAAATTATTTATTTTAATTTATATTTATAAATGAGAGATTGATGATTAATTTGGCTATCTAATTTTGAATTTCAAACTTAAGATTTTAAAAATTCCTACCACTCATACCATCTACTTTAACTAATAAGAGAAAACTATATTCTCTTCTTCTCAAAACCTAGCAAAAGACATATTCATTGTTTCTTCCTTTATAAGCATTTAATGTATCAGTTCATAAATGACTGTAAGTTATAGCCTACAAAAAATGTAATCAATCATCACTCTTATTACATTAGGGTAGCTTAATATATTTGAAGGGTGTATAAAATAATATTTATAAACTAAAGAAATCAAAACAATCTGTGCAAGCACTAGTAGAATTCGTAGTATCGCTGACGGCTACATCCCTGACGGGAGCTTGCCGTCGGCGTTGTTTATATCCCTGACGGCAAGAGCCGTCAAGGATGTAGCCGTCGGCATTGTAACCTTCCCGTCAGCGATGTAAACATCGCTGACGGGTGGTCCAACATCGCTGACGGGATCCCGTCAGCGATGTTGAATCACTTTTGGGGGGATTTATCCCTCCAAAAATTTCATTATCGCTGTTAATTTGCCCTAGCCGCTGCTCTCAGTTCGGACATTTCCCATCGAAGAAACCCCGGCCCGCTCCCTCAGCTTCGCCTCCCCCAACCTCTCTGCTCTCAAATATCCTCTCTCTCCCTCTCCACGAACACTACCCCCAAAAGTGTCCGCTCCACGACATAAGATCGACGAGACGCGCCCACACTGCGACGAGACCTCCGCTCCTCCACGACGCGACGCCACACCTCTTTCCTCCACCGCAGCAGGTTGTCCCTTTGGCCGCCGCCGCCGCCGCCGCGTCCACCGCCGCCGTGACTTCACCGCTGCAGTCACTCAAGGTATTATTTGTCACTTAGATCATTAAAATTTCTATTATGTCCCTCAATCATTGAAATTACTTAACTTGATTTCGAGGAATTGTACGTTGTTTACAGTAGATCTCTGAATCAAGCGAGTTAGGGTTTACTCTAATAATTACTTAACTTGATTGAAAATGAATTGTAAAGAAATGCCTGAAGTTGCCACCAAATAGTGGTAGATGGTAGAGGGAGGTCATAAGATCCTCTATGATGATGTGATGAAGTCATGTAGCAGTGAGATAACCCATGAAAAATAAGATTGCGAGTTGAACCTGTAAGAAGAGAACCACAGAAGGTATTGAGAGGAAGAAAAAAAAAGGAACCTGTAAGAAGAGAACCACAGAAGGTATTAAGAGGAAGAAAAAAAAAGAGAGAGGACTGCGACAGTCTAGAGGGATGTCAAGTGAGATAGAGAGGGTAAGCCAAAAATTGGTGCTGAAAATGGGACATCTGACATGAGATAGCAGTAACTAGAGGGGGTGAAGTGGGGGTGAAACCAATGCTTGGGATTAGCGTGGAATATAGGGTTTATATAGTAATAGGTTCATTTATCTTTGACAATTAAAAAATGGGATTTCTTGGTGCTTTTAGGCCAAGCACTTACCATGATCCAAAGCTTCTGACTGTTGAATCCAGCCCTTGGGAAAGAATTAAAGAATAAATGAAATCACAAGGCAAGAAAGATGAATGAATAAAATCAAGAAATAAAACCAAGAATGAAAAGAAAATTTAAGAAAGTCAAGATGGAGGATTCAAAAGAAGTAAGAAATCTAGAATATAATCCACTAACCAATTTCAATTACAAAATATAAATTATTCTCTTTTTATCATATTTCAACTTAAATTTATTAAGCATAGATTATCAAACCATTTAAGGAAAGCATAACCTATGAAATTATCATCTAAGTTAAAATCACTACTCATGATAAGAACAACAACATGATAATAATCCTAGAATTCATAAGCATAACCTATCAAACCATTTAAGGAAAGCATAGATTATCAAATTCTTCTTCTACCGATTAGTTCTCTAGTTGATTATCCTAACATGAACATTTTAAGTACAAGAGAATAATTCATACAATATAAAAGAAATTAGACTAGTTTCATACAATTCTAAGATTCTTACAAGAATTAAATTCACATCTTAAGAAATAAAAACAAGAAAAAGAAGACTAATTACAAAATTAAAAAGAAAAGAAAAATCTTAACTATGAACAAGAAATAAATCTAATTACAAAGAAAATAAAAATCTAAACTACAAAATAAATTGCAGAAATTAAATGCAAGAAAAATAAATCTACTCTACAAATTAAAGTGCAAAAAGAAACAAGAAAGTAAATCTATACTACAAGCATGAATTTAAATCTAACTAATAAGCAATAATAAAGAAATTACAAAAAAGAAATAAAAGAGAAAAAAAATGCAAACCTTCAATTTGCTCTTCATCTCCATCCTCATCATTCAACAAGAGGAGAAAGAACAAATTTAAAGAGGAAAAAATTATTTTTATTAATTGCAACTAAAGTTATAATTTTTGGAAGGCCTTCTCAATTAAGAGTAGCCCTCCTCTCCAAAAGGAGTTTATAAAATTTTCACTCCCTTAACCCCTCACTCTCTACCCCTATTTATAGTAATCTTCAATGAATATGAGCAATTGGATTTGTCTTGAGTTCCAAGCAACAATCTCCACCTTTGAATTTGCTTTTTGTTCTAGCCCAACCATAAGAGGCCCAATTGATTTATTTGATTTTAAAAAAGAAAATCAAAATCCAATCAAGTCCATAGCAACCAAGTCCACTGAAAAAAAAAATCAAAGCCTAAGTCCAATGGAGAAAAATTGCAAGTCCGGTCTCATTTGAGTTTAATAATGCAGCAAGTCCATTCATGATTTTCAAAAGAAATTCTCTACAGCCCACCGGCCCACTTCATTGATTTATTTGAGCACAATTTCCTTGTGAAAATCCAAGTGCTGCACACTTGCAAAATCCGGCCCACTTCATTGATTTATTTGAGCACAATTTCCTTGTGAAAATCCAAGTGTTGCACACTTGCAAAATCCGGCCCATGCTCTTCATTTGTGAAAATCCAGCAGCAACTAAGTTTGGCCTCCATTCATTAAAATCCACATTTTTGCATTCAAGTCCCTTTCATTCCAACTTTGCATAAAATCCAATCTTGTTTGCATCCGGTCTTGTTTCCCTTGTGTAATCTTTTTGCTTTGGGCCTTCACAAATTCGAAAATTTCACTTTGGCTTCTTGAATCATTTCTTCATTTAATCAATGGGTTTTTGTTGAGAGATGGGAAGTTGAGATTTATTCTTTATTAACCTGTAATTAAAGATAAAAACAGTTATTAGTGGTATATTTATTCATATAGAATAGATAATGAGGGTATAAAATTATAATAAAATGTGATCATCAGGCCCTGAGCACCACGACTTAGCAATATTTAGAGCACTGGTCTAATCTTTTTTATCACTTAAAATTGCACAACTCTAAGAGGCAGATGTCGGAGTTACTTTTCATCTCCTAGTGGGAAAATTTAAACTGTTGCACTCTCTTCAAAAAACAACCAAATAACTTGATAGTGTTTATCTTCAAGATGCACGTAAGAACTTAGCTCAGGCTTGTAGTAGAATATTTTTCAATGTTAAATCCATGTCTGTCTAATAATGTACACTTATTAACTATCACAGCAGTGGTGGGCGCACAGAGGAACTTTAGTTAAATTTGTATGTAGTTTTTGTAGAAGTAAATATTTCAATAGTACTAAAAAAGTTGTTAAAGTCAATTGCATATGTTATATATCATGATTTATGAATCGAAAGTCGTTACCCCTAGTTTCCCGTCTAATAATGTTGGATGTGAATCTCTTCTGATATAAACTCACGCAATTCTAGTTGGATGTGAAAATACTTTTTACATCTAAAGAGAATAACGTGATTTATGTTAGGAGCATGATATACATGCAATAATTATTAGATCTGTCCGGGGAGGAGTCCCCTTCTCGTACAGGTTAGGAATACAGTAGTGTATCATCTATCTTTGTATACTTTATGAATTTTTATTCCTTTAAAAATTTCGATAACACGTACCGCATTGTTCTCCGTGTACAATAAGCGTATGTTGTTTTGCATATCGATTTATAATCGATCTATTATCGATGATTGATACGCATTATAACATCCGCACAGTGTACTCGGAGAACTGCGGGTAGGTGCTGCCGAAATTTTTAAGAAATAAAAACGCTTAAAGTATATAAAGGTAGTTGTAGACACTACTATATTCCTAATGGGATAGGTCCACTTCCTATGACAGCCGTTAAATTATCTTATTTCAAATATGAGTGTTAGATTTTACTCCCACATAATTTATGTTCTGGTAATTTTTCCTCCGAGATTATTATAATTAAAATTTCCTTGATGTCGTGAAGAAAGTTAATATCACGCAACCTTTAATTTGATGCATTACTAAAAAAATTCACATTACCTAATTATGCTTAATATCATACAGATCTATGAGGATAGTTCCCGACAAATCATGGATCGATATTCCTCGTATTGATAGATGGAGGGATAGTCGATATAAAGATGGAATAAATCAATTCATACAGTAAGCCTTGGCAGACCCACGGAAGTTAAATAGTGATGTCGTGTATTGTCCCTGCTGTTGGTGTAAAAATAGGGCGTTGGTGGATAAAAGTGATTTACAGAAACACTTAATATCAGGATTTCATGAGGAGTACAAATATTGTACGTTTCATGGGGAAGGATGTCTTGAAGAAATGGAACTGGTGGCGGATACCAGTACTTCCGGTGGGAGAATAGATGATACGAGAATAGATGATACACATACGATGCTCGCGGATATGTTAACAGTTCCTAATATAGATCAATCTGATTATGCCGAGGATACTGACGAGTCAGGAAATGCTGGAGGCGTGACTGATCATGAGGAGCTGGCGCAAATAATGAAATTAATAGACGACAATGAAAATGATCTGTACGAGGGTTGCACCGAGTTCACCTGGTTATCATTTATGCTGCGTCTTTTGCGTATAAAGTCTCTTAGTGGAATGGCAGATAAATATTTTAATATGTTACTTGTGTTACTGAGAAAAGTCATTCCAAATGGAAAAGATAGCATACCAGAAAATTATGATAACGCAAAGAAGATTGTTTCCGTTATAGGACTTGATTACAATAAAATCGACGCATGCCCTAATGATTGTATCCTCTACTATAAAGATAAAAAAGATCTTCAGGAGTGTCCAATTTGTGGAGTATCACGATGGGTACAACGCAAAAATTATTCAACACATGGGACAACAAGGTCTATGCTTAAGCAAAAGAAGATTCCAGCAAAGGTCCTGCGTCATTTTCCCTTAATACCAAGGCTAAAACGGTTGTATATGAATAAAGACACTGCTAAGCAAATGAGGTGGCACATGGAAGAACGTATGATGATGGTAAAATCAGACATCCGGCCGATGCAGAGGCATGGAAGCATGTGGATAGAACTTTTCCTTCATTTGCGAATGAGTGTAGGAATGTTAGACTAGGTTTGTCTAGCGACGGATTCAACCCATTTGGGATAATGAGTTCTGGTTGGTCTACATGGCCTGTTGTATTAACACCTTACAACTTACCGCCTTGGCTTTGCATGAAACAACCGTATATGATACTTTCATTATTGATACCGGGCAAGCATGCACCAGGCAATGACATAGATGTGTTTTTAGAACCGCTAATTGATGAGTTAAAACAACTCTGGACTGAAGGGATTATGACATATGATACTCATGCAAAGCAGTCTTTCAGACTACGTGCTATTTTACTATGGACAATTAATGATTTTCCAGCCTATGCGAATCTTTCAGGTTGGTCTACAAAGGGAACATATGCATGTCCAGTGTGTGGTCCAGAATTCAAAGGTCTTTATCTGCAGCACAGTCGAAAGTTTTGTTATTGGTTTAATAGAAGGTGGTTGAACATAAAACACAAGTACAGAACAAGAAAATGGAGCAATTTTTTTGATGGTACTGTTGAGAAGAGAGATGCTCCGCGTCCATTAGGTGGAGATCAGATTGTACATTTGCTTGAGAGGTTCCCTGCTGTCAGGTTTGGAAAGAAGCGCTATTCGAAAGAAGATTTACTTGGAGTAAGGAACTTGCGTATTAACAAAAGGATACCAAAACGAAAAAGACAAGCACAAGCGGTGAGTGATGGGGCTGAAGTCGTAAAATTGCCCTCAGGATGGACAAAATTCAGCATTTTTTTCAACTCCCCTATTGGAAAGAGTTAAAAATACGTCACAACTTGGACGTTATGCACATTGAAAAAAATATTTGTGATAATCTTTTGTCTACACTGTTGCAAGATGCTAATAAATCAAAGGATGATCTACGAGCCATCAACAACTTACCGTCACGGTCGACCGTGCCTTTGATTTTCCCTGCGGAGCCATCAACAACTTTCGCGGTCGACCGTCAGCTCAAAAATTTTCATGGTCGACCGTCACGGTCGACCACCATAATTTCTGGAAATTTTCCAAGTTTCGAAAATGGCTCGCGGTCAACCGTGAGATTTTCACGGTCGACCGCCGTATGCCCAATGGCTCTTTTTGTACAGAATCTGATTTCCGATTCTGTTGGTTTTTTGGTCATTTCTGTTGAGCTTTTGGCTGAGGTTTTGGGAGGCTATAAATACCCCATTGATCTCAGTTCTCATTGCTATCCAAGAATTTTTTTAAACAAAGTTTTAATCAAGGGTTTAAGTTTGTTTAAAATGTGTTTATAAGCTTTTAAGCATTTGAGTATTTCGGTTTTGTGAATCAATTCCACAAGAGCTTGAGGAGATCATCTATTGAAGTTTGAGCTTCCAACTATTCTCCCTCCACCTCTTGATCTATTGAGAAGTTTTCTAAACTCTTATCTAGCTTTACATTTGCTTAGTTATTTGATTATCATTCTTTAAAGCTAGTTTTTATATTGAGTTTAGATTTGATTATATTATCTCATTGTTATACACACTCACATTAAGCTTTTAGTATTTACATACATAGTATATTGGGATTGTGAGAGATTGTAACATTTAGTTGAGCTTTCATTGTGTTCTTATCCATATTAGAGAATAATCATTTGATTTGCGAGCTTTAATTATGAGATTCACTTTGTATTACACTAGTATACCGAGAGGAGTGTGTGGTGAGAGATGGGGTTGCTTTCAAGAGGAGCGGCGTCGGTTGACGAACCTAGGGAGAGGTTGTATCCAAGCACTTGAGAAAGGACACGGAGAAACCAACACTTAGAGTGTGTGGAGTGTAGTTACATTGTGAGATTATGATCGTTGATCGGTGAGCGTTGAAAACCGATATTGTGTGGTGTAGTTACATTGTGAGATTATGATCGTTGATCGGTGAGCGTTGAAAACCGATATTGTGTGGTGTAAACGTTATTCGGGTTAGCGTAGAAACGTTGATCGGTGAGCGTTGAAAACCGATATTGTGTGGTGTAAACGTTATTCGGGTTAGCGTAGAAAACGTGGTTGTGATAGTGGATTTCTCCCTGGGAGTGTGGAGCTGAGACGTAGGACAAAAGGTCCGAACTCCGTGATTATATCGTTTATTTGATTGTATTGACGCACCTTTCTTATGCTCATATCTTATATCGCCTTTGTATATTGCTTGTTGTTTATGTTGCCTACTATCTAGTTTAGATTATTTACCTTTGTGTTTATTTTATATCCTCGCATATATCTTATAGTATATATCATTGCTAGGACATTGCTCTTTGTTCATATTGATTATTCTTGCTTGTAACATATTATATATCTTTCTTGCAAGAATAATTTGTTAATTAGTTTTAATTAGCATAAAATTAGATTAGATTAGCATAAGATCCTAATTAGCCCCCTCTCTAGGGTCTAACACATCCATCGATATTGTACTGATCGGCAAGCCTAGCCTCGGTTGCAAGATGAATAGTCAGGTGTGTAATAATATCAAAGAATGATGGTGGACAAATCCGCTCAAGCTTACACAAAATTAAGGGAATTTCAGCCTCTAGCTTCTTCAACTTATCATCCTCAATGTTTTTAGCGCACAATTCCTGAAAGAATCTTCAAAGATCGTTGATCACTAAACCTGCTAATTTAGGAAGGGAAGTCCTGAGAGAGAGAGAGAGTGGAAGAAGATGCTCCATAATAATATGGTGATCATGATTCTTTAACCCTTCGATTTTACCTTTAACAATCTTTATCTTCTTACTAAATGATCCTGAAAACCTCGTAGAAACCTTCAACTCATGTAACGCCTGAAGAAAATTTTCTTCCTTCATCTGGTGATATGTGATACATGGCATTAGGGAGTACAAGCTGGTCTGGATTGCCTACCTTCGGTATATGATGCAACTCTTTTCCAATGTTCCACGCCTGGAGATCCGTTCATGCTTTGAGGTTATCTTTTGATTTTCCATCTTTATAGAGAAGTAAGTTAAGTATATGCTCAGATACTCCATTCTCAATGTGCATAACATCTAGATTGTGTCGCACTTTATTTGTCTTCTAGTAGGATAGTTCAAAAAAGATACTTTTCTTGTTCAGTTCAAAAAAGATACTTTTCTTGTTCCATCCCAGTGGTGTTTCTTGTCTTCCCTTAACTTTTCCGAAAGTCACGTTGTTTTTACAATTCTATTGAGCAAGTATATCCTCTCCGGATAATGGGTTTGAATGCGGACGATTCTCTTTAGTACCATCAAAGTGGTTGATGTCATCTCTATACGGATGATTTTTATGCAACATACGCCGATGGCCGCAATAACAAGTCTTATTGCTAAAGGGTAGCCTTCTCGATATTATTTGGAGATGACAGTAAGGACATGTAGTGTAACCATGTACTGACCAACCATATACAATTCCATACGTAGGAAAATTGTTGATTGTCCATATTAAGGCTGCACACATGGTGAAGTTTGTCCCCGTGTCTGCATCGTATGTCTCCACACCATCGATGAATAAAGACCTTAAGTCTTCAATAAGAGGTCAAAGATAGACGTCAATATTATTTCCCGATGACTTAGGACCATCAATAAGAAGAGGCATCATAAAATATGATTGGTCTATAGACAACCATAGTGAGAGGTTATAAACCATCATCACAACGAGCCATGTGCTGTGAGGATTTCCCTTAAAGCTGAAGGGGCAAAAGTCATCACTAATCAATCCCAGCTTGATATTGTGAGGTTCCTGACTAAATGTTGGGTGCCTACTGTCAAAATCCTTCCATGTAGGCGTATCTCTAGGATGACTCATTCGTCCATTTTCACTTAGACGTGCACGGTGATGCCAAGTCATCACCACTGTTATATTCTTACACTTGAATAGCCTCTATAGCCTTTGTGTTATGGGAAAGTATCATACTATCTTGATAGGTATATCTTTCTTCTGACAATATACTTTTTTCTTATATCTAGCCTCTCCGCAAGTAGGACACTCAATCTTATCTGAATTTTCTTTCCAGCAAATTATATAATCATTGGGACATGCATGTATCATCTCACACTTCAGATCCAAATTAGACATTATCTTTTGAGCTTAATACCAACTCTCAGGCACATGGTTCCCTAGAGGCATAAAATCTTTAAGAAATTTGAGGAGCATCATAAATGACTTGTTGCTCCATTTATTTAGATATTTAATCTGGATTAGATGGATGAACCATGACAGCATGGAGTGTTTTTCATTCTCATAAATGATCCTCCTAGCATCATTCATGTATTTATCATAATTGTCTTCACGATGTCCTCCTCCGAAAGGAAGATCTTCAGCAGGGTTAGTGTTACCAAGAGCTACCTCAACCATTTCCTCCTTTTCCTCATCAAGAAACAAGTTGTGTTCCTCTTGTTCTTCTTCATCTACATCATTGAGACCTTTAGTTTCTCCATGATATACCCAAGTTTTGTAATCGCTAACAAACCATTCTTCATAATATGAAGTTCTACTTCTTCCTCCAATTGATATAGCTTATTCACACATAATTTACATGGACAAATGAGTCTCCCATGTCGGACCATATCGTGTCTACGTACAAAGTCCATGAAGACACTAACTCCATTAACGAAAATAGATTGCATGCGTTATGCACGACCCACGTACATCCAATCCTTATCTCTGATGTAGTTACGGGCCATGCTAACCTAAATAAAATGATTTATCAGTAACGACTTCTAAAAACATGGATTTAGGGAATAAGCTAAGCATGATCATGACTTTGCTTCGAATATAGTGTTACAATTAAAAGCCAAAAAGTTTAAACATGTTCATCTTATTAAATAAAATAGAAAATATGTAAATATTATATAAATTATTAGGTATTAATGTAACTCATAATTTAAGAAGTGTCTAGAGGAAAACAACAGTCGCTCCTATGTTACTCAGGTACTTCTATCATGAAGCCGTAATCGTACCTGACATGTACCAGACACTTATTCGTACCCAAACTTCATGGACACTCCTTGGATATATGCATATGTTTGTTCTGACATGTGCTCAATTATATGATATATGTTTTAATTTAAAACACTTGTCAAACACTTCTTCAATGTATATCTTACACTTCACAATGCTCACATACATTTCTTGAAACTCGTTAGACATAGTTCGGGTTCATTTCAGTCCATACCCAAGTTCAAAACTGTGATTTAAAAGGGTCATTTTGAGTGTCTAGTTCATATCTGAGCAACTTCCAATTTATAATTACCAACATAATAAAAGAAACTAAAAAACATAATAGGAATTCTAATTCTAGTAACACATGAATTGAAAAATAATAATACTCTTATGTAAATTATTAATCTCAATATACATATGCATGTTTACCCTCTAGAAATGCATCTTGCTTTGATTCTTTCCAACTTATAAGTGGATTAGCTTGAGAAACAATAATACTTGTAACATGATCATCTAAAGCTACACTATAAAGCAACATTTTCTTGCATATTTGCGTCAGGTTTACTAGAACTGACCACATCGTTAAGTCTTGTTTTGAATCTTGGGAGCAAGAACAATTGCGTAGATTCTTATCATGCATTACCTTGTGAACGCCGGCCCATGAAGGCCCACCCAAATACATCTTATATTATATAAGATGTATGAGATGTTTAGGTTTTGGTGACGCAAAGGAGGGGTCAGCCGCAGTTGAGGGCAAGCGCGAAGGTGCAGGTTTTTTTCTTGGTTGGCGGCTGCGGAGAAAAAGCAAACAAGGAGATTTATTTGGTTCTTTTTCGGCAGAAGAAATTCAGAGCAAAGGAGTTGATTATTGCGGCGGTCTTCAATTTGTTCTGAGCATCTTTTGTAGAGAGAGTTAGTGTGAGAGGTTTGAGAGTTTTGTGTGAGGGTTTTATTTGTGAGATTCTTGTGTAAACCCTAGTTGTAATCTCTCCCTCTATTAGTAGATCTCCCCCCTCCTTGCCCCGTGGACGTAGGCAAATTGCCGAACCACGTAAAAATTGGTTGTACTGCTTTTGTGTGATTTGTAATAGCTTTTAGGATCCCTCGACAGGTCAGTCCTAAAACTGATGAGAGGAAGAGCCGATATCTCACTTGGTTGAGATATCCGCTTCAGATTCTTGTCTCCTTGGTGAGACGGGAATTCTTATTGCGATCTGACTCTCTTGTTGTGCTGCCGAAGTGCTGCCGAAATTTCCGCTGCGCGCAACAAGTGGTATCAGAGCCCAGATTTCAGATCTAGGGTTTTTTGGTGGAGGAAGATTCTTGTGTGAAGCTTAGTTCTTGGAGTTCTCGGCTTCGGTGGAGATAGCATTAGGAGTTGCCGTTGGAGATTTCGCTTTCCTCGTGTGGATAGGAGATCTATTTGGAATCCGATCTAGGGTTCAGTTGGGTGGTTCCTAATTCTATCAAATTTGTTCTTTTTCTACTACAATTTGGAGTTAGTTCGCAATGGGAGAAGAAGGTGAAAGCAGCAAATCGATGGCGGGTACAATACAAGTTGGTTTTCAAAACACCAAAATTAGTGTGGTGAAATATGACGGAAAAATCAACTTTGGTTTGTGGATGAGCGACGTACAGGATGCGTTAAATGCTCAGAATTTGGAAGAGACCATCATGGTCCACGAGAGGCCACCTAAATATGAAGAGGCGGTATGGGAGAAAATGAATAGGAACGCTTGTGGGGTGATCAGGTCCTGTTTGGAACAGGAGCTGAAGTATGATGTGATTGGGGTGACGTCTGCGATGAAGATGTGGGAAATTCTCAACAATAAGTACCTTACGAAGAGTGTTGAGAACCGATTGCACTTGCTGCGTAGGTTATTCAGATTCCAGATGTCCAGAGGCACCTCGCTTGCGGCTCATGTGAACAACTATACGAAGTTGTTGTCGGACTTGGCGAATGTTGATGAGAAGATATCGGATGAGTACAAGGCGATTATTTTGTTGGGCTCCTTACCGGATGAGGAGTATGATACCTTCGTGCTCACTTTGTTGAACGGGAGATCTTCTATCAGCTATAGTGAAGTGACTAACGCTTTGACGAACTACGATTTGAGGAGGAAGGATAAGGAGACTTCCCGCGCTAGTACTTCAGGAGAGGCCTTGTCGACAAGAGGTAGAAGCCCATATCCGAAAGGTGGTAACAGAGGGAGGTCAAAGTCTAGAGGCCACCACTAATTAACAAAGAACCAATGTGCATTCTGCAAGGAGCAGGGACATTGGAAGAGAGACTGCCCGAAGCTCAAGGAGAAAGAGAATGGCAAGAAAAAGGGCCCGAAGGCCAATGAGGTGAATATTACGAAAGACGATGATTCCGATGATTCGTGCTTTTCTCTACTGATTACTCCGGAGGTGAACCATGTGGATGCATCAGATTGGATGCTTGATTCCGGCGCTACTTTTCATGTGACCCCTAGGCGAGACTGGTTTGCATCTTTTGAGAAAGTCGACGGGGGCGTTGTTGTCATGGGAAATGATCAATCCTGTGGCGTTTGTGGGATAGGTACCGTGCGGATTAGGATGCACGATGGAGTAGTCCGTGAGTTGAAGGAGGTGAGATTTGTTCCTCAACTGAAGAAAAATCTTATCTCAGTTGGAGCTTTGGAGGCGAAGGGATTCAAGGTGACTTTCGAAAACGCTGTAGCGAAGGTTACTAAGGGATCATTGGTGGTGATGAGGGGAGTCCGCAATCGGAATTTGTATTATCTGAAGGGAAGCACCGAGATTGGCCAGGTTGCTTCGGCTATTTCAGAAGCGGACATGAGCAGACTTTGGCACTATAGATTGGGGCACACAGGTGAAAAGTCACTGCAGGCATTGTGCAAGTAGGGGCTATTGAAGGGAGCCAAGAGTGGAAAGATTGAGTTCTGTGAGCACTGTGTTCTTGGCAAGAAGACGAAGGTGAAGTTTGGGACTACCATTCATCAGACGAGGGGCATCCTGAACTACGTGCACACAGACGTTTGGGGTCCCACCAAGACTGCATCATTTGGTGGTAGACATTGGTTCGTCACTTTTGTAGATGACTATTCTAGGCGTTGTTGGGTGTACACCATGACGAAGAAGAGTGAAGTCCTAGATTTGTTTGTGGAGTGGAAGAAGAGATTGGAACTGCAGACTGGGAGAAAGATCAAGACGTTGCGATCCGACAACGGTGGTGAGTATACTTCTGACCCCTTTCAGCAGCTATGTCGAGACGAGGGCATAGAGAGACACTTCACAGTTAGTCATACACCGCAGCAGAATGGGGTGGCAGAGAGGTTGAATCGGTCTTTACTGGAGAAGATCCGATGCTTATTGTCGCAGAGTGGTTTGGAGAAGATCTTTTGGGCTGAGGCACTTACATATGCGAGCCACCTCATTAATAGGCTGCCTTCATCTGCGATTGAGGGGAAGACCCCTATGGAAATGTGGTCGGGAAAGCCAGCACACGACTATGACCAGCTCAAGGTATTTGGGTGCCCTGCATATTATCATGTTAGAACTGATAAATTAGAACCTCGAGCTAGGAAGACCATATTTGTAGGATTCAAGCGTGGTGTCAAGGGATACAAGCTTTGGGATCCAGTGGATAAGAAGATTGTGCTGAGTAGGGACGTCACATTCGATGAGGCTTCTATCTTGAAGCTTCCCAGCTCTCATCGGGTGGATAGCGACCCGATGGAGGAGATATCGCAGGTGGTGGAGATCGATGCAGCTCCACATTGTAGAGAGGCGACGTTGGGAAGTCGATTAATTTGCTGTAAATAAGAAAATTTGGGTTAGATGGTCAAATAAATTAGGTTTAGGGTTTTGTAGAGAGGAGATAATACTAATTTACAATGAAGAAGGGGGCGACCTGAGGAGGAGGTGGTGGAGGCGGTGGAGGAGGAAGAAGAGAAATAGATCTGGCAGGAAGACCTCTGACCACGATGGACCGGGGTGGTTTGCGGAGGGAGGGACTGAGGCGTAGAGCGACGAGCCCTGGCGAATGATGGAGTCGCAGGTGGAGGGGGTACAATCGGCCCGCAACGGAAGATGAAGGAGAAGCCCCTCGACAGAGATCAGGCGGAGGAAGCGAGGAGCCCCGGGTGGATGACGGAGAGTACGTTGTCCCGCGCCTAGGGTTCGGGTCGTGGGGCGGTTCGGACTTGTGACGGGGAATAGACGAGGAGGTGGAGGGGGGATTAGGGCATCTCTCGACACCGCGTCAGACGGGCTTCTTACGGCGCTAGGGATTTTTTTTTTTTTGGGGGGTGGGGAAAGGCGAGGTAGCGGTGAGTGGGTGGCGGTGGGTGGGAGGAGGGGGGATGCGGTTAGTACAGGAAGAACGGAGAAAAAAGAGTTTTAAATTTTTTATAAAACTAATCAAAACTCCCAAACGGTTTAAACCGTTTGGGTGTATCGTTCGGGATTTTTTAATCTCTCAAACGGTTTTGAATGTTTGGATTTATTATCCCAAACAGTTTAAACCGTTTGGGCTATTTTGACTTGTCCAAACGGTTATGATAACCGCTTAGTCTGTTCTGTTTTGTACTACTGCTAGTATTATCAAATAACTTAAATTTAATATTATCATCTAATCTACTATGGGTCTAAATTTAAACAAGAAAATTTCTTAAAACTCTAATGAAGTATATAATGCTATCAAGTGTCAGAATTGAAACAATTTAGATAAAGAAATTACCCAATCCGATATTATTTTGATTATAGACTACTCTGTGATCGACAATAGACCTGACGAGAAAATATAAATGCAATTTCACATAAAGGAGAAAATGTAGACAATGGGTCTAATTTAGCAGTGCTCATGAGAAATGTGAAATGAAGGACTATAAGTAAACTAAAATCAGATAAAAATAAATCTAAAATCAGAAAACAAGATAACCATAAAAATAAAGTCACAAAAGAATTACAGTTCAAAGTAAAAATCGTAGCTTTCCCATAAATCAACAACAATTTTAACGAAGTAAGCATTGGATTGAAAGCTTTGAAGTTGGAAGGTACTTTTTTCCAAAACTTTTGGTCACTTTGAAATCCATAACCGAGAGCAATTCTAATGCACCGTGGGATCACTTTTGAAATCACATTAGGCCATAACCTTAAATCATTTTGAAAATCACCTTATATGTCTGGAGCTGTTTTGAGCTTCCTGACACTTCAAAACCTACAATCTAAATATCAATTTGATAAATAACAGTTAATCAGTTTTGATTTAGATCTGGAATTGGTTAATGTGTATAGCATGATTTATCTTTTTATATAACTCTGATATACTTTTATTATATGGGCCTGTTTGGTTCGTTTCCTTGATATAGGGAAATGCAATTCCATGTAAAGAAACACAAGTTTTGAGTTTTCCAAACTTTTCAAAGAAATAGATTGTTTCGCTTTGGTTCGCACATAAAAAATGGTGGGAAACCAATGTATTTATTTTTCTTGTGTTTGGTTCGCATAGAAAAAAAGGAAAAACTTTTATTGATTTGACATTTTCCACTTTTCTTGTGTTTGGTTGGTTTTAAAGTTTGTAGGAAAAAGTATTTATGATCATCATGGTAAGATTACCCCCACTATATACAAATTTATTTGTGCTCGAGGTAATCTTAATCATAAAAAAGTTCGTATGTTACATGAACAAATATTAATATCCCGAATGAATTATAAATTTCTGTTTGTACTCGGGCTCTTAGAAGATAGAACTGGAGCAGGCTTCTTAGCTGTTTTTGAGGAATTGAAGGATGAAGAATAGCGAGTCCTTCTTAGTTTGCTATGCATGAACTCAAACCACATATAACAAGATAATATCTTTTTATCGGTTGCCCTTGTCAGCGGGTTTTGAACAATCACGAGTTCACAAAAACATCAATGATGGTCAATATATAAATGCATCATAAAACACCAGGAAATAAATACCTTTGTATATATATATTTACATATACATATGAAATATGTGTCTGCTTAATCTTTTCTAGTTTTACAGGGAAGCATTAAACAATCCGAATAGCGTGTTTGTGAAAGCATGTACAGAAAAATAAACAAAGCAGAGAAGAAGGTGTCTGACAACCCTTGTACGACCTGATGATCCCTTCTTCAATCCACTTTCATTTTCGGTGGAACGGTCATCATTTGACTTGTGATCATCTTTGTAGATATCCTTGAACGATTCACCATCCCTTAAACTACCAAAGCCTCAATACCGATCACTGCTCCCAAATGAGGATGCACTTAAACTTAAATGTTACTCCCATCGAGGACAGTCCAAAATACCTACGTGCAAGAACATTACAAGGTTCCATCTCAGTTAGCTTCAATAATATTATTATTTAGGAGCAAAACAATTTTAATTAAACTGACGCACTTATCACGGGTTGCAGCAGCTTTATTTCTAACTGCTTGTATTTTTTCTGTCATATATAAGAGCTACAATGGTTTCAACTTTCTTCCTCACGATTGATTCCAACATCCTTTCCATGAACACAAATAGCAAATTGGACAATGTGTGCACACAAAACTTGGCCATGAACACAAACATCAACTTGGACAATGTGTGCACACAAAATTGATTCAGCCACAAAGCCTGCACACACAGTCTCACTAAAGCCCGCACACACAGTCTCACTAAAGCCCAATATTCACAACCTGGCCTCCACACATAGCTTAAGGAAATGAATCAAGAAACTGATTCTGCTGCATTACTACTTCTTCCTTTGTTTGTCCTCGCGACTTTCTTCAGGGTGTACAGAAAAGTCGGTCAAGCTATGGTGATGTGTTCCGATCATTCCAAAGTTGAAGGAATGCTTCAAGTACAGAAAAGTCGGTCAAGCTATGGTGATGTGTTCCGATCATTCCAAAGTTGAAGGAATGCTTCAATATTTCTAAGTGTGTCTATTTCGTCATGTGATGTGTTCCGATCATTCCAAAGTTGAAGGAATGCTTCAATATTTCTAAGTGTGTCTATTTCGTCATTATTCTTTAATTTAATTGCTAGTGATTGAAGGAATCAGCAGACCAATATCACTTGCAACAAGTTAAAAAAAAACACTTTACACACTTGTTTTGGATGTGAATTCATTGTCCATTTCACTCTAACAATCTAATGCAGAGTTGCAAGCAGATGGAGTTATAATATCAAAATCATTTCTATGTCAAACAAAATAAAAACAGAACACGTAAACATGCAGTTGTAAGAACCTATAGCCTACAAGGAGTAACACGTCCTAAATTGCTAGAAACTTAAATAGCTAATCACACAGTGCAGGGTTAGAAAATGAATACACCTTCAAAAATCTATATTGATTCGGTTACACCGCAAAAGAAGCAATATAACTAATCCACGTAACACAATGAACGCATTACTAGCTGCGATATAATTAAAAACTACTAAGAACATTGAGTAAAACCATAGAACTTAAAGCATCACAGATAAATTATAAATATATCCTTTTCTTTGCAAACCCTTGGTAAAAAAGGCAACATTCGACAAAATTAAGCACTCAAACCATTATAAATAAATAAAAATGACAAGCTTCAATGTTCAGAAAACAAGCCAATCACAATGCCAACAAAATTTAATTAGAAATTGCACAAAATTAACTCTTACAATATCTACACACCTCAAAGGAATAAAACGCTATATAGTGCCCCATCCAAATATCTCTATCCTTCCATCTACACCTGCAAAAATCATATAATCACAACTATAACCAATTTAAGATGGGGGCAACAAGTAGCACGACGAGACACTACAAAGGGTCTATGCACAACTAACCTGAGCTAACAATCTGCTGATAGAACTGATTCAGTGCCTGCGGGTTCAAAACCCCGATGTGCCCATCCTGCGAGAGCCCCAGCTGCAACCCGGGCATCTGCTCATGCTGCCCCCGAGCATCAAGGTGAAGCTCATCCCCCCAGCCCTCCCCCGCCCATCTCCAACCCGTGAAACCCCAGATTCGACGAGCTCGCCCCCAACCCGAACCCCGATCACAGCCCCATCTGAGGCCGTCGACCTTCGTGTGGCGATCTTTGTTCAAGGTCCGCTTGGGGGCTAGGGTTTTGCGGTGAGGTCGTCGGAGGCGGCGACAATTTGGAGCTCCGACGAGGTCGAGGCCTTGTTGTTGTTGTTGGTGGTGTCTTTGGGATCCATTGGAGTTAGAGAGAGAGAGAGAGAGAAAGCTGAGAGCTTTGAGAGCCCAAAAACAACAAAAATCCCCCAAATTTCTGAGAAAAAAACCTCATCGAAACCTAGAAAAGGAAAGGCGAACAGATCGAACCTCAAACTTTGAAAGCGCCGCCACCCCTATGATCTTGCTCCGCGTCCCCATCTCATCGGAACTCCAGAGATGAATCTGATGGAGGAGAGAAAGGCGATGGAGTCAATTTCAGCGTCGAAGCCGACGAGAGAAATCAACGAGAGATTTCTGGCGGGAGGAGAGCAAGGAGGTAACTGCAGCGTCCCAAAGAAATCAAGGAGAGAAAGGAGAGAGCGATTGTCAGAGCTGGCCAGTTTTTTCATCGATTTCTCTTGGTTGGGGAAGGAAATCGGGGAGAGAAAAAAGTCTGAGTTGGCGGCGTTTTCACCCCGTTTCTCTCCCTTCAACCCCAGCGAACCAAAGCAAGGAAAAGAAATGAGCGGAAACAAAAAATCTGAGGTGACGGTGGTGTCAGGCGCAGAAATGTGTTTCCACAGGCTATTTAAGCGAACCAAACAGCCCCTATACACAAAAATGTAATCGGCAAAATTAAGGAAAGCATAGTTATGTTCATAGGAACCGTTTTGAACAGACTTTTTAATGGAACAATACATGATAATGATATATTATTGTTGACTAATAAAATATGTAATTGACAGTGCGATGGTTAGTAAGTTTATATCATATCATATCATATCATATCATATCATACTCATTTTAAAAGCACGAGTTCGGAAAAATCTTTTCATGATCAATATTATCCTTCACTATTTTGAATATTTTATTTATATCTTAATCTATCCTAATTATAATTATATCATATCCTAATCTTATGTGAACTATCTATATAGATAAACAATTTTTAAAAATATTAATAAAATATATAAAATAGCTTTACGATATTAGTTTGCTAACATAAAGAAATTATATGTAGCTAATATACTATAATACATGAAGTATTGCAAAAAAACCTAACAAGTTTTAAAATTGCACAAAATACCCTGAAAAGTTTAAAATTATAAAAAACATCTTAACGTTTCAAAACTTAAAATAACAAACATTAATCAAGAAATTAATAGCAGTCTATGAAGAATCTAAAATTTGCAGTTAACACTTGAATGTCTCAAAAATCATAGAAACACCATCAGAAGTTTAAATTACAAATAAGCACACTGAAATTCTAAAATTTCAAAATTTTCAAACAAACTAAATGAATTCAAGGGATTACCATGATGCACCTGAAAATTTTTAACATTTGAAACATAAATAATTTGAAACATAAATAATTTTATATATATGAAGTTAAAATTTATTCTCATTGAAATAGGAAAAAAATCAAAGTCTATATTTCAAAAAGTTTGTGTTGAACATCAGAAATACACTCGACTTCTTTGTGAAGTTAAACGAGAAGACCAAAGAATAACGAGCCTAGGAAATATAATAGTACAAAAAATACAACTCCAGCCTGATGTCACAATCGATGTAGATGATGAAGACACTATTTTAGAATTGCCTAGGAAAAAGATAAAAGTGAAGCAGGATTGATCTTAGCTCAATAAAAAAATAAAATAGAAGGAATAAAAGACAATATTTTCTGAATATTTTATAGAATAGTTTAATTGTTTTGAATGAAACTAGGAATCTTTAGAAATAGGGTTCATAAACTTTTTTTAGTACTTTTATATACTTATGTGGATACTTTTATCATATAAAAGTATACTAGAGTTAACATTAATATTTAGTTTATAATTTTTATGAAGTCTATTAATGATTAGGAATAAATTTTATATTCTCTTTTGTATCGTTTTAGCATACTTTTAATAAATCACATTGCCTTATTAGTTTTAAATATTCACTTTTCTTGTATAACACTGTTTCAATATTTTTTTCTTTCGCAACACTATACTTTCTCAAGCAAAGCTTGCTTTTATATCAATCCAAATAATATAAAATTTTAAATTAGCTTCACATTATATTTATTTTTTTATCAATTTAAATATCAACATGAAATTTAAATTAGACATTACCCATTTAAACAAATATCAAATAAAATAAATAATCGCAATTTTAAATTTTAGAGACAAAAGTATGCACAAACTATTAAAGTGGAACTGAGCAACAAACTTTAGTTAGGAAAAAAAATAATCATGGTATCTAACCATGTGCATTGCATGTGTATAAAACCTAGTTTCATATAAATGCACAAATTTTGACGTGGATGACAGCATTTTTGGGTAAATTACATTAAACCCCTAAAAACTTTTAATATTTTACAGTAAACCCCCAAACTTTCTAAAATTGCACTAAAAACCCATAACTATTGGAATTGTAAAAAAAAACTCCGAATAAATTTTTGCATTTTAAAGGTAACCCCATGACAGCGTTAATCCAAATCTAGTATCTAAAATGTGTCGCCAACGCAAAATGTGGAGTTATTCTGTCATGAGGGTTATATGCAAAAGTGAACTTATTGGGAATTTTCTGCAATTCCAATAGTTATTAGAGGTTTAGTGTAGTCCTAGAATTTTTTGGGGGTTTATTGCAAAACAATGAAAGCTCTTTGGGATTTAATGTAATTTGCCCAAAAATTTTAGGGAGGTTATGTCCAATAAGCTTTAAAATTCAGGGGACTTTAGTGGATTAAAATTGCCCAAGAGGGTTTAGCACAACACGCTCAAAGTTCAAGAAGGTTTTTGGAAAGTAACCCTTAATTTTATTTTTCTATCACTTAAATTTAGGAAAGATAATAAAACAAAATAATAATTATAAGGTATTGTTACCTTCTTTGGCGATTACCGTAACCCATTGAAAATGTTTGGTTACGTGCCCCTATTAGAGGGCGAGTGAGAAGGGGCACGAGCTTTGAGCGACTGCCTCTGGACTTTCTTTAACAATAAAAGTAGTGTCATAAGATAAAAAAATACACAAGGCTTAATTGACTTAAATATTTTATAGTTATCTTAACTTTGCATTTATACACTCTCAATTATTTTTGCAACACTTATATACTATAAGGTTTTTAAAATTTGCATTTAAATATCCTTAGTTATGCGAACATAATAAATTTCCCAAAAATTCTTATGTGACTCTCACATACTAATTTAAGAATAATATTTAACTATTAGTATACTATGTTAAATTTAATTTTAAAACTATAAAAATTCTATTTTAAAAGAGAATTAGGATGAGCTTAAAATAGAATTACTTTTGTTTTAAACAAAAAATAAGGGCTAATACATTCTAAAATTACCTTGTGAACATGAAAATTTTTGGAGGAAATTCTCACATTTGCATAATTGAGATTATTTAAGTATAAAATTTAAAAATTAGGCAAATAAATGCTGTCAGAAACAAGTGAAGGCATAATTGAGATTTTTTTTATTTTTTTTAAAAGATGGAGCGTCAGATGTGGCGACAGACGAGGCGATTTGGCGTGAGAGACGAGACGACGCGATCCAGAGTGAAGGACGTGCAGGCAGCGGCCTGAGTTCCCAATCGTCGTGTGGTCTCCTTCATAGGCAGTAAAATCACCATCTCCCCCATGTCTTCTCTGTCTATAGTGCCGGCCATCTCCCCGTGTCCTCCACCCCTTGCTTCCTCATCAGTCTTTCCATCGTTCACCAAACCCCACAAACCCTCTTGCTCTTTCTCCTTTCACCCTCTAGGCCACCACCTCCGTATCTTTAAACCATTCTTTGCTGACCTCCTCAAGGGATCCAAGCCTCCTCAGCCTCCTTTGTCTTCCCCCTAGGTCATCAAGGTATCCTCCTTACCCCAGAAGCAGCCCGGACCATGGTGTCGTACAAGAGGCGTCTCAAAAGGCCTAGACCACACCTTCTTCTCTCCCGCACCGCCCTTCCCCTAAAATTCCAAGGTGTTTCCTTTGTGGTAATCCTGATCATATAGCAAAGAACTATTCTTTAGGTGCTTTCAAATGCTTTGCATGCAATCTGGTAGGGCATACCTCTGTTTGCTGCCCTAACAAAAAGCAACCACCCCTTCTCAGCATCACCTCCAAACCTCCCCCCCACCTCTTTTCCTTCCCAAAGTCTCTCCCCCCTTCTGTTATCTCCATCATGGAGGAGTTTTCTTGCTATGCTCATTTCCAGATCCAAGTAGGGAACCCCTCTTATGCAAAGCTCATAGAAAACTTAGAGTACCACCTCAAAGTCGATAAATGGTCTTATGTTGTTAGACAATCCTCAGATCTTTCCTATTTCATTCGGTTCTCGGATGCAGAGACTCTAGACTATGCATGTTCTAAACCCTTCTTTAGTATGAGTAGCTTTGGTGGGGTCTTCTCACCATAGTCGGAGAAGTCTGGTCTCAAAGTCCTGCCCAAATTCTGCTATGCCTGGGTCAAAATCCTCAGCCTCCCCATTCATCTTTGGGATCTGGAGTTCATCTCCACCATTCTAGGTGATATTGGAGACATCATTACTGTATCTGATGATGTCATGCTCAAGAAGGAAGCCAAGGAGTGTAAATCCATGCTGCATATTCGAGACCTATCCGAGATTCCTTAGGAGATGATTTTCAGGTATGAGTCCCTCGATGATACTCATATTATGGAGGGTTCGGTTAAGTTGCGGTTGGTGGGCAATCCTCTTTCTGCGGAGAAAGGTAAAAACATGGACCTCTTTGAGTCTTTTGTCCGCAGAGAGGGGGCTCCATCCTTGTCACCAGATTCCTCGCCTCCAGATGGACCTCCTCCCCATGTTTGTCTGGCATCCTCTCAGCCCAAGCCAGCCCCACCACCCTCGAAGGACCCCAAAGGTAAGAGTCCTATGTTCGGATCATCTAGTAAGTCTCCTCTTCCTTAGGTGGATGAAATGCTAGAGGAGCATCCAGATTTGGTAGATGTCATCTTCAAAGGTATCCAGATCAAGATCTCTAAATCCTCTTAGGATTCTATCAAAGAAGTTTTCCCCAATATCGACAAAGACATCCCCATCCAAGCCAACGCCCTTCAAGTTGACCAGGCTATTCAAATAAGCTCCTTTGACTCTCTGGACATTGCTTCTTCCTCAGATCCCCCTCCTGGCTTCGAAAATGTTAAAAGACAAGCTAAGATGTCTAAGAAGAAGCCCCACAAAGGGCTGATGTCTCACCTTCCTTACAGGCGACACCTCTCGTTGATGAGGAGAGGCAAGTATCCAGGTACCTCCAAGGGTAAAACCTCCTCCTCTTCAACTACGCTTCCTATTAACTCTCTTAATGTGGAAAAGTTAGAGGAAATTTCTATCAATTGTGGTATCAAAGGTCCGGTTGACCTCAGTGTTATGAGGAATATTCAGAATATGGAGATTATTGGGGATCATCCCAACTGAGGGTTCCTGCCTTCCTTCCTAGTTGCCTCTCCTCTTTTGCCATGCGGATTGGTTCTTGAAATGTTAGAGGGTTAAACAACCCAGCTAAATGCAGATTAGTGAGAGAATGTTTGCAGTTTGCTAAAGTGCAATTAGTGGGCCTGCAAGAATCCAAACTCTGCTCGCCTAGTCCTTTCGTCCTCAAAAAGTTGGGGGGTAGGAGCATCTCCTCCTGGAATTCCCTAGATGCTTCTGATTCTAGAGGTGGGGTCCTTTTAGATTGGAATGAAGACATTTTTATGCTCCTCCTCTTCCATAGGTATCTTTTGTCTCTGCTACTCTCATGTATCTTCCCTCCAATTGGTCTTTTGTTGCCACCTCTATCTATATTCTGTGTGACTCGGCAGATAGAGAGGTGTGTTGGTGGGAACTCAAGAGGATTAGGGACTCCCACTCCCTGTCTTGGTCGTTTTTGGTGACTTCAATATGATCATGAGTCTAGCTGAGAGGAGTGGTCATTCGAGCTCTCTCCGAGATATAGAGGTCTTTCGTAATCTCATCAACTCCATCCGTCTCATAGATCTCCCTCTCAGTGGCAAGAGGTTCACCTAGTCTAACCATAGATCCCCCCTTCACTAGCCAGGCTAGATAGATTCCTGGCATCTTTGGAATTTGAATCTAAATTCTCTCTCCTTATTCAATTTACATATCAATCCCCATGCTCACACCATTGCCCCATTTTGCTGGATTCGTCTTCTCCCCTTAAATTGCCTCTCTTCAGATTTGAGAAATTCTGTTTAACCTTCCCATCCTTCTCTCCTTTCATCGAACTCTGCTAGAATTCATTCTATTCTAAAGAGGATCCCTCCAGAATTCTCTCTTTCAAATTGAAACTCATCAAGAAGAGAATCAAATAGTGGTCTAGGCATAATCTTGCCTCCTTCAATCAGCTCTATTCTAGAGCTATGGACCAACTCAATTACCTCAACTCCATTGAAGAATCCAGAAGTCTCTCTCCTCCAAAATCTCATCTTAGAGTCAATCTACATGACCAGCTTCTCCTTCTTGCTAAGGCTGAAGAGATCAATTGGAAACAAAGATCTAGAATCTAATGGCTTAAAGGAGACAATAATTCTGCTTTCTTCCACAAAGCTGCTTTTTTTTGCCGTAGAAAAAATTTCATCCCCCATCTTACGGTTGACAACGTCCTTATCTCCAAAGAGTCCGACATCAGACAATCTTTTTTTAATTTTTTTCCAAGCTCTTTCATAAACCTCCTAACTCTAACCTGCAGCTGGACTTGGATCTCCTTTACCCTCATAGCAGCATAGATCTTTCTTCTCTTGATCATCCTTTTTCCCAAGAGAAAATCTCTGCAGCAGTGTTTGACCTTCACCCAGACAAGGCTCCTGGGCCCGATGGGCTTCCTATTCTCTTCTTCCAGAGATTCTGGAGTACTATCCAAACAGATGCCATCTCCTTTATTCAAGCTCTCCACTCCAACCCTCAATCCCTTCACAACATCAACTATTCCCACATATGCCTCATCCCTAAAAAGGAAGGTGCCAGTAGCCCCAAAGACTTCTGGCTCGTCAGTCTCATCAACAGCTTATGTAAAATATTTTCTAAAGTTCTGGCTAATAGATTGAAAATATTTTTGCATCTGCTGGTGGATAGCTCCCAATCAGCTTTCCACTCAGGTAAATCCACTTTGGAATCTGTTCTCCTCGCCCATGAGATGATAAACTTCTGCTCCTTTGAAAAGAAAGAGATTTGTACAATTAAAGTTGATTTTTTCAAGACTTTTGACTATGTAAATTGAAATTTCCTCATCTCTCTCCTTCAAGCTAGAGGCTTCGGCCCTCAATGGTGCCTCTGGATCCATCATATACTTCATTCATCCAAATCTACTGTTTTAGTTAACGAGACCCCTTCTAACTTCTTTAGATGTTTTAGGGGTCTCAAACAAGGTGATCCCCTATCCCCCATATTATTCTTGATTGTAGTTGACATATTAAACAAGATGTTGATTACTAGTGTAGCTTCGGGGGACTTATCTGATCTTCAGCTGAAGGGCGAGCTTAATTCCATTAGAGCTCTCCAATTCGCTGATGACACCATCATTTTCAGCAGGGCTTCCCCCTCTGATATGATCATTCTTAAAACTATTATGTTTCTCTTCGCTAATATCTCTGGTCTGCACGTTAATCCTTAAAAAACTAATCTATTTTACATTGGTAAAATTCCTCATAAAAGCTCTCAACTAGCTTCCATCCTTAACTGCTCTGTTGGCTCACTCCCTTTCACTTACCTTGGTCTACCTCTCAAAAGAGGTTCTTTGACCAGAAGGGAGTGGCACCCCCTCCTGGACTCTTTCATGAAAAAACTATCTCTCTAGAAGAATAAGTCTCTCTCAATTGCTGGCAGACTCACTCTTCTAAATTCAGTTCTCTCTTCTATCCCTCTCTACTACATGTCTTCTTCAAGCTACCTTCATGGGTCATCAAGGCTATTGATAAAATCTGGAGGATTTTTTTTGGAACGACAACCACTTTCAGTCTAAATCTAAATGCCTGGTCAATTGTGCAACTGTCTGCAGGTCTAAGCAAAAGGGAGGGTTGGGTGTAATTGATATTTCTTCTTTTAATCTTGCTCTTCTCTCCAAGTTGTTTTGGAAAGCTTTCGACGGAAACTCTCTCATTAGTAAAGTTATATTCTCTCTTTACTCCAAAGTCAATTCTTACCCTTTCGTGCATCCCCCAAAAAACTATGCATCTAGATTCACCATTGATTTGCATTCTATTCATTCCTCTTTTTTAAGCATGGTTAAATGGCAGGTTGGCGATGTTAAGAGTTACAATTTCTGGTTTGATAAGTGGACGCATCTCCAACAGCTTCTCCAAAATTTTCTCCAAAATGGGGAAGCAAAAGTCATATTCTCCAAATTATTTTTATACCAACTCCAACAGCTTCCTCATTTTGAAGAATTCCTTTTTTCCTCTAAAAATTTGGAGAATGCTGCAGATTTGGGAAAGCTTCCCCATTTTTTCTCCTCCATCCCTATTTTGGGGAATGAGATGGGAAATCTGTTGGACCAAAAACCTAACTAAATTCTTCAAAAGTGGGAAATAGGAAAGCTGTTGGAGATGCTCTTAATGACAACTCCCTTAGTAGTTTTTTTTCCAAAAGCTTGCCATCTTGCATTCTCATCTTGCAGCTCTGTTCAGTCCCAAGGATATATGCTCCAATCTACCTGGCATTAGCACCCCATTCTCAGAAGGGCTATTACCTATGAAGATAAAAGGGACATAGATAAGCTCTTAACCCACCTGGAAGGGTTCTCAGTTGCTTCTAATGTTAATACTGACAGTATTTGGTGGCCTTATCATCCTACATGCTCATTTACTGTCAAATCTTTTTACACCATCATCACCTCTGGCGGGGTTAAGTCCCATATTCACAACTTCATATGGAAATCTCACATCCCTCTGAAGGTCAAGGTCCTGTTCTGGATCATTTCTAAACAAAAACTCAACACCAGAGCAAATTCGATCTCTAAAGGCTGGTCAGGAGATCCTTGTTGCCCTCACTCCAATCAGGAGGTTGAGACTCAAGATCACATGTTTATCCTCTGCCCTTTTGCAAATGCAGTCTGGTCTACCCTCCTTCCTCTCGCCCCTTTTGCTAGGTGGCCCCAATCTATGCAGGAGCTGACTCTCTTATACATGAATTCTAATACTTGTGTCGATATTAAAGTTATTTGGAAATATCTGTTATCGTGCTTCTGTTGGTGGATGTGGAACTGTAGAAACTATCTCATATTTAGAGATTTCCCTGCAAATCCTCTGCTAACATTGCAAGATATATCATTTTTTGGACAGGGGCCGAAGAAGACAGATTGGCGAGGCGCATTCGTAGGGCTGCCCATAATCAGAAAATGCAAAAAATCGCTAAGATGTGGCCAGTTTTTTTTCTCTGTCCTGGCTTTTCTCGGTTTTTTTGCTGTAGGATATGGTGTTGTCAAATTTCAGTGTTGTCGACTGGTTGTATCAGACTATATATTATTTTTTGCTGTAGGATATGGTGTTGTCAAATTTCAGTGTTGTCGACTGGTTGTATCAGACTATATATTATCTCGTGTGCTTTTCTTTTGGCCTTGAGTGAGGACATTGCTTGAGTTAGCTCGGTAGGTGACGACTAGGTCCGCTCCTTACCAGCTTTCTTCTTTTCTTTGTTCTTCCCTCTCGGCTCTTTTCCTTTTTTTTGTTTAGTTTTTGTATCAGACTTCTTTCTAATATCTTTGTATAATATCTTTTATGAACAAAGTATCTCACCCTGTTTTTCAGTTCAAAAAAAAGTGCAAAGTAGAGGGAAATTATAAAGGGCGTTTAAGTTCATTTAAGAAGTTAGATTCGCAATCTGAAAAATGCAACTTATGAATTTAGGGGGAGTTCAACGTAAAAGTCATGCAAGAAACTTGGACATCTAAAGTTGGACAACGCACCTCTCGTTGAGTTCATTTCATCTCAATACAAAACGTCGCAGTTGAGCATTATGGACTAATTTTTGGTCAAATAAATTGACATTTCCTGAATGAATGTAGATCACAGAATGCGCAGAAACATTAGATGCATTATGGACTAATTTTCGGTCAAATAAATCGACATTTCCTGAATGAATGTAGATCACAGAATGCGCACAAACATTAGATGCATTCGTCTATCGGCTTCGTTGTAGAAGATGTCACAGAGTGTGGCGTATAGGATTTGGACTTCTTCATGAGCCGTGTTATCTTTTTCATGTGGACCCACCAAATTTTGCACTTCAATACTAACTAAAACAAAGATAAAATTATCCAGTGAACCTGATTCATAATATATTAAACGTTAGCTAAAATAAATTTTAAAAATTAATTTAAAAAGTTTTTTCATTTAAGGGCTAGCATGCAGTTTTATAATTCAAATTTCAACCTAAATTGTTAGAGGTCTAGAATTAGGAGTCTGTGTAATTGGTAGTCAATGATTGTGATCATGACTAGAATTTGAAAATCATTGCTCTCAAACTATCTATATTCCAATCAAGAAAGTCATAGAAAAAGTTTAGTTATAATTGTAGGATTGGCACTCATAAGGCCAATTCTAACCTATTGTGTTCAATAATACTACATTTTCAAAAATTTGGTTCACATTCATAGTTAATTTATCTATTTATAGTGTAGAATCGGCAAGAGATTTGATTAGAACGGGTTTTGGATAGCGCAGGAGTCTGTTTGGGTGCTGCGCGGTCGACCGGGGCGCAAGGCCGGTCGACCGTGATCGTGCACGGATCCAGGGTTTATGCCTGGACTTAGCGTGGTCGACCGCGAGACCCTGTAGGACTTTTTGGTCTCTGTCGCTGGATCGCGATCGACCGCAAAACTACCGCCAATCGGGTGAGGGCCCAGTTTGAGTTTCCTGTTCAGTTTGGGTTTAGTGTTTGCTATAAATACCAACATACGAATTAGGGTTTATTTGGGCTTGGATTGGAGATTGGTTTGGGGATATTGGAGCGCAGAAAAAGGAGAGTTTTTCTGAGCAATTGTTTGAGGGTTTATTTGGAGAGATTAAGAGATTTGTTGGTGAGATTAGTTGATTGGTTTGAGCGTTTTGTAATCTCAGTTTGTACTCTTCTTCTCTATTAGTGAAAACACAATCCCCTTCTTGCCCCGTGGATGTAGGCAATTTGCCGAACCACGTAAAACTATTGTGTTTGTATTTGTGCCGTTGTTTTGATTTGTTTGGCCTTTATCTCGACGTTTGTTTGATTTGGTTCTCGAAGCACGCCCATTTGGTTATCTTGCTTCCACGCCACGCACAACAATTTGTATCAGAGCTCCAGATTTTAGATCTAGGGTTTTGTCTTGGTTGGAGGAGTAGATCAATTTGAAAGTTCGGCTAGTGCTTCGTTTGGTGAGAAATGTGAGATCTTTTTGGTAAATACTATCTTTTTCAGTTTGGATCTATTATTCGTTTGTTCCGCATTGGTTTGTTGGCGCTTGGGTTATTTGAAGGAGTAGATCGATTTGGAGGCTCTTCGAGGGTTTCGTTTGGAGATAAAGGTGGGATTTTTCCTATTTGTGGATCTCGTTGCCATCGTGCGGGGTGAGATCGTTTGGAGACTCTTGTTAGGGTTTTAATTGGAGGTAAAATTCTCTCATTTATCAGTTTGGATCTATTCTTTATTTGTTGGTGCTTTGAGATAGTTGGCCGAGATAGAAGGATTCGAGGCTGGGTTATTTGTTTATTGATACGGTGCATTGGATTATTGAGAAGTATCATTGACCTGCATATTGAAGTCCTTTGAGCACGTTGGTATGAGCAAGGAGAACGAGGTGGAGTTTGGCACTTCTATTTGATGATTGAGGGGTCTTCTATTTGGTGTTCATTCAGGCATTTAGCACTTCTATTTGATGATTGAGGGGTCTTCTATTTGGTGTTCATTCAGGCATTTAGGGGCCTTCCAAGGAGGCATCATTCTATTTGGTGTTCATTCAGGCATTTAGGGGCCTTCCAAGGAGGCATCATTGGAAGGTAAATTGGTATTTTTGTTTCCTATATTGGGGATTGTTCTAAGCGTTGGTGGGTTGCAACCAAGTCCCGTTGATTTTGAAGTCCTAGTAGTCAACAACATGTGAAGAAGTGTATTGGCAGAAGGTGAAGGTACTTCATTCTGATTTTAGCGCGAGGTACAAGAGGGACCTATTTCTGCATTTGTGCCCAGCTCATGGCAGTTTGAGACACTTTATTAGAGAGGAAACATTGTGGCGACGAGATAATATGATATTTTTGATTGGTTGTTCCTTTCTGGAGGGGGATCGGCGTTGGTTGTCGAGCATTGGTTCTGGTTTAGGAGCTTCGACATGTTTGGATCATCTTATGCATAGGTTGTCGATTGTTGCGTTTGGAGATTTTGGATCTGGTGGAGTTGCTTTAGATTTTGGTTGGCGTCGGATATTTGGTTACACAGCATTTGGTCACATCGAGGATGTGAGATTTGATCCGATTGCGCGTTTGGGATTCAGAGGCTTATTTGATTATCGGTTAGGAGCTTCTGATTTCGTTCTAAGCAGGTATGTCACATTGGACTCTCGGCAGGTGGAGAGTGTTAATTAGATCAATTGGATATCGTAGCAGGTGGAGGGTGATGCTACTCCACGTTGGGTGAAGTTTACTCCACATACTCCAGATCATACTGCATCGTTTGGGATTCCAGCTGAGGTGACACAGATTAGGGATCATTTGGATTTGGATGCAGATGATATTGGTGAAGAGTTACAGACTTTTCTATTTGTTTGAGGGCCTTTGGAGGCGGTTTGGGTGAACTACGTGAAGGCTTGATTCCTTGGGCAAGAGGATATGTAAGCAGTCAGTTTTGATGCAGCCGATTTGGTGAGTAGATACCGACGTTTGGATGAGTGTTCGCACTCCCGTTTGGGTCTCCACTTATTGTGGATTGAGTCTGTTGTCGTGAATCGTTTTACTTCTTACGGGACACAACAAGTGAGGCATTTGGTTTGGTCGGTGACCACTCAGTTTTTGAAAGAAACTTCGTCGAGGTGGAGAATTGTAGAATCGGCAAGAGATTTGATCAGAACAGGTTTTGGATAGCGCAGGAGTCTTTTTGGGTGCTGCGCGGTCGACCGCGATGCAAGGCCGGTCGACCACGATCGTGTACGGATCCAGGGTTTGTACCTGGACTTGGCGCGGTCGACTGTCACGGTCGACCGGGAGACCCTGTAGGACTTTTTGGTCTCTGTCGCTGGATCGCGGTTGACCGCGAGCTTTGGGCGGTCGACCGCCAATCGGGTCAGGGTCCAGTTTGAGTTTCCTGTTCAGTTTGGGTTTTGTTTTTGCTATAAATACCAACATACGAATTAGGGTTTCTTTGGGCTTGGATTGGAGATTGGTTTGGGGATATTGGAGCGTAGAAAAATGAGAGTTTTTCTGAGCAATTGTTTGAGGGTTTATTTGGAGAGATTAAGAGATTTGTTTGTGAGATTAGTTGATTGGTTTGAGCGTTTTGTAATCTCAGTTTGTGCTCTTCTTCTCTATTAGTGAAACCCCAATCCCATTCTTGCCTCGTGGACGTAGGCAATTTGCCGAACCACGTAAAACTATTGTGTTTGGATTTGTGCCGTTGTTTTGATTTGTTTGGCCTTTATCTCGACGTTTGTTTGATTTGGTTCTCGAAGCACGCCGTTTGGTTGTCCCGCTTCCGCGCCGCGCACAACATATAGTTCTAATTCTTAATCTAATATAAATTTAAATATTGAAATTCTAAATGAAATATAAATTCAATATTTAATTTGTATTTAAATGAAAATTTCAA
This sequence comes from Asparagus officinalis, assembly GCF_001876935.1. Taxonomy (NCBI): domain Eukaryota; kingdom Viridiplantae; phylum Streptophyta; class Magnoliopsida; order Asparagales; family Asparagaceae; genus Asparagus; species Asparagus officinalis. The sequence continues at coordinate 28,727,279 of NC_033799.1, read as the reverse complement.
ATTAATATTTAAATTTAAAATAATATCCTTAAAATGTGGTAATTAGCATTTAAGTTCTGGGAGGATATGCACAATCTAGGTGAATTGTGGGAGGAAAACTGCTTAAAAAAATATTGAGGATATATGCAATTAAAGTAAACTTAAAGAGGAATAACTACCTTTTATTTAAAACTATCTAGACTATATGAAATAATAATAATTCGATAAAATTATAACTTATTAATTAAATTGTAAAATAATAATTTATTGTAATAGTGTTTAATATAGTTTTGAAGAAATTGAGAATCTAACGAACCTTTGATATGGTCTTTTTCTCGTTTTATGATATTTCTTAGTATTGGCTTATAGTTATGATTTTTCTTTTTTCTTTCTTTATTTTCTAAGTATTTAATATATTTACATATTTAATATATAGATTATTAACAATATTAATTAATAATATATTATTAATTGAATTAATAAGTTATAAATAAAATAATTACGTGAAATAAATATTCTATATTTTGCTAATTGAATAAAATTTCCATTACCATGAGCGTCATACAAAACAAGGCTTAGAAAGCAAAATAGCCCAAACCAGTGTCCAACTCACAACCTACAGAAAAAATATTCTATATTATATTATCTATTTTGCTAATTGAATAACCTTTCCATTACCATCAGCGTCATAAAGAATAAGGCTTAGAAAGCAAAATAGCCCAAACCAGTATCAAACTCACAACCTACAGCAAATACCTCAGTTTATAATGAGGAATTTTCTAGAATGAAAAGCTCTGAGTCAATACTTCTCTCTTGATATCATTTACAATCCTACTTTCAAGCTTACTCCTCCGTGCAAACTGTTGTGCGCGGCGGAACAAACACAAACGCTGAGAGAGAAAACCAAAACAATCCAAAATAACGACACCAACTCAAACACAAAAGTTTAACGTGGTTCGGCAAATTGCCTACATCCACGGGGGAAAATGGATGGGTTTCCACTATAGAGAAAGAGAGTACAAAGTAGAGATTACAAGATCACTCAGCTAACCTCTCAAACAAATCTCTCTAACTAAACCCTCAAACAAATTGCTCAGAAAGATCTCTCTTTTCTGTGCTCAAAATCACCTTCAAGCTACCTAATCAATCTATAGAAAACCCTAAAAAACGTAGCTCTATTTATAACAAAACACAATCCCAAACAGATTAGAATTAGTCTCATGACAAACAAGACAGATTCTGCCACACCAGGGTGTGGCAGACACCACACCTATGAGAAACATGACAGATTCTGCCATACCCTGTCACATGGGTGTGGCAGACATCACACTAGGGTGTGGTGGAGTCTGCCTTGCTTATTTTTCACGTTTTCTCAATTCTTTTCCTCAATTCTTTCGCCGTTTTCACAATTCTCCACCTCGGCGAAGTTTTTCCAAAACTGAGCCGACACCAACCAAATCAAACGTCTTACTTGTTGCGTCCAATACGAAGTGGAACAAAACCACGACAACAGACTCAATCCATAACAAGTCGAGACCCAAACGAGAATGCGAACACTCTCCAAATGTCGGTATCAAATCACCAAACCGACTGCATCAAATTGACTGCCTTAACCTCTCTTGCAAGGGATCAAGCCTCCCGTAGTTCATCAAACGGCCTCCAAAGGCCCTCAATCAAATAGAAAAGTTTACAACTCTTCACCAATATCACAAACGGATCTGCAACTGATGACGCTCCCAATGGCCCCAAAGTAAAACAAATCAAACACCTCCACCTGAGGTGAACCAATGGCCGTATCCAAATCATATCCACAAGCTGCATTTGAATCAACTAACTCATCATCTGCACCCAAATCCAAATGATCCCCTAACCGTGTCACCTCAGCTGGAATTCCAAACGATGCAGAATGATCTGGAGTATGTGGAGTAATCTCCGCCCAATGTGGAGTAGCATCACTCTCCACCTGTTGTGATACATCTAAGGTCTGTCCAAAACTCTCCACATGCTGAGAGTCAATTAGCTCCCTCATCGAAGCCTCAAGCAAAGTGACACTACCAGACCAAACATCCAATGAAGTTTTATCTCCAATCGCAGCAGTCGATAACCTATAACCAAGATGACCCAAATATATCAAAGCCTCAACACCAGAATCAATGCTCGACATCAAACGTCGGTCCTCCTCCAACAAGGAACAACTCACCAAATCTGCCATCTCATCTTGTTGTTCTAAGATTTTCTTTCTACCGAAGTGTCTCAAAATGCCGTGAGCTCTGCTCGAATGCAAAAACATGTCCCTCTTGTACCTCCCACTAAAATCAGAATGAAGTACATTCACCTTTCTGCCAATCTCAAACTTCTTCAATCTGTTGGAGACTACTAGGACTTTATCCAAAAGGGATTTGGTTGCAACCCAAACACGCCTAGAACAGCCACCAACAAAGGAAACCAAACATCTATTACCTCCGAATGATGCCTCCTTGGAAGGCCCGCAAACATTCGTGTGAACTCCACCTAAAAGACCCTTAGTGCGGTGAATAGAGGTGCCAAACTTCACCTCGATCTTCTTTCTCACATCAAAGTGTTCACTGGACTTCAAATTGTAGGTCTGGGCACCCATCTCCAAATCAATACTGGAATGACTAAGCTCCAAATATCGCAGTCTAGTCGAATCAACAGAATTCGCCAGCTCTCTACCTGTCACCGAACTTCTAATCAAATAGTACAGGTTATTCCTCCTGACGCCCTTCATCACAATCAAAGAGTCTTCCATGATCTCGAGAACCATGTCCCCAACACGAACCTTCAGACCCTCTCCAACCAAAGCTCCAATTGAGATCAAGTTCTTCCTTAAGGAAGGAACATATTTCACACCATATAACTCCCTAAATATCCTGTTAAACATCTTGATGCGAATTCTTCATATCCTAAGAATTTGGCATGCACGGTTATCACCCACACCACACCACTATCCAGCTTCTCAAAAATAAAGAATCATTCTTTTCTAGGGCACACATGATAGGTCGCACCACTATCTAACATCCACTCGGAGTCCTCCGAATAGCTAACTGTAGGACTGATAGAAAGCGAATGAATAGAAGTATCAGAAATATTACCATCTGATATAACGATGTTTGCTTCTAATGATGGTTGCTTCATATTTCCCTTCTGCTTATTCTTCATCCATTCGTCGAGCTTTGGACAATCTTTCTTCTAATGACCAGTCTCCTTGCACCAAGCACACTGATCTTTTCCAACAGTAGGATGTTCTACTCTAGACCGTGACTTCTAATTCTTTCAGTTTGGATTCTTTCCTCTTGCGACCAACGCCTCTTCTACTGTGTCACTTGTAGACTCCTTATCTTTCTTTCGAAGCTGATAGTTCACAAGTGCAGCGGTGACCTCACTATACGAAAGAGATTCTTTTCCATTGATAAGAGTAAGGACGAAAGTCTCATATTCCTCGTCAGGCAAGGAACTCAACAATAATAATGCCTTGTCCTCATCTTCAATCATAACATCTACATTCGTCAAATCCGCAAGAAGCTTCGTGTAGTGGTTCATATGATCACCAATGGAGGTTCATTTCTTCAACTAGAAGCGATAAAACCTCCTCTTCAAATGCAAGCGAATCTCCACACTCTTGGTCAAATACTTGCTCTTAAGGATCTCCCAAATTTTCTTAGCTAAAGTCTCATTGAACACATCATACTTTAAATCTTGAGTTAAACAAGACCTAATCACACCATACGTCGTTCGATTCATCTTCTTCCAAACCTTCTCATCAATATCATCTGGTTTGCCTTCCAATTGCAAAGTATCTTCTAAAGTTTGCGCGTTGAGCGCATCCAAGACTTCATATCGCCAAAGTCCAAAATTATTAGTGCCATTAAACTTCTCCACGTCTATCTTCATAGAGTGAATATTTAAACTTTGGAGGGTCTTCACACCTGAAGTGCCATCCACAACTCCTTCTTTCTCGGCCATAATTCCTTAAAGCACCAACAATCAAAGCGGAACAAACGAAGAATAGATCCAAAACTGAGAAAAGATAGAATTTTTACCAAAAAGATCCCACATTTAACTCCAAACGAAGCCCTAGCCGAACTTTCAAAGTGATCTACTCCTCCAAATAGCCCAAGCATAACCTGAGCTCTGATACCACTTGTTGTGCGTGGCGGAACAAACACAAACTCCGAGAGAGAAAGCCAAAACAATCCAAAATAGACACCAACTCAAACACAAAAGTTTAACGTGGTTCAGCAAATTGCCTACGTCCACAGGGCAAAAAGGGATGGGTTTCCACTATAGAAAAAGAGAGTACAAAGTAGAGATTATAAGATCACTCAACTAACATCTCAAACAAATCTCTCAAACTAAACCCTCAAACAAATTGCTCAGAAAGATCAAGATCACTCAACTAACATCTCAAACAAATCTCTCAAACTAAACCCTCAAACAAATTGCTCAGAAAGATCTCTCTTTTCTGTGCTCAATCAAACTAAACCCTCAAACAAATTGCTCAGAAAGATCTCTCTTTTCTGTGCTCAAAATCACCTTCAAGCAACCCAATCAATCTATAGAAAACCCTAAAAAACGTGGCTTTATTTATAACAAAACACAATCCCAAATAGATTAAGATTCTAAAAAACGAGTCTGCCACACCCTGGTGTGGCACACACTACACCCATAGCAAACATGATAGATTCTGCCAAACCAGGGTGTGGCAGACACCACACCCATAGCAAACAGGATAGATTCTGCCACACCCTGCCACCTGAGTATGGTAGACACCACACCAGGGTGTGGTGGACTCTATCTTGCTTATTTTTCACGTTTTCTCGATTCTTTTCCTCAATTCCTTCACCGTTTTCACACAAAAGCCTGTCGGTTCCTCTCTTTCCAAGTGTGATACCTACACGCAGCCAAACATATGCTCAATGGACTTACTCCTCCATCGAACAACGCTCCACCTCATAATCTCATTCCAAACAACATGAATTTAGGGATTTGATTTTAGTGGTCATGGCCATGGAGGATTGAGTCTTGTTAGAGAGAGAAAGGGAGGGTTTGGAGGTGAGGGAGAAAGGAGAGAGGTGATGATGAAGACGCAGAGGAGGGGCATTTTAGTGATTTCTAAAAAAAATAAAGAGAGAAAAGGCTGAAACATATTTGCTTTTCACTTTTGGGATTGGACACTCATTCACAAAGTCTGGCGATCGGGACAAATTCCATTCATTAATCTGGGGCCTCAAAGCATTGTTTCCCAGAAAAAAAACATGAAAAATGAGATTCATCTCAACTCCATCGCAATTTCCATTAATAGATCGACAAAGAATTTGAACCTCGGACCGTTAAACATAGGGCATACTCAAGTCAATTATCATAGGGACCTCTAGGTAAGGTTGTCCAAAAAGCCAGCGGCCCGGGCCCGACCCGGGTTTTGCCCGGACACCCGGGCCAGATCCGGGCCCGGGCCCAGGTCCGGACTCGCGAAAACGCGACTGGTCCGGACCTGGGCCTGACCCGGAACAGTGCTGGTCAGGGCACCAAAACCGGGCCGGGCGGCCTGGCCCGGA
>NC_033799.1:28686817-28721714 GCF_001876935.1 Asparagus officinalis | reverse complement strand
GGACCCAGCCGCAATGGTCACCTCTGGTGACCGTTGCTGGAAAATGCTGGGCCGGCCCAGCCCGACACCAACGGTCACCTCTGGTGAATGTTGGGCAGAATTTACCGTTTTGGCCAGACCATAACGGCAAAAAATGGGGTTTTGACTGTTTTCCCCTAAAAACGGTCAAAAAACGGCTAGAATATGAGGGTTTTTTGGTCATTTACCTGGGAGGCTGTCTCTATAAATAGAGAGAGGGTTTCACTTCTTCTCCTCACACCAAAACTCATCTACTTCTCTCTAATACTCTCTTATACAATCTTATACTCTCTTATAATCTCTTATATTTTCTAATACTTCTATCAAATGGTTTTTGGATCTGATTATGAAGAGCAACACATATCTCCTACCGATCCAGAAATGAGTCCTCCTACAACAACTACTCCTCCTACTGGTGTTAATCCTGAATCTGGTGGCGACGAATCTGCACCAAGAGCTCCTAAAAGGCCGAGATCCTATGTGTGGAATTTTTTTGAGAAGATAGACGTCACCAAGGATGAATACGGTAGGATCATCACCTAGAAGGCTAAATGTACGTTGTGCAGCCAGACTTTCCAAGCTCATCATAAAAGCGGCACCAACCACCTCAAACGTCATATAGAAAAACACAACAAATGCCAGAATCCTCAAGGTGGTATCAGACAATCTATGATTTCCCAATCCTTCTTTTCTGGTAGTCTCGGTAATTAGAATTATGATGCTGCCCGAACCAGAAAATGCGTAATCAGGTTTATCGTTTTTAAAAACCTTCCTTTTAAATTAGTAGAAGATGATGAATTTGAAGATTTGTTTAGAGATGGTTTTTATCCCGTATTTACAAAATTTTCTCGTCAAACCTGTCAACGAGATATTTTAAAATATTATCAGGAGGAAAAAGAAAAAATAATTTCTTATTTTAAAATTTTAAACTATAAATTTTCTTTAACTTCTGATATTTGGACATCTAGAGTGCAAACTGGTTATTAATGTATCACAACATACTGGATTGATAAAAATTGGTAAATGTTTAAAAGAGTTGTTTCTTTTATTGCTTCTAAAGAGTTACATACTGGTATTAATATTGCAAATTTAATAATTAAAGAACTTATAAAACTAAAAATTGATCAAAATTTTTTTTCTCTTTCACTAGATAATGCAAGTAATAACAATGTAGCTGTTAATTTTATTAAAATAACTCTGCCATTGTCATGTCATGGTAAACTTTTTCATGTTAGATGTATCTGTCACATTTTAAATTTAATTGTTCAAAGTGCATTTTTTGAAATATAAACCCATGATAGAAAAGAGTAGAACAATTGCTAATATGCATAATGCTTCTGAAATAAGAATTAAAAGATGGAAACAATGTTGTAAAAGAAAAAATTATAAGCCCAGACTAATTCCAAAAGATGTTGACCATAGGTGGAATTCCACCTATGCAATGTTAAGTATAGCAATAGAATATAAAGAGATTATAAATGATTTTATAAAATTTTATGTTTATAGTTCTAGCTCTGGTAGTACTTATGGAATAACTGAAGATGAATGGATAATTATATGTAATTTAAATGAGATGTTACAAGTCTTTTATGATGCTACAATGATATTATCTGGCTGTTATTATCCAACAATTACTTTAGCTGCTTTACAAATTTTAAATATTCAAATTTTTTTTTGCCAAATATCGTATGGATGATACTTTTGGAGCTGTAAGTTTTCAAATGGAGAGCAAATTAAATAAGTATTTTAGGTCTATTCCTCATATTTTTGGTTTGGGGGTTCTTATTAATTCATGTTTGAAGGATATTGGCATTCGAAGTTTGTTACAATCATTGTTTGGTGGACAGATTATAGACTTAGATGATGGAACCACCCTTACTGTTACTTCTCATCATTTAGCTATTAGAAATTATTTTCAAATATTATATGATGAATATGCAGCTAAACATGGTGTAGCTGCACAACAGTCTACAGCTTCGACGCCTTCGAGCACATGCCGAGGTAAAAGTGTAAGTTTTGATAGGTATGCAATGATAGCTGAACTAACTGGTGGATTTGGACTTGGATCAGAATTAGAGGTTTCTGAAATAGATGAATATTTATCTGCTTTCTTAGTTAAATATCAAGGAAATGCTTTAGATATTTTACAATGGTAGAGAGTATATGGATCAGTTTTATATCCTATACTTTCCACCATGGTTCGTGACTTAATAACAGTGCAGGTTTCAACGGTAGCTTCGGAATCCGCCTTCAGCACAGTAGGACATTTGATCGACGATCACAAGACATGCTTAGATCCGTATACTGTACAAGCGGTGAAGTTCTTACAAGATTGGTGAAGGTACGAGAAGCGAACGCAATGCATCGATCGGATGGTTGGAATTGAAGATAAATTTGAAGAGTTGGGACTAACATATAGGTATAAAGATTAGATAATATTCATCAAATTATAATTTTTATTTCTTAGCTTTAAATTTGTAATGAACTATTTCGGAAAAAGTTACAAATGATAGTGATATAGGTGAGTAGGTACCAACCTAGTTGGGATGTACTTATCTATTGGGATGGACAACCCTACCTCTAGGTCCCCCCCACAAACTTAATTATATCAACTAGGATTATGGCACATACAATAGATATTACACTAATTTATTGTAAATTTTATATAAAAAAATGTTAGTTGCATTTAAATACCTCAATGCTTCATTTTTTTAAGTTTCATATTCTAAAGTTCGAATTTGATTAAAATACGCTAATGTTTCTAAGAATATTTTTTTGCAAAATATGCAGTGATGCATGTAAATTTGAGAATTGGGAATGAAGATATTGGAGCACGAGAAGGTTGCTTTTCGATCTTTTATTAAATATCAACTAAATTCAATGTAGATAATACTTTTTTCTAATAATAAAAAACTATAAGGAGTTGTTTTAAAATACTGTATCATTTAGAATAATATAAAAAAGAACTCTAAAATTGATCATAGTCAAATTTTCAATTGTTACATTTTGCATTGACATATATCTAATACTTTATTTTAGAAAAGAAACTTACCATTTTATATTTATATCTTTTGTAACATCTATAATGATATCTCTTGTTGTAATTTTCCAAATGAGATAATCCCTTTCTTTTTTATGTTTCTAGAACATTTTAAATCATAACACAAAACATAATTAAAATATTACTTATGTGAGATTCAAATCCTATTAAAACACCATGATTTAGAATGCTCTAGAGGTAAGAAAAGAAACAAAGGAAGTTAAAATATCTTTCTTATAAAATTACAATTCTACCCTCGTGATACAATAGGAATGAGAAAATGTCCTCCATTCCTAAAAATTTCACTACCCTCACTAAGTTTTTTATATAGTAATATATAGATTAGACGTGCAAGTGAATAAAAGAGTTCTCTTGACGTTATCTTTCCCACATAGGCCCATATAATACCATCCTGACAAGTGTAGAGATGGTTTTGCTTGGTTTTGTTTGATATTTTTCGTAAATGTAGCGATAACTACCCTCAAGAGTTGCACTTCTTTTATACTACTTTTTATATTCTGCAAGAAATTATAAGTTTCTATGGATCACAACTTTGTTGTATCAAGCACATAAGATTTAGTATAACTTTTATAGTATGGTTAGCATTTAACTTTTCGTAAGAGGTAGTTTGGTTTGCAAATTGTATTTTCAAGTAATGTAATGCAATTTGGGCATCTTGAAACAGTTATAATGCACTGGATATTAATGCAAAATGGAAAAATTGTAACCAAATTTAATTTGATTTATTGCACATGAATCTTGTTGAAATTTTTTTAAATGTGTTAGATGATATCATGAGCTCTAGCCCTAGCCGCCCTAGTGTGTAGCCGCCTCAGCCTCCAGCCACCTCAGCCGCCTCCTATTGTGGGTTACCGTTTGTGTATAGTGTGAGCTATTATTTGTGTATATATACCCTGTACATCTGATCATAATACAACAAGTTCCCTTCAATACCAAATTAACATGACATCAGAGCTATAAGTTCAATCCCTAAATCAATTCTAATCCTATATCCTCAAATCAAATTTAGCCACAGAAAAAAAATTCATAGCCAGTGATCTTACCTACTTATGTCGCCGGCCTTGTAGAACTCCGCCGCTGACTCGGCCTTCTGCGTTGGCACCGTCAACTGGGGCTTCATCGCCATGAATCTCACCGCCACCGCTTCGAGCTCCTCCTCGTCCTCCACCTCCTCCTTGCTCTTCTGATCATTGTCGTCAGACTTCGTAGAGTCGCTAGAAGGGATCTCCTCGGAGAGATCATCGAATTCCATGGGTTCCGCCATGACGAATTTGGGGAAAATACACGATGGATTTGATTTTGGTAGCTCGAAAAAGTAAAAGAGGTGTGACTTGTGAGACTGCCCTCTTGCCCTCTTTTATTTCATTCCTAGGCCCATCTTCTATCTAACAGCCAAAAAAATTAACAAAAAAAAATCAAAAAAATAAAAATAAAAAAGGACAAGAAATGACTCTACACCTTTCCACCCCTTGATGTGCAACTTACAAATATTAAAAATTATATTGCATGGTCTCTTACTATGTAGTATATTCTTCGAGCTTTCGCATTATGGGGCTATACTGACGGATCTCTTCGTTGTCCATGCAAAACTATTATTGTGCCTTCGTTATCTGTATCCTCTATATCAGAAGCCACTTCTAGTGATTCCACTACTAATGATTCTCAGATCACTTATTCTCAGTGGATCCATACTAATCAACAGATCATGACATATATTATGTGTTCTGTAGCTATTCCTATTCGGCTCTCCCTTGGACGAGCATCTTCATCTCGTTAGCATTGGCTAGCTCTCAGACGCATATTTATTCAAATTGTTGCTACTCGTGAGTATCAACTTCATCAAGCTCTTCAGGATGCACGTCAGGGTGATTGGTCTATTCAAGATTTCTATTCCTTATTATCAGGCTATTGGGAGGAATTGCAGATGATGGAGGAACCTATTCCTGAGACGCTTCTAGACTTTACCATAGCATTTCAAAAATAACGTGATCATCAATAGTTATATCATTTTTTCATACGCCTTCGCTCTGAGTTTGAAAGCTTACGTGGACACATTCTTCATCGCAACCCTCTCCCTAGTCTTCATGAAGCCATGGCTGAGTTCATATCTAAAGAATGTCGCCTTCAGTTGCTCTCCCCTCCAGTTATTGCATCTCAACCATTACCCTCATCACATACTGTTCTAGCTACTCCTCAGCAGTTCTCTTCTTATTAGGGTCCTTCTAACAGTACATCTGATTCATCTCGGTAACTCTACTGTCGTTATTGTAAGAAGCCGGGTCATCTTATTAATAAATGTCATAAGAGACCACCTCGTCCGACAATCGAGAAGACTTGACCTTCATTTGCTGCTTCGGCTGATGTTAGCCCTACTCTTCAAGGGCCGCAAACTTCTAGCCCTCTCTCTTCTGAACAACTGTCAGAGTTTACTACATTAATAACCAAGAATCTAGGGCTTAGTGGTGCTTCCTCCAGCTCAGATTTTACTACCGTGTCTGCTCATTCTAGTACTTCTACTCTTTGGATATTCGACTTAGGTGCATCTCATCATATGACCTTTGATAACTTTGTTCTTATAAATTGTTCACATGCTCCCTCTTCATTATGCATTTATACTGCTAATGACACTTCCCTTGCAGTCTCTTAGTTAGGTGATATTACTCCAAGTTTTGATAGTTCTGGTCGTCTAACATTATCATCTGTTCTTCATATTCCCAAATTATCTATGTAACTTTTATCCATTGGGAAAATTGTAGATTCTGATTACGCTATCTTCTTTAATGCTAAATCTTGTGTTGTCCAGGATCACACTGGCCAGAAGATTAGGACAGGTCATAAAGTTAATGGACTTTATCAGTTGGAGTCCCTACATCTTTTTACTCCATCCAACATTTGCCATGGGCTCTCTATTTCTGATCTGTGGCACCGTCGCTTGGTCATATCTTTGGTTCTCGCTTAAAAATTTTATCTGAATTAAGAGTATTAGAAAATTTAAAATTCTCCACTTTATCAAACTGTACTGGGCGTCAATTAGCCAAACAAATTGCCCTTCTATTTTCATCCAGTAATAAAATTGTTTTAGCCCCCATTTGATTTGATTTATTCTGATATATAGGGACCTGCCCCATTACCATCATTATCTGGTTATCGATATTATGCCAGATTTATTAATGATTATTCTCACTACACCTGGGTATATCTAATGCGTACTCATTCTGATATTTTAAATATTTATAAAGACTTTACAAATATGATTCACACCCAGTTTCATAAACGTATAAAGATATTTCGCTCTGATTGTGCCTGTGAGCATATCTCTTCGGCAATGCATTCTATTTTAAAATTACATGGCACTCTCTCTCAGCAGCCTTGTCCACACACTCATGAACAAAATAGTGTTGTTGAGAGAAAACATCGTCACATTCTCAACACCACTAGAGCTCTTCTGATATCAGCATCTGTATCGCGATATCTCTAGACAGAAGTACTTTTGAATGCTGTTTATCTTATCAATATTATCCTATCTTCTGTATTAGCTGATACCTCTCCATATTTTCAACTTTTCAAGACTCGGTTTTGCTATTCTCTTCTTCTTACTTTTGGATGTATCTGTTTTGTCCTGCTTCCAACTCATAAATGAGATAAACTACCTCCATACACTGCACTATGTATCTTTCTTGGCTATAGCACCATTCATAAGGGGTATTATTATTATGAACCTACCACTCGAAGGCTTCGTATTGCCCGTCATGTGACCTTCTTTGAGAATATTTCCTATTATACTACTTCAGATTCATAGAAGGCTTCGTATTGCCCGTCATGTGACCTTCTTTGAGAATATTTCCTATTATACTACTTCAGATTCATATCTCTAATTTCTTCAACCCCCTTCATTATCTTCCACTACTATACCTGTATAAGTGGCACATGTACCTTCGTCTACTCAACCGACTCCCTCTTTCACTCCAATGACATCAAACGATAGTGCTATTGATTCATCCACACCTCCTGAAAATCTGCCTACTACATCCCTTTTGCAGCAAGATACTCCTACTGATGTCCCCTCTACATCTGTGCTAGCTTCTCCCGATGTGACTCCTTCCCCTCGCCGCAATCCTCCACGAGATCATCATCCCCTGCTCGGTAGGCTTAATGTGTCACTAGCGTATATTCTCTTGAGTTTATCCCCTTTCTTGCTGCAATTCACTCTATACATGAACCTAACTCATATTCTGAGATAGTTAAGTATCCATAATGGCAACAAGCAATGACATAAGAGTTGGAGGCTTTTCATCAGACTAATACTTGGAACCTTGTTCCTCTGCCTTCCGGTGTTAAATCGGTAAGCTGCAAATGGATCTATAAGGTCAAGACTCAATCTGACGGTTCTATTGAGCGGTATAAAGCTCGTCTTGTAGCTCGGGGATTCTCACAAGACTATGATATTAATTATGAAGAGATTTTTGCTCCTATTGCAAAAATAACATCTATTCGCACTCTCATTGCTGTTGCAGCCGCAAAATATTAGCATTTGTATCAAATGGATGTTAAAAATAATTTTTTAATGGTGATCTATCTGAGACAGTATACATGTAGCCACCTCCTGGCTTGCATGCTCCTCCAGGACATGCCTGTCGCCTTCGTCGTGCTATATATGGTCTCAAACAGGCTCCTCGGGCTTGGTTTGAGCATTTTCGACAATCTCTTCTTTCTATTGGATTCATTGAAAGTCTTGCTAACTACGCTTTATTTTATTGGTCCTCAACCTCCGGTACAGTGATTCTATTACTTTATGTTGATGACATGATAATCACTGGGAGTGATTCCTCTCCCATTATTTTCTTAAAGCAACATCTTCAGAAACAATTTGAGATGAAGGATCTTGGATCCCTTTGCTACTTCTTGGGTATTGAGGTTGCTTCCTCCTCTCGTGGCTATCTTCTCTCTCAGCAGAAGTATATTGCAGACATTCTTGAGCGTGCTACTCTTAGTGACCCTTTCATTGCTACCACTCCTCTCTCCACACCAATGGAAATGAATTTGAAGCTTCGACATGATGACGGCGATCCTTTATCTCAGCCTACTCGATATCGGGAACTTGTTGGAGCATTGGTTTATCTTTCAGCAACACGTCTGGATATCGTCTATGCAGTACACATCTTGAGTCAGTTTGTCAGTAGTCTAACTTCCATTCACTATGCAGCTCTCATTCGGGTTCTTCGATATCTCCGTGACACTATAACCCAATCATTATTTTTCCCCTCGGGCTCTTCTTTGTCTCTTCGTGCATATTCTGATGCTGGATGGGCTGATGATGCCGACACTCGATGTTCAACTAGTGGCTTTTGTATTTTTATGGGTCCATCTCTCATCTCTTGGCGTAGTAAGCGTCAAGCAGTTATCTCTCGTTCTAGTACAGAGTCCGAGTATAGGGCGTTGGCAGACACCACAGTTGGGCTGAAATGGCTCTGCACTCTTCTGCGAGATCTTAATGCATGTATTTGTTACTTCCTCTATCACTTTATACTGTTATAATCAAAGTGCCATCTCCATTTCTACAAATCCGATATTTTATGAACTTACCAAACATATTGAAGTGGATTATCATTTGGTTCAACAGGAGCATGTTGCTTGAAACATTACACTCTCATATGTTCCCTCTAAGGAACAAGTAGTAGATTTGTTTACCAAGGTTACAACCATTTTTACGTTTTGCAATTTCTTGTCCAAACTCTTGGTCTTTAATCCACCGTGAGTTTGAAGGGGGGCATTAGATAATATCATGAGCTCTAGCCCTAATCGCCCTAGTGTGTAGTCGCCTTAGCCACCTCCCATTGTGGGCTACCGTTTGTGTATAGTGTGAGCTACTATTTGTGTATATATACCCTGTAAATCTTATCATAATACAACAAGTTCTCTTCAATACCAAATTAACAAAATGAGAACATGTCTTGGATGGTAGAAATCAACACAATTTTTGTTGATCATGTTTGATGCATCAATCCAATGTTACACATCTTAGGTCTCTTAAAAAAAGAGATTCTTATAACTGTTATATCCAATTTAAACACTCATTTAAGAAAGTCAATGTATGATGTCTAAGGGCTCGTTTGGTTATTTCTTGAAATAGTTGGAAATTATTTCTAAGCTCAGAATTGCAATTCCGTATTTTTCTGCATGTTTCTTGGAAAGTATGATTTTTTATTTGTTTCACCAAGAAAAGTAGCATAGAAGTTGGCTTGCATTTATTGCTCTATTTGGTTGGTAAAGAAAAAAAAAAGAAAAGAAAAAAAAGGAAACCAAATTTGATGATTGGGGTTTGCTCAGATTTTTCATGAATCATCATAGGAAACATACATATATAACCCAAGGTGAGATTACCGCATATAATGTCATGCACCCATCTAAACTTCAACGCACAAAAATGTGGACAACGACTATATAAACGAGCAAGCTATAAATATGTATAAATAGGGCCCAGTTACAAATTACAAATTCAATTCATCAACCATTTGCTTTTATTTTTTTATAACCTGTGGAGAGGAATAGACTAGAGCTCACCATACAACGTAGAAATCCCAAAAAAAAAAATGATTTCACCATAAAATTTGTTCATAAATTTTTTGAATGCATAGGCTCGAAATTGTGTCAAACTCATCAGAAAGGTAGCCATCCAATACATATAACATCAATGTAGTTTGCTACCTGATAATTTTGTGACAACGCATCATAGCCTTTAAACACAAAGAAAAAAAAACCCATTACAAAAAAAAAAAAAAAAAATCCATGTAGGTTGCTAACACTCAAAGTGAAAACAACACTATGTGATAACTATCCATTGCATAATAAATCCATGTAGTTTTTCATGTAGGTTGATACCTCTCAATGTGAAAATTAGCCAGATAATAAAACATGTAGCCTCTTTTCAGTACGTAGAGCATCAATGAAAGACAAAAATTACCCAAATAATAAACGCGCGCGCGATCTGTTTGAGCAAAATAAGAAAGATCTGCAGAACATGAGGTGTATCCTAGAGACTGAGCGCAAAAGACACTACCACAAAATAGATTTATGGGGACGGTTATTTGGGGACGGTTTAAAACCGTCTCCTTTGCCTCCTAAGGGAACAGTTGTGTGACGGTTACAATCGTCACAATAGAGTCTAAGGCAACAGTTCAAAATAAAGTGTTGGGCTTGAATTAGGCTTTAAAAAAAAAAATTTGGTAGGCTAAAAGGACGGTTTTATTAAGGGCTCGCGCCCAAACTTTTTTAAGAAAAGTTATTTTCTTTCTCAGAACCGCGCCCTCACCTCATAAGTCTAAAAACTTTCTTCACCCGAATCCTCTCAGAACCGCGCCCAAACAGTTCTAGGGTTTTCTCCGCTCTCGTCGAATCCTCTTGGAACCGCGTCCGCCGTCCGCCACTCCTCTCCTCTCAGAACCGCCGTCCGCCACTCCTCTCCGCTCTCGTTTTTCTTTTTTCTCTTAATGAAAATTTTATTTGATTTTACAAATTAGGGCTTTGTTTTTTTGGTTGTGTCAGTAGTAGTTGTTTGCCTCATGACGACTTATAAATGCGGTTGCAATCACAGTCGTAAAATATCCTTCGGTTGCAATTGATGACTTGTTTACAAATTTGGGGGTATTTGCAGTTGAAACTTTTTTCAGGCAGCAATAGAATTTAAGGTTGTAACTAATCCACAATAATTGCAAATAGATTAGTTTTCGTAGATCCCCTATAGTATCCCCTTAGAAGCTCTGTAATTCTAGCTGCATAGACCCTGATTGAAAACTTTTTTAACTCTTTAATTCTCAGAGAAAGAGAAATTTTGTTTTTGTTTTACAAATATACCCTCTGACGGTGAGTGAGAAAAAAAAATTCACTCAGGGAGTCTATGTTCAATAATAGCGCTGCAGGGGTGGCCCCCTAATTAACCCAATTCAAAAAGGACCTGATTCCTAAAAACAAACACTCAAGAACTCAAATTGTAAAATTTTAAAACTGAACCAATCAACTATAGATGCATTCAACTAGCAATTGCATTGTAATGATTGTTGCTAGGATATATATTATTGATGTCTCAATATATTTACTTTTCTCTAGCAGATACAAATTATGGATAGAGATAGAGGTTGGATGTATAATACTTCTCGCGTAAGTGCCGAGTACATTGAAAAAGTGAATGACTTTCTTGATAAAGCATTTGCAAAAGCAGCTAAAGGGAATGAAATATGTTGTCCTTGTCGTGGTTGTTTTAATCGTTGTTGGCATCAGCGAAATACTGTCTGCAATCACTTGATTGTCAAGGGATTTATAGATAATTATTACAAATGGGTTTTCCATGGTGAGGATTTGCCATCAAGATTGAACGTCCATAGCGAGAGTGATGATGATGATGCACGTACTCATGATGATGTAGGCGGATTACTACATGATATTTTTAGAGGCACAATAGAAGAGTTTTCAGATAACGATGAAGAAGACATAAAGGAAGGCACAGAGGAATTGACCGAGGATGCTAAGAAATTTTATAAGTTAGTGGAAGAAGGCCAACAAGAGTTATTCCCAGGATGCAAAACTTTTTCCAAACTCTCTTTCATAATTCGATTATACTTGCATAAGTGCATACATGGACTAAGCAATGAGGCATTTGATGATTCTCTGACCTTGTGGAGGGAAGCAATTCCAGACATAAAGTTGCCAAAGTCTTTTTATGAAGCCAAAAGGATTGTCAAGGACTTGGGTCTCGATTATGAAAAAATACATGCGTGCTCTAACGATTGTATGCTATTCTATGGAAATGTAAATGGGAAACTGAATAAGTGTAGTAGTTGTGGTGCTTCTCGGTGGAAGCCAAAGAAGGATGATGCAGCAAATGACTCCAATCAACCAACTAAAAAGGTGCATAATGTTCCAGTAAAGGTTTTGAGGTACTTTCCTTTAAAACCTAGAGTTCAAAGACTATTTATGTGTTCTCAAACTGCTAAATCTATGAGTTGGCATTCTAAGGAGCGCATCGAGGATGGGATTCTAAGGCATCCGGCTGATGGCAAAGCTTGGAAAGACTTTGATGAAAAGCATCCAGAGTTCGCATTAGACCCTCGTAATGTGAGATTAGGGCTTGCTAGTGATGGATTTAACCCCTTTCGAACAATGAGTATTGCGCATAGTACATGGCCAGTTATCTTAATCAACTATAATTTACCGCCATGGATGTGCTTGAAGGCAGAATATTTCATGCTATCTCTACTTATTCCTGGTCCTCAATCCCCTGGCAACAACATTGACATATACTTGCAGCCACTGATTGATGAATTGAAAGAGTTGTGGGAAGTTGGATTGCTTACATATGATGCTTCTATCAAACAATCATTTAAATTGCGTGTAGCTTTGCTTTGGACAGTTAGTGACTTCCCAGGATACGCAATGTTGTCCGGATGGAGTACTAAAGGCAGGTTGGCTTGTCCTTATTGCAATTATAATACATGCTCTGAGTATTTAAAATATAGCAAGAAGATGTGTTATATGGGTCATCGTAGATTTTTAAAAGATGACCACCCATGGCGATTTAATAAAAGATCGTTTAATGGTGACATTGAGCTTGGAAGAGAACCGATATCACTGTCTGGGACTGAAATTATAGATGAATTATCTGATTTTGTCAATGAATTTGGAAAAAAGCAAAAGAAAAAAGCAAATAGAAATTGTCCGTGGAAGAAAAGGTCAGTATTTTTTGATTTACCTTATTGGGAGCATAATAGATGTCGTCACATGCTAGATTTAATGCATATTGAGAAGAATGTTTGTGACAATATTGTTGGCACATTGTTAGACATTCCAGGAAAGACGAAGGATCATGTTAAAGCTCGCTTTGACTTACAAAAAATGGGCATAAGACGAGATCTTCATCCTGTGCAGTCGGCTGATGGTCGTCGTGTTACATTTGCGAAAGCTTGCTTTTCTATGACATCACAGGAAAAAGAAATGTTTTGCAAAGTGTTGGCAGATGCAAAAGTGCCTCATGGTTGTGCATCAAATATCTCAAGATGTGTAAATATGAGGGAGAAGAAAATATCTGGGTGTAAGACTCATGATGCGCATTTTCTTATGTAATATTTACTTCAAATTGCAGTAAGAAGAAGTTTGTCTAGGAGTGTTGCTATTCCTCTCATCAGATTAGGTGCTTTCTTCAAGGGTTTATGCAGCAAAGTTCTCAAGCCAGTTGAACTTAAATCCTTGCAGTCTGAGATCGTAGAGATACTTTGTCAACTTGAGAAAATATTTCCACCAAGTTTCTTTGACATCATGGTTCATCTTCCTGTTCATTTAGTTCAACAAATTTTGGATTGTGGGCCAGTCAACTACTTCTGGATGTACCCAACAGAGAGATATCTTTGTAGATTAAAGTCATATGTGCGTAATAGAAGTGCTCCTGAAGGCTCCATAGCAGAAGGATATTTAGCTGAAGAGTCCCTAACTTTTTGCTCATTATATATGCATGATGGTGTCAAGACAAGATTTAATAGATACACAAGTATGTATGAGAGAGTTGATGTTGCAGAAGAGACATCGCCAATTTTTCCTAAGATAGGTCATCCATTGGGAGGAAAGAGGAAAAGAAAGGGCAAAGCATTTACATTAGATAATGTTGACTGGGTTAATGCACATCGATATGCCTTGTACAATTGTGATAACAATGAAGTTGATAATTATATACGGTATGATTCATTACTTAAATATTACTTCTTATTTAATGTTGTTGTCCATATTTCACTTTATAGACCTATGTATTTTGTATTGTTATGCAGTGAACATAAACTTTTGATTGAGAATCAGTCAAGAAAAAGAGGCAGAACAAATAAATGGACGGGAGCTCAAAAGCACAGCAAGGACTTTACTGATTGGTTTAAAACTAGAGTATCTAAGTTGGAATCAGCATCAGAGTGGTAGTTTTTTTATTAGGTTCACTTCTAAATTCATTGCCAATAGCATCAGAGTGGTAGTTATTTGTGCATATGTTAAATGATCTTTGAGTGCTTTACATCTTTTCCTCTTTAAAGGTAAAAGTAGTGCATTATACCTGTATTCACTTGCAACGTTTAACTTCTATCAGCAGCAGATCATGCAAATAGTTCACAATGCCATTATTTTAATTTACTAATTAATAACTATATAAGTTCATGTCTTTGCTTTGAAGCCTGGAGTAGTTCAACTAATTAATAACTGTAACATTGCTTTATCATGCTTATAGCAATCAGGAACTAAGCTCATGTTGAACATGAGACTTGCACCTGAATCTCTTCAAAACAATGTTAATGCATTGACTGGAACATCTAGCAATCAGGAAATAGCTTTCAACTTTCAAGAGAAAATGAAGGTGATTATGTACGTAATACATCTACAGTGAAATGAACAATTGATAGACCACTTGAAAGTCGTATGGAAAAGTTGTTGACAACCTCTATAGCATCAGATTAGGTGTTTTCTATTCATGAGTCCCAAGCTTGAATTAATATTGGTGCAAATTAAATATATGGTTTCAGTCACTATATATCTTGTTCTTTTTAACTTTCTTTTCCCTCCAGTGTAAGTAGACCGATAATGGTTTTCAAAAACATCAAATTTAACTTGTTGCCTCCATTTAACTTCATTGCATTTAACTTTTTGTTAGTACGGACCTCGAGTTTAAAGTTTGTAAATATTTGAAAAAATTTCATTTCATTTTTCTGATTTCTGTATTGATTATTGGTTGGTGTCTTCTGAAAAACAACGCAGATAGCAGACCTAAGCTTATCGCCGGTTCAGTAGCAGGATACACTGGCCATGTTGATGGGAGACCACGAGAAGGAAGGATGAACCATAAACTGTCCTTGTGATGATAGATTTTGTAGTAGACACCAGTGGAAAGAGGTTTTCTTGGCAGGTTTATAAACATAAACTTCTATCAATTTTTAACCATTTCGTAGCAATTGGAGATTAAGACATAAGTATCCTTATTGGTAAAATTTATATTTGTTCTTTCCCTCTTATTTATGTCAAGTATTTATGATCACAATTTTTTATTTTTGTTACCTCCTGGGAATAAATACCTTATGATCATACCTCTGTTTCTATTTCATTTATGTTAGTCAATGGTATAGCTGATGGAAAGATGTGATCGATATGCACGATGATCGAAAAGAGGCAATTTCCTATGAAATTTGGATCATAAATAGGTTAATGCAATGATATTTTCCTGTCATTAAGATTTGATTCATTAGTTTTTAGCGTGAAATTTTAGACGAGTTCTTCATTTGAACTTTTTTGGAACAGATGCACAAAACACCTTCAGTGCCAAAATTCGGTGTTTGGGATGAAAAGGGTCCTAAATCAGGAGATGGGTTCACTGTTATCTTTAACAAAGTTAAACAAGAGAAGCAAAATGCTGCTAGTAAGCTTCCGAGAGTTCCAATAGATCCAACTATTCATCCAAGCAAGCGTAAGAATCGCGCAAATCCTGCCTCAAGGTCGAAGGTATGTCCTGAATCCTTGTTTCTCTCCTTTGTATAAATGAAATTATATCTTATATTTCTAACTGTTTACTTCAGATATTATGTTGCATTAGACCCGCCATTGATGAATGAGTCATGGGCACTGTCTTAAGGAGCATCGACCACTCTGATGCAAAATTTTCTACATGTTTGCTCTATATCAGCAAGCATTTGTGAAATATTGGGCTAATTTCGGCTCTATATGGGCAAGCATTTACGATGATCTGGTTTATGTCTTGCAAACATAGAGACAATCGATATAGTGTAATGATATGTCCGATTTCTGAAGCATGATTTTATAATTAGTCAGGAGACTCAGGACGCATATTTATTCTGGATGTATACTGACAAGGTTCCCTATTGCTGCTCTATTTTATAGGAAAAGAACTGTTGGTCTATTTAATAAGAAAAGAACCGCTTGAAGTTTATTGCATCTACCTGTTTCAAATTCAATCATAAGATATGTTTGAAGTAACCTAAAGCCTCGTTTCTAGACAGTGGGACTTCCATGATATTATATTTTGAATCATTGGCACTTGCATAAGCCTAACGTGTGTTTGGCGAGCTCTTAAAATTGAGTCAAGACTAAAGCTGACCATAAAAGAGGTAAATTCACTTTAAGTACTTTCATGACTATATGCAATGTTTCTTTAAGGATCATTTATGGATTTGTTTTGACATACAGTTCTAATGCACTGCCAGAAGCTTATTGGAATCTTATGACCAGTAAGGATTCACCGATCATTAAGTTCTACCCACAAGGTAGGACACTTGCTTACAATCTCATGCTTTTGAAAATTCATGTCATGCACCAAACTTTCCTTGTAATGACAGATTTTGTAGTGGACACCAGTGGAAAGAGGTTTTCTTGGCAGGTTTATAAACATAAACTTCTATCAATTTTTAACCATTTCGTAGCAATTGGAGATTAAGACATAAGTATTCTTATTGGTAAAATTTATATTTGTTCTTTCCCTCTTATTTATATCAAGTATTTATGATCACAATTTTGTTTATTGTCAAATTATGTTAATGTAGGAAAAATATGACATTCCGGAGGATGGAAAAAAATGGACCCTAGAAACTGTCAATTGTGCATGGAGCGCGCTGGAAGTCCATATTGAAGAAGAAGTGTTTTGACGGGTTCAAAATGACAAACAAAGACTAAAGACACGGCCAAATACTATACCTGAAATAGAATTTAAAGCCTTGCTCAAATTCTGGAACTCCGAACAATCAAAGGTAATGAGAAAACAGACATGCAGTTTCTGTTCTAGCATCAATCTTAAGTTATTATTTCGAAACATGAGCTTTCCTTCTTTGATAAGTCATCTGGAGTAGAATATTTATGCAATATAAAACTCCTCCCAGTTTGTAACATGAGAAGAATTTCCTGCTTCGCATTCAAAATTCTCCTTTCATAGTTGCCCATCAGCTTCTATCTTTTCTACTTTATTAGATTTCCCCCCTAATACTAACTATGACCTGCAGCATATATAGTATCCTACTGTTATCCGTTCATTGATATTTACTAGCAACACACAGTTCAAATAAGAATTCACTCTTTCTACTATCATTTGATTTGTTAGAAAGGCGTCAGCTGAAGAAAAAAAAAAAAAAAACCCATGTGATTGCTACTTCAGCTACAACCTTCTACATACAAATTTCAGACAAAAAGTTATTGATCCGTTTTGTAGAAGTAGCATCTCATTAGTTACACCTCATATACAAAAGATATTCCGTGTAGAAAATCAATTGAATTCTCCTCCTAGCATAAATGTATAGATTTGCCTATGAAGGCACAAGAACATATCACAGCATAAATGTATATACGTTAAAGATCATAAACATCCCAAATGTTTGAGAAGATCCTGTGAGAGGTATGAGGGGCTATCGAAATAGTCAGTAGCTGGCTCAACATATGAGCTGCGAAGAAATGGCGACTGATCAGATCACCTGATCTGATCTGACACATAGGATGACTTTTGCCACTAGCTTATCTGTTGATGTCACCGATCCCTCAACTTGATTGTCACCGATCAATGACAGCTTTCCCCGGCTCAGTGCGATCATATGCTTCATCTTTAACGTCAAAACTTTCAGGACTAGTTGTTTCATATCTGATTTTTATGTCCATGACTTTTTAGAGTGTAGATCACAATGGTGTGAAACTTATCATAATCTCAGAGCAAACGTAACTTTTTGGAGCCAAGCAGCTCCTGAGCACAGGCAGGGAGCACAGAGAGATCGGGCTTTTACAGGGTAGAATAACAAAACAGGTAAAGCAGATTCTGCAGTCAATAAAAGATAAATTTGATACTAACACTTCATATTTCATCATACGAGTTTACGGTACATATTTCAAATTTTCTTCTCCTGTTTTGATTCTGATGCCTCACCTTGATGAGTGTGTACAGTGAATATCGTAAAGTGACATGGTTTATGTCTCTTTAATACTCGTTCCATCAATTAGCTGGGCCTGAACACCCTTCTCCTGAGGAATAAGGAGATTTGCAAAGAAATTAACTGGAAAAAAAAACATGCACCTTAGGAGTTTTTAATGTATACAGGTGATAATATTTGTTCAATATCTGCATACTTACAGTTTGCATAAGAAATTCATCAATAGGCCTAAGTGATTGTTCCCATGTATCTACGTACTCCAGACTCCTCGTATGAATAAAGAACAATCACAAAGGTGATCAGCGATATTTACTCTGCTTATTAACTGCATCATGATTCGCTCTGCGTTTCAATCATGACAGCGACTGGAGTACGTAGATTGTTCAATCATGATCAGCGACTGGAGTTTTAAAAACATGCACCGAGAGTGATTGTTTGCATATCTGGGAACAATCACTGGCATCACTGCATCAGATAATATTGTTCAATCACTGATCACCTTTGTGTTGATATTTATTTTTTACGTAGTATAGGTCACATCAGATAATATTTGTTGCATCTGATATTATTGAATTCCATCCTTACGAGTTATAGGCTCGTTTATCGTTTCTTGTTCACTCGTTTATCGTTTCATACTAATGGTCTGGTTGTTGTTTAAATCCACGTTCCTTCTATATGTGTAGAAAACAAGTGAGACCAACAAAGCAAATCGTGAAGGTCTAGAATATATGCACACTACGGGGACAATAAGGTTTGCGAGGATTCGCCAAAAAATGGTATTTCAATTTTTTTTTAATGTTCAGTATCCTTTCTTTTTGTTCGTTTTTAATGTATTTATCAATATTTTAACTATCATGTCTTTATTATAGGAAAATGAGTTGGGAAGACCTCCAAGTGAAGCTGAAATGTTTATTGAGACCCGTAAAAAGAAGATAAATCCACAAGGAGAGAAAACAATCAATTTGATAGTAAGAATGTGCCATATTTCCTAAATATTAATATTCATATATTTCTTTTTAGGTCCTAATTTTCATATAACATGCATAGCAACTAAATATAAATTTTGCTAATGCAGGGTGCTTTAGAAGAACTCAAATCTCAAGATGAAGCTGATGATGCATGGGATTTAGTCAAGAAAGATGAACATCCTGGACGTGTACGTCTTAGGGGGAGGGGTGTCACTAAAACCATGCTCCAAAATAAAAATAAAAAGATCATGGATCCCTCTGAGCAAGTTCCAGAATCTGTTGTTCAAACTATATCACAAAAAGTTGAGCAAGAGTTGACAAAAAAGTTTGAAGAGCAGAAGGCAGATTTGGTTCATGGTTTCGCCGAGCTCTTGACTGAAACACTTGGGCAAACAATTGATCCGGCGGCTATTGCAAGACTTATTGCCCGCACAAGATCACCTGAGCAAGGTGGTAGTGCTCGAAATCATGATCATCCTCGCTCATCTGCAAGCAGCCATCAGCCACGAAATGAGGTAGTTTTTTCTTTTGTTATATCTTTCTTTTTCTTTTTTGTGTATTATGACAACTTGATTTGGATTGGTAAATTTCTCTTAGTTTTTCATGCGTTTGGTTTTGTAAATTTCAGGTATGATACAAGGAATTCCACTTTGGAATGGTCGATTCTTCTTATTCAGAGCTCCAACTAAAGGTAACTTTATGATGTATTTGCTATACTTTTATACTGAGATATGTTGAGAATATCCTGCAAGTGTTTAATTTTATCTCATGTATGGACGTTAACAGTGGATCCATGTACTTTATTGTGCCTCCTCCTGATCCATCTTCATTTTGGATTTAAATAAAAAGGTACAAATTTAAATAATACATAAAAAGGTGTAGATTCTCATAAACATCTTTTTGAATCCATTTGCGCGCCAAAGCTTAAAAAGTTAGGTGTTGCATGTTATGGTTTTTTGATTTGCAAATGACTAAAATAACTAAATCAAATGTCAACATTATTCGGTTAAGGAGAATATGAAACATTTAGAAAAAAAACTAAATGTTAAGACATACGTACATCCATTGTTTTTGCTCGAGCTCAAATTGCATGACCAATAATGCAGGGACTTGACCAGTAAAAAAAAAACTGACTTTCTACCAAGCAAAAGGTAGTGGCTGCATGGGATCTTGCTTCTGATGAGGATTATGATCCATCGGAAATTTGCGATGATAGATAATCACGAGCTTTTAAGTCCCTGATTAGGAGAAAGAAAATTCAAGGGGTGGCCATTGCAATAACCGTGATTGATCTGAAATTGAGTTCATACATTAAGGAATAACCAACAAGGTTAATGTATGAAGAAAACATTAACTGGAGTGAAGAACTCATGTGCTAATTTGTTTCTTTCCATCTTCATAGTACGGCAACTGAGATAGAGAATCATGTGCTAATTCTAAGAGAAGAAGAGAGGATCCAAGCTCATGTGTGTCGCTAAGAGATAGAGAATCATGTGATAATCATTAATTTGTTTCATGATTAGGTGTATTACAGTGCATTTCATTCTACTTGTGCTTACTCATTTTTTTATCTTGATGTATGCAGGAAAACATCTGAAGAACCATGCTTGTCGCTCTTTGGGGGATTTATTTGTTGTGAAGATTTAGAACTTAATCGTCTCAATAGAGACATTTTGACCTTTTGATTAAGTAGTAGCTCTTTGTTTTAATCATGGAGGATTTGTGATGTGCTTAATTTGGTATGTTTTTGTGTAAAACTTGTGAAGAATTATCTCAATCCTATTGCTATAATATTGTTCTTCGTTGTAATGAATTGTTCATTATATTAAGGCTAAAGTTTGGTTAGTTTTGTGTAAAACTTGGACTATTGTTTCTTTGTATGTGATGGACTGATATGTGATATTTGGGTGATTTGTTTTGATCAGTAAAAAATAAAAACCGTCCCCTTTGGTATAAAAAATCGTCCCCATAGATTACAAACAAAACCGTTCCTATAGACAATATAACCGACCTCTTAGGTCAAGCTCGAAACCGTCCCCCTTGGTATAAAATCCGTTCCCATAGAAACCGTTCCCCTTGCTATAAAATTGTTCCCATTGCTTAGAACATAAAAACCGTTCCCCTTGCTATCAAATTGTTCCCGTTGCTTAGAACCTAAAAACCGTTCCCCTTGATATACAACTGTTCCACTTGTTCTAAACTAAGAACCGACCCCTTAGCACAACCGTTCCCTTATGGTACTAGTGGGGACGGTTTACAAATCGTTGCACTAGGAGCATAAACCGTCTCATTAGCCCTACGGGCACGGCTGCAAACGAGACGGATGTAGAACCGTCCCCATAGACCTAGTGTGACGGTTTCCATGCCTAGGGTGACGGTTCAGAACCGTCCCCATAGGCCTCAAATGTGGTAGTGAGAAGTAGAAAGATCAGAAGCTCCCTTCAAATCCCACCAAAAAACACAACAGATCTAACAAATCATCATTGTAGTATAACAACCCTAAAAAATGCTTTCGATTCCATAATCGATTTCAGAAAATTAGTGAGAGACGAGCTAGGGTTTAGAGTTCTTATAGATAACCTGAGGCAAAAAACAAAAGAAGAGGGAGTTGTAGCACTTAGGTTTCCCCAATTTACTCCAGCCAACAACCCTCACCTATCTCCACTCAATTTTTTATCCTGTAAAATACGTTTCTATCCCATTTCGAAGCTATTAGCTTTGCATTGGGGTTTCTCCAAATCACGATGAAAGATGACGAAGCAAGAAACTTAGACCTACTAGAGAACAGGAAAGGCTTTTAAGAAATCCGTTGGCTTTCCAGGCCTATACAAGACCCTAAAAAGATCTTTAAAAAAAAATGACTTTTGTTAGCAAGTTCTCCTCGGGCACTTGTTAAGAATATATAATTAGTTAGGTTCTCAGTCACCATAGTAGTCTTCACGAAGAAAGTGCTTTGAGTTATTTAATGTCTTGCACATGTCATTAATTTACTAATCTTGGTATCTAGAAAGTACATTTCTTAAGCAAAGTTATATTTCCTGGAGAATAGTTATATTTTCTTGAGAAAATTTTTATTTTTATAAAAAATAATATATATGAGGAAGAATATTTTCTAAGGAAAAATATTTTTTTTTCAAAAAATAAGAAATATATTTGAAATATATTTGGAATAATATATATGAGGAAGAATATTTTTATAAAAATAATATGGTGAATTTTTTTTCTTAAATATTTGGAAAATTAAATAATTACATTTTACAAAAATGAAAAGAATATTTTGCCCAAAAAATTTAAACATTTGGAAAATTAAAGAATTACATTTTACAAAAATGAAAATAATATTTTTCTCTGAAAAATATTCTTTTTCAGAAACTATTATTTTACATATGTATTATATTTCCCTTTTTTTTTTCTCAAAAACACACTTTTCAAATATCAAGACTAGAAAAGTAAGCTATGTGAAGAGCAATAAAAAGCCCATTCATTTTATTCATGTGTTTTTTTTAAAATACCAAGACTATTCGATTGATTGAGAGCCTTACTAATGTTAGCCCCTAATGCCACTAGGAAAGAACCCTAAGGGGGGGGGGGGGGGGGGATAGGGTTTATGTAAATCTAATCCGATTTAATGTCAATAAAAACTAATTAATAAATATTCTAGCAAATTAGATATGCAACACTTAATATGCAAGGATATGACACTAAGGGTGATATAAAAACAAAGCAATATAAACAAAATAGTAGACAATATAAACAAAGAGCAATTGACAATGGCGACAATAATGTAATGATTACTAAGCACAAATAAAACGTCAAAGAAAACTCAAACACAAGCAAATGATCACGGAGTTCAGACCTTCCGTCCTACGTCTCTGCTCCCCACTCTCGGAGAGAAATTCACTACACAACTGCATTTTCCGCGTTCACCCGAATAACGTTTACACCAAAAAGAAAAAAGTGGCGGTCTGAAGGTGCAGGATAGCAGACGATTTTCTTGATGCTATCTTGCGCCCCCGCTGAGATATTTTTGATTTCTTGATGGCTAAAATAAAGAAAAACTATGGAAAAAGAATTCTTGAGATTGGATTAAGAGCTCCTAAATTGAATTCTATGTATTTTGAAGATCAATCTGGTACTTGTAGTGAAGAAGATGATGAAGTTTCCATAGAAATGGGATCTGCTGGTCCTAAAGGAGCAAGGAAGTCAAGATCTATGGCTGAGGTTTTGAATTCTTCAAATTTGTTACATGATCGAGTCTCTGATCGTCAGCTTGATCGTGTATCAGGTTTTCTTGATTGCCAGCTTGATGAAGATTTTAGTTCTGATTTTCAGGTTTTGGAGTCTAGGCCTCAATCTTCATTGAAATCGGGATCTTGCAAAGCTTCTAGATCTAAATCTCGAGTTTCTTGGGCAGATGAGATTGATATGGAGGTAAATCTTTCTCATCCAACTCATACAGGATGTTCTCCTTTGATTTCAAATTCATTGCTAGATTCAATTTCCCTTTGTTAGACCCCAGAGGGGGGTGATTAGGGTCTTATGCTAATCTAATCCGATTATATGCCAATTAAAATTAATTAATAAGTTATCCTAGCAAGAATGAAATACCACAAGATATATGAGCTAGGATAAGCAATGTAAACAATGAGACATATCCTATATGATGAATATATATATGCAAGGATATATAAACTAACACAAGATGATATATCCTACCAAAGAGATATACAATATAATATATGCAAGGATATGTAAACTAACACAAGGGTAGATAATCTAAACAAGATAGTGGATGATATAGATGAGCAATGCACAATTGGCGATATAAGATGAATGCAAAAACAAATACGCCAAAGACAAACTCAAACAAGCAATATGATCATGGAGTTCGGACCTTCCGTCCTACGTCTCCGCTCCCCACTCCCGGGGAGAAATCCACTATCACAACCCGGTTTGGAAGCCGGAACTTCTACACACTCGGTTTACAAGTTCACCGAAAACTCTCACACAATAAACACTATGCAATCATACTCTACACCCACTAAGTGTTGGACCTAGCCGTGTCTCCCTCAAGTGCTCGGTTACAACCTCTCCCTAGGCTCGTCAACCGACGCCACTCCTCTTGGGACGATCCCTGACTCTCACCACACACTCCTCACTCGGTGTATAAGTGTATTACAAAGTGATTCTCACGATAAGCACAATATAACAAATGATTGTTCTCTCTAACAAGGTGAGAACTCAATTAGGCTCAACTCAATATCACACAATCCCACAACCCAATTATATAATGTATGCAATTACAATAAGCTCAATGGTTATGTGTGTAAACAAAGAGTGAAATCAAATCCAACTCAAATAGCAAACTAGCAATAAGAATATGAAAATCAATAATAAAATTGCTAGAGAAAAGAGTTAGAAAACTTCTCTAAAACACAAAGAAGATGATGAAGAGGATTGAGAAAGAATCCCTCAATCTGCAGTGAAGCTTCCTCCTTTGTAAACAGAAACCAAACTTAAAACAACCTGTAAAACTCTTTTAAAACCCTTGTTTAAAAGCTTCTTAGGTATATTGAAAGGGAGCAGCAATAGGGTATTTATACCCACTCTAAATATCAGTCAAAACCCCTAACAAAAGACAAAAACAGCCCCAGCAAACAGCTCAGGAAATAGCCGTTGGAAAAGTAACGGATCTATTGTCGGTCGACCGGCGGAAATATCGGTCGACCGACGGAGAGCAAAAACACGAAGACCAGCTCTGGACAATCGTCGGTCGACCGGTGCGGTCGACCGATGGAGCTCTCGGTCGACCGCATCGGTCGACCGACCAACTCTCTATCGCCCAGTGATGAAAGATCAAATGATCGGTCGACCGATGCGGTCGACCGAAAACAGATATGACAGAAAAACAGTTTTTGGAAGCTGATTTTGACACTTTAGAAAATATGTTAAAAATAACAAATGAAGTCCAAAAATAATGAAACTTTGGGAAATGTATATAAGCATGAAAACAAACATGTTACAGAAAGAATTTTCCAAATTGCATTTCCCATTTGTGAGAAATCATCATTTCGCAAAATAGTCCAAAACATGAAAATATGAGATACTTGAATTTTGATGTTTTGACATAAACCAACTTTTAAAACTTTGTAAAATGTTTTTATAGACTTAGTAAAACATGTATAAACTGATATTGAAGTCTATAAACCAAGAATACAATATTCTATGCAATGTTTTCGAAAACACAATAGAAAATATATAATTTCATATATATAATCATAAAACTCAAAACACATGTATGTATATATATAACTATATATATGCATAGAAACCAAAACTTATGTATATATATATAACTATATATATATATACAAAGAAACTAATAAAATGTGTGTGTATAGATATTGAGCTTAACGTACTTAACACACAAAATATAAAACCTAAACTAAATTACCCAAGCTTGATCTTGATCTTCATTGAGCTCAACTTGGTACACGTTGCGGATGAAGCTAAACTTGGATCTTGAACTTGAATTGTAAGGCTTCAACCCAACATTCCACCAACCTCCATTTGATATGATCGTTATGACGTAATCCATCCATCCTCCAACATGTTGTTTGTCTACAATACATAGGAATGCACAAAAACTAGACAAACAACATTAGTAGTAAATTGTTTGTAAATCATCATCAAAACAAGAAGGCCAACAATCTCCCCCTTTTTGATGATGACAAACAATTTACAAAAAGGATATATGCATGAAAGGAAATGAATATATAAGTTATAATTCACATGCATATGAACAAGAAAGAATATACACATACTCACAATATTTCTCCCCCTTTGACAACATCAAAAAGGGGACAAAAGAATTAAGAGAGCGAAAGCTCCCCCTATCAATAAGCATATGTGAGTATCAAACAAGTATAGGGATTTCTCCCCTTATCAAAAAGCCATATAGAATATAAGCAATAAAAGATCATGGCATAACATGTGAGTAAGCATAAAAAATATGCTAAAAATCACTCACATTCAAGAGAAAATGAGAACATATATAAATATATCAAGATGAACATATTGTCTCATATCAAAAGACATAAAAACCATGTATAAAAAATTTATGAAATCACAAGGAGAGAAACATGAGAATCATGCAAAAAATTTTCAAATGAAAACAAATCAACCAAAAAAAAAATCATAAATAAAAGTTTAAATCCAAAAACGATGTTTGATTAATCAAGAAAATTTTCTTTGTGGGATTTGATCAAACCACATATGGAATACATTATAAGGCACGAATAGATGATCCATAAGCACAAACACATAAATATCATCATATAAGTGAAATATAATGAATTCAAAGCAATAATTCAAAACAAAATCTTTGATAAAAGAATTTCAAGAGAGGCAACAATATATCAAGCTTTTAAGCTTGTTCCAACCCATATAATCATTCTAGCATCCGGTAAACATGATTTAGGAATAAACACCCAATAAATCCGGAGGGTTATATAAATACAAACCTCTCATCAAAATCAAAACTAGGAATTATGAAAACAAAGGAATTTGACCAAAGAAATTTTTTTTTCATAAAAAGTTTCAAAGCATAATTTTCAAATAACCAAGAAAAAGGAAAAATAAGAATACTAAAATTATTGGTTTAAAATTTAAATTTGTTTTGGTACCCAAGAACTCTTGGTCCCAAAAGATTTAGGGACATGACCCCTATCATTAAAGTTCAAAACCTTAGGGTTATGAACCCTCTTAGGCACATATGGTGCACTAATATGGTCAAAACAATATTCATTCAAATGACCCTTCCGATTGCAATTTGTGCAATGAAAGAGATCCATTTGTTTTTGTGGATCATTAGCTCGTGCACGGGAATTATTTGCATATAAAGATTTTCTTTTAAAATTATTTTGCAAATGAGAACCATCATTAAACAAAGGTGGTCTTTTTGGAGCAAATTACAAATTTGGAGTATTTTGCAAATCAAAACAAAATTTAGCAAGATGTCCAAACCTACCACAAACATCACATTTAAAAATATGTGGTCTACTAGATACATTTAGCAAACGTGATTTTCTTTTCAAATCAACATAATATTCAACCAAATGACCAAAACGACCACAATGATCACACTTGAACACACTAGCATGCTTATGATGAACTTTGTGAGAATGAGCATGTGAATGTGTAAGTGTACAAGATGAAGAAGCTACATGAGATGCACAAGGAACATTAGAATTCTTATGTTTATGTGCATCATAACAAAACTTAGCTAAATGACCTTGACGGCCGCAAATAGAACACTTATAAGTTTTGCTATACATGTGTGCATAATGAGTAGATGATTTTGATTTAGTCTTGGCACACATGTCCATAAGCCTCTTATGATTATTAATGCACGTTTTTAAAGTTGAATCTCAAGATGAAATACTATTTTTCATAAGATTCAAATCTTCATTTTTAGGCACATATGCATTTTTAGAAGTAGAACATAAATAGTCATTTATAAATGAAGCAGTGTTATTTTTTATGTTCTCTACTTCTAACATGGCATCAATCTTAGCATGAGATAAGCTAGAAATGGATGATGATAATTTCTCATTTTCCAATTTTAACATATCATTACTTTCTTTAAGAGCAACATTTTCTTTGGAAATGATATCAAAATTGGAAGCTAGCTTCTCATGATCGGATATAAGTTCTACATGCTTGCTTTGTAAATTAATGAAATCATTTTGCAATTTGTTAAAGGCATGTAATAATTTTTCACTAGCACAAGCAAGTTCATCATTAGATAAATCATTAAGCGGGATCCTCCAAAGCTTGTCGGATCGCCTCCAAGTCTCCTTGATGTGCTTCTATAAATTTCCAAAGTTTGTAAGCACTATCAAAATGAACAAACTTGTTAGACATAGATGAATTAAAAGCATTTAGCAAATATTCTAACAAAATATTGTTCATTGTAAACATACGATGATCATTCTTATTCCACTTAGATTTCTCCAAAGTGGGCACAATATAAGCATCATCTATAATTTCCTATAAATCAAAGTGTTTAGATTGAACAAAAAGTTTAAATCTAACACACCATTGGGCATAGGGGAAATTATCTAATCTAGGAGCAATATTGATGGCATAACCTAAACCATGCATATCCATAATATAAAAGGCAAGCAAGATACAAATAAAGCTCAAAATTAGATTAGCACAATAAGCTAACTTGGATCTTTAACTCAAGGCGATTAGACCTTAAATCAAAGAGCACCAAGCTCTGATACCAATTGTTAGACCCTAGAGGGGGGTAATTAGGGTCTTATGCTAATCTAATCCGATTATATGCCAATTAAAATTAATTAATAAGTTATCCTAGCAAGAATGAAATACCACAAGATATATGAGCTAGGATAAGCAATGTAAACAATGAGACATATCCTATATGATGAATATATATATGCAAGGATATATAAACTAACACAAGATGATATATCCTACCAAAGAGATATACAATATAATATATGCAAGGATATGTAAACTAACACAAGGGTAGATAATCTAAACAAGATAGTGGATGATATAGATGAGCAATGCACAATTGGCGATATAAGATGAATGCAAAAACAAATACGCCAAAGACAAACTCAAACAAGCAATATGATCACGGAGTTCGAACCTTCCGTCCTACGTCTCCGCTCCCCACTCCTGGGAAGAAATCCACTATCACAACCCGGTTTGTAAGCCGGAACTTCTACACACTCGGTTTACAAGTTCACCGAAAACTCTCACACAATAAACACTATACAATCACACTCTACACTCACTAAGTATTAGACCTAGCCGTGTCTCCCTCAAGTGCTCGGTTACAACCTCTCCCTAGGCTCGTCAACCGACGCCACTCCTCTTGGGACGATCCCTGACTCTCACCACACACTCTTCACTCGGTGTACAAGTGTATTACAAAGTGATTCTCACGATAAGCACAATATAACAAATGATTATTCTCTCTAACAAGGTGAGAACTCAATTAGGCTCAACTCAATATCACACAATCCCACAACCCAATTATATAATGTATGCAATTACAATAATCTCAATGGTTGTGTGTGTAAATAAAGAGTGAAATCAAATCTAACTCAAATAGCAAACTAGCAATAAGAATATGAAAATCAATAAGAAAATTGCTAGAGAAAAGAGTTAGAAAACTTCTCTAAAACACAAAGAAGATGATGAAGAGGATTGAAAAAGAATCCCTCAATCTGCAGTGAAGCTTCCTCCTTTGTAAACAGAAACCAAACTTAAAACAACCTGTAAAATTCTTTTAAAACCCTTGTTTAAAAGCTTCTTAGGTATATTGAAAGAGAGCAGCAATAGGGTATTTATACCCACTCTAAATCTCAGTCAAAACCCTAACAAAAGATAAAAACAGCCCCAGCAAACAGCTTAGGAAATAGTCGTTGGAAAAGCAACGGATCTATTGTCGGTCAACCGGCGGAAATATCGATCGACCGACGGAGAGCAAAAACACGAAGACCAGCTCTGGACAATCGTCGGTCGACCGGTGCGGTCGACCGATGGAGCTCTCAGTCGACCGCACCGGTCGACCGACCAACTCTCTGTCGCCCAGTGATGAAAGATCAAATGATCGGTCGACCGGTGCGGTCGACCGAAAACAGATATGACAGAAAAACAGTTTTTGGAAGCTGATTTTGACACTTTAGAAAATATGTTAAAAATAACAAATGAAGTCCACAAATAATGAAACTTTGGGAAATGTATATAAGCATGAAAACAAACATGTTACAAAAAGAATTTTCTAAATTGCATTTCCCATTTGTGAGAAATCATCATTTCGCTAAATAGTCCAAAACATGAAAATATGAGATACTTGAATTTTGATGTTTTGACATAAACCAATTTTTGAAACTTTGTAAAATGTTTTTATAGACTTAGTAAAACATATATAAACTGATATTGAAGTCTATAAACCAAGAATACAATATTCTATGCAATGTTTTCGAAAACACAATAGAAAATATATAATTTCATATATATAATCATAAAACTCAAAACACATGTATGTCTATATATAACTATATATATGCATAGAAACCAAAACTTATGTATATATATATAACTATATATATATACAAAGAAACTAATAAAATGTGTGTGTATAGATATTGAGCTTAACGTACTTAACACACAGAATATAAAACCTAAACTAAATTACCCAAGCTTGATCTTGATCTTCATTGAGCTCAAATTGGTACACGTTGCGGATGAAGCTAAACTTGGATCTTGAACTTGAATTGTAAGGCTTCAACCCAACATTCCACCAACCTCCATTTGATATGATCGTTATGACGCAATCCATCCATCCTCCAACACGTTGTTTGTCTACAATACATAGGAATGCACAAACACTAGACAAACAACATTAGTAGTAAATTGTTTGTAAATCATCATCAAAACAAGAAGGCCAACACCCTTGAGGATGGTAACAGATCTAGAATTTTAAAAACTAAATCTGTTCTTGAATCTGGTAATTCTTTTAATGCTCAAAGAATTGCTAATAATTCTAATTGAGTGTAGTCTATGTCTGATAAAGTTACTGTTCCATTACAATCTGGAAAGAAAGTTAAGGAAAGTGGAGTTAAACACACTTCTAATTCAGATAATTCTGCTGAGAATGATGAGTTTCCTCCTTTAGATTCAAATAAAAATCCTGCTCATTTTCAAGCTGAGAAAAAAAGTTGGATTAGTTGTTTTGCAAACAATAGAAATCCCGGTGATGGTCTGGTATTGAATTATGTGACACCTAAAACTGGGAATGCTGTTATTTTTAAGGATGATGAGTGGATTGAAGGAGCCGTTTATTGGAAATCCTCTCTCGTAGGTCAGGTTTTGGGTCTGAATGTCAGTTTCAAAGCAATGGAAACTTTTGTTCACAAAGTTTGGGCTCTGTTGGCAACTCCTAAAATCTATATTTTAAAGCCGTGGATATTTCTTTTTAAGTTCAATAATGATGAAGAGATGAATGAAATTCTTGAAAAAGGCCCCCGGTTCTTTGGATCTAGACCTTTTCTTTTAAAACCATGGTCAATTGATGATGATATTGAAAAAATAAAGAATAACACATACACTCTGTGGATTCAGTTGCCTGGATTGAGGTTAAACTTGTGGAACGCAAATAGCATTAGCAAGATTGTGAGTGTTATTGGAAAACTAATTACCACTGATAAGCTTACTGCTAATAGGTAGAGATTGTCTTATGCAGTGTAGTTGTTCAGGTGAAAAATGCCCTCTTCTCTCCCTGATCAAATAAATATACAACGGCCTAATGGAAAGTGCTTTAAACAAATGTCACTTATGAATTAAAGCCAAGATGGTGTAACCATTGCAAAGTGGTTGGTCATGATTCTAACTTTTGTAGAAGAATGATTGGGACTGTAGGCTGTCTAAAAATCACAATAGATAGTTGATCGCCCATCAAACACCGATGATGGAAGTTACAATCTGACGACTTCCAGAAGGCTATAATTTGAAGACTTTCACGTAGAAGGTTACAATCTGACGACCTTCACAACAACTAATGAAAGCCCCAATTCAACAGCATTCACAATCAACATCGGGAGTTACAATCTGACGACTCTCATATTTTCAAGGAGCCAAGACGAAGATTACAAGAGGATGATATGTGCAAAGCTCTAGCAAAAGAGACTACAAATTGACGGTCTCTTCATATTAGAATGCAGATATCTCTCAAACCGTAAGGAATTTAGCGAAACGGAGGAAGCGAACCAAAGCCTTTGACTTGGTTCGGATGGCCTCGTCTCGTCGAGATAGCTGATTTTCATATATAATTCGTCCAATTCCGACTTACGGTTTGAAAGTTATGACCTGTTCTTCGCAGCAAATTATGTTCTGAAGTCCGTCTGCAAGACCGGACTTCGTCAGAACATTGGACTTAGCTTGAAGCTCGCCAAGCCCGCCTAAGGTTCTCCTCTGCATTACAAAGTCAAAACGCACAGGTCGAACCAGCGTTATAACTTCAAAACGCAGAGGTTATCCTTATGATATAACATCAAAACGCAGAGTTACGGCCCAACTCTGCGTTTTTAGCCTAAAACGCAGAGTTCACCTCTAAAACGGCCCAACTGTGCGTTTTCTGCCTAAAACAGGTTCAACTCTGCGTTTTCAGCCTAAAACGCAGAGTTCGTCTCTAAAACAGCACGACCTGTGCATTTTCAGCCTTTAAACAGGCCTAACTCTGCGTTTTCAGTCTAAAACACAGAGTTCGTCTCTAAAACAGCACGACCTGTGCGTTTTTAGCCTTTAAAAAGGCCCAACTGTGCGTTTTCAGGCCTAACTCTGCGTTTCAGGTCCAGAAACGCACAGTTCGGGCCCAGAACGCTGTTTTCAGCGTTTTGACTCGTTCAAAACACTAACAGAACGGTTTCAAAACCGTTTTCCCCACTATTTAGGGAGCTGTTTAAGAGGGGGCGGTTACACCCTACTCAGCCCATTGAGGAGTGGATTAAGGGGGTAGTTACCACCCTTAATCCCCTATAAATAGTGGGAAACTCAACTGAGTTCGGGCCCTTTTTTTTGGGGGGCAGCAAAGAAGAGATCTTCGGCTAGCTTCTGATCGGATTTTATCTCATCAACAGAGGGAGATTCGGTCAAGGGCTTTTGGGATCTGAGACTTGGCAGCAAAGGGGGAATTTCTTGGAGATCGGATCATTCTCTAACAGAGATCATCTTCAAGATCGGCAACAGGAGCATTCCCTTGGCTTATAACCGACTTTCGGTTCAAATCAACTCTTTTTCAAGAGGTCAAACTCGTTCAGAGTTATCAACTCGATCAGAGTTCAAAACTTGCTCTGCAAGTTCTTCTAAAACTCGTTCAGAGTTATCAACTCGTTAAGAGTTATTTTCAAACTTGCCATGCAAGTTCTCCACAGCGTCGAATCGTGAGGAGAAGACTACGTTCCAGTGAATCAAGACGTGCGGATCGTCAACGGAGAGCAAGTTCGACACAATCAATCGAAGGAGGTACTCCATCGCTACCAAGAAGAACCCAGTTTTAAACAAAGGGGAGAGTCAAATTCATTCTCCTCTCTTTTAATCGGAATCCAAATTATAATCGATTTTGAGAGGAATACAAATCAATTTTTCTTTCATTGTCTTTTTACTGCAAATTTCCAACAAACAGGGACTCAAAAATGGATACCAAAACAGAAGCAAAAAAGTGCAGAGGTTAATATTGAAGAATCTAGCAATGTGCATGAGCATAATAAGGGGGCACATTTTTCTATGACTGGAGGACATGAGGTAGATAACAATCAGCAAGATGCTCAGGTTATGGTTAGGGGGTCTGGAAATGTGCATGATGAGCAAAGTAGTGTATCTGCAAAAATTTTTGTACCAGGACATGTACACAATCCTGTGCATATTTTTGAAGCTGGGCAATCTAACCTTTGGCTTCAAAGTACTAAGGAAAATGAGTCTATCTTACAGGTTTGAAGGTTCCCCTGTGCATGTTGTGCAAGATTACCCTATGTATGTTTTACAGAATATGATGTCTATTACATCCTTAAGAGAAACTACCCCCTGGTCTCCTACTCAAAGAGTTAAGATGATGGAAAATCCTAAGCAAATAAATTCTTTCTCTCCTTTGACAAAGATAATGGATATAAAGGATCACTCTAATATAGAAGGGGGGGGGGGGAAACAAATCTCTAAATCATGAACCTGACTTTTTAGAATGTTAGGGGATTAAACAAATCCCCTAAGCAGCATTTAGTTAAGCAATATCTGAGGCAGTATCAGGTTTCTTTTCTTGATCTTTTGGAAACAAAAATTAACGATGTGAATATTCAATCTGTTGCTAAAAGAATTGCCAATATTTGGAATTATTTCTCAAATGCTAATAGTACTGAAAAGACAAGGATCATTATTCTATGGGATCCAAGTTTAATGAACATCCAGATTGACTATGTTTCAGCTCAGTAGATTACCTGTTTAGTAAACTCTTTGGATGGAAGATTACAATGCCTCAGTACTTCAGTATATGGGTGTAACCATCAGGATACCAGGAAAATCTTGTGGTCTGAATTATCTCAGATACATCAAATTGTTATGGGAGTGCCTTGGCTTTTGTGTGGTGATTTCAATGCTTTGTCAAGCAATGATAAAAAAATAGGAGACTCAATCCTCACCGATGCTGACACCATGGATTTCAATCAGTTCATTGAAGACTGTCAACTTACACATCTCAAAACTATTGGTTGTTTCTTCACTTGGAATAACAAGCAAGACTCTACCACTAGAGTTTGGAGTATGTTAGACAGAGCTCTTATAAATGATTCTAGGTTGCATAAGTACAATGCAAATCATGTAGAATTCTTATCTCCAAGCTTCTCTAATCACTCACCTGCTCTAGTATCAATTTATGAGAATAGAGATCAAGGGAAAAAGCCTTTAAAGTTCTACAAAATGTGGACCAAGCATGAAAATTATCTATCCACTGTTTCCTCTATATGGCAGTCATCTATTGAGGGTCACACAATGTGTAAAATTTGTTCAAAGCTAAAACTCCTGAGGAATGCTTTGAAGAATCTGAACAAAAGATATTTTCATAATATTAGTAAGCAGGTTCTTAGAGCAAAAAGGAAGCTGGAGGCTGTGCAAAATTCTCTCCAACTTGATCCTCTTAATGCTGATCTAATTGTATATGAAAAGAATAACATTGTCTCTTATAACAAGCTGCTTGAATGTGAATTATCTTTTTACCAGCAAAAATCAAGAATAGCTTGGAGTCAAGGGTGATAGATGCACAAGTTTCTTCCTCTCTGTTATTAAGAAAAACAGACACCACAATAGAGTGATGTCACTCATTAATAATT
>NC_033799.1:28601052-28686807 GCF_001876935.1 Asparagus officinalis | reverse complement strand
AGAAGGAGAGGAAGTTGCAAAAGAATTCATCTCTTATTATAAGAACTTGATGGGCACTGCAATATCCACCTCTCTGCCAGATTTGAGTATAATTCAAAGTGTTCCATGTCTCTCTGAATATCAAGTTGAAAGATTATCTAGTCTAGTTACAAATGAAGAGATTAAGCAAACAAATTTCTTTATGTCAAAGGACAAAGCCCTAGGAACTGATGAGTTTAATGTATCTTTCTACAAAACTGCTTGGCCTATTATTGGTGAGGAAGTCACCTCTGCTATCCAAGAATTCTTCAAAACTAGAAAACTTTTGGGTTCTATCAATTCTACCTCTATCTCTCTCATACCCAAGGCACAATGTCCTCAAACCCCTTCTGATTTTAGGCTAATTTCTTGCTGTAACTACCTGCACAAATTCATTTCGAAAGTCCTTACTAATAGACTGCAATTTGTCATTGGTTGTATAATTAGTGAAGCTCAATGTGCCTTTGTTAAAGTTAGGAAAATTAATAATAATATTTTGTTAGCACATGAATTGGTGAAGAATTATTGCAGAAAACACTTAACTTCAAGGGCTATGCTCAACATTGATATAAGAAAAGCCTTTGACACAATTAGTTGGACTTTCCTGGAAAACATCAAGGGCTATGCTCAACATTGATATAAGAAAAGCCTTTGACACAATTA
Source organism: Asparagus officinalis (assembly GCF_001876935.1). NCBI lineage: Eukaryota > Viridiplantae > Streptophyta > Magnoliopsida > Asparagales > Asparagaceae > Asparagus > Asparagus officinalis. The sequence goes on along the minus strand of NC_033799.1, from coordinate 28,686,126 downwards.
GTTGGACTTTCCTGGAAAACATGCTCAAAGGATTGGGGTTCTCAGCAGTTAGCCTTTGACACAATTAGTTGGACTTTCCTGGAAAACATGCTCAAAGGATTGGGGTTCTCAGCAGTTTTTATTAAATGGACTATGGCATGTATTTCATCCACAAAATTTTCTGTCTCCATGAATGGTTCCCTTCACATGTATTTCAAGGGTGCTAGGGGATTAAGACAAGGAGACCCTCTATCCCCATTTTTGTTCATTATTGGCATGAAATACCTTACCAAGAAACTGAACATGTTAAAGCATGACAGAAATTGCAAATTTCATATTTTGTGTGGGAAGTTGAAAATCACACACCTTGCTTTTGCTGATGACCTTCTTCTATTCAGTAGAGGGGACCTGTACTTTGTTCAAAAATTATTTCAATATGTTAAGGATTTTGGTGCAATATCTGGTTTGGAAGCCAATCCCTCAAAATGTGCTATCTTCTATGGTGATATTGAAGAAACTGTTAAAACATCTATCAGCAGTTGTCTAGGCTTTCACGAGGGCTCCCTGCCAATTAAATATCTTGGTGTGCCCTTGATATGCAAGAGGCTCTCCTATGTTAATTGCACTCCCCTCTTTAAGAAGATTACTAGTCAATTTCAGTCTTGGCTAAAAAATCAGAACCTGACATATGTTGGAAGGCTTCAAGCCATAAAAAGTGTGGTTCTGGGAATGCAGCTGTACTAGACTTCAAGTTGCATATTGCCATCTAAGGTTCTCTAAAAAATTGATGACTTATGTAGGGATTTCCTATGGGTAAAACTGATCAGGTTTTCAAATCTCCCGTAGTTGCTTGGGACAAAATCTGCAAGGAAAAGAAGTGTGGTGGCTTGGGAATCTTTTCTGCAAAAATTTAGAACATGGCCACAACTCTAAAAATCATTTGGTATATACATGTTAACAAAGAATGGCTGTGGATTAAGTGGATTCATGGAAAATATCTGAAAAATACTATAATTTGGCAAGTGAACATGAAAATTGGAGATTCTTGGATATGGAAGCAAATGTCAAAGCTAGAGATAAAGCAATTGTTATTTGTGGAGGCATAGAAAATCTAAAGAAATGCATCAGTTCATGTTGCAATAATTCAAAAATTCAGTTGTTAGAGCTATATTCAGCCATATCTCCAGTTTCAAGCAAAGTAAACTAGTATTTGACAGTTTGGGATACCTTGAACTACCCTAAGCATAGCTTTATAATGTGGTTAGCTATTCTAAACAGGTTGTTAACCAGGGATAAGCTGCTTAGGAGAGGTGTAATTCAATCAGGCCAATGCTGTTTATGTTCAGGCATTACTCAGGAAACAAGCAATCATCTCTTCTTTGGTTGTCTCTTTTCAAATGGTGTGTGGAATAACATCATGGAGTTTGGCTACAATTTAGATAGAGGGCTTGTGATTAGGACATATTATTGGATTGGTATAAATGTAGATTGAAAGGGAAAGACTTCAAACAAAGACTGAAAAGGATGGCTCTTGCAACTACAGTGTACAGAATATGGAGGGAGAGTAATGATAGAATTTTTAACTTGAAGATCAAGAGCATTAATCAGCTTACTAAGGAGATTAAGTTGACATTATGATCATGATCCTTAATAGTTCATGCACAGAGGAAAATAAACAATGGCTACTATCTCTTTGAAGATTGTTGTTGTTTCTTTTCTTCTGTATTAGTTTCAGTTCTGTCTGTTGTTTTTTTTTTCAGTTCATTTCTGAACTGTATAACTTGATGTACTCACACTTCCAATTTGGTAAATAAATAAAAAGCTCTTCATTGACCCAAAAAAAATGTTTACACCACACAATATCAGTTTTCAACGCTCACCGATCAACTTTCGCAATCACTCACAATGTAACTACACAACTACCACCTCAAGTGTTAGCCTCTCACGTGTCTCCCTCAAGTGCTCGGAATTACTACCTCTCACTAAGCTTTACTACCGACGCCACTCCTCTTGGGACTGACCATGTCTCTCACCTCTACACTCCTCTTGGTGTATTTGTGTAATACAAAGTGAACCTCACAAATTAACACTCAATACAATAAATGTTTATTCTCTACTTTGGATGAGAACGCAATGAAAGCTCATACTCTAAGTCACAAATCCACAACCCCAAATTATACTATATATATATGCAAATACAATAAGCTCAATAGGTTGTGTGTGAACAAAGAGAATAAATCAAAACTAAACTCAAATATAAAATCTAGCTTAAAAACAATGATAATCAAACAAGTATATAAATGTAAAGATAGAGTTTGAGTTTAGAAAATTTCTCTAATGAATGAAAAGAGAGAGAGAGAGAGAGAGAGAGAGAGAGAGAGAGAGATGAGTTGAAGCTCAAACACCAAAGGATGATCTCTTCTTGCTCTTGTAAAAATTTCTTCACAAACTTATAAACAAACTTTAAACACTTTTAAACAAAACTTAAACCCTTGTAAAACTTGTTTTTAAACTCTCTTGATTACTGCAGAATGTTAGAGGACAAGGGGTATATATAGGATCATAAGACAACGCCCAAAAACCAAGAAAAACTAAGCAAAAAGACAAACTAATAAAAATTTAGCAAACTGGAAAACTAGTCATTATGAGGCCATCAGTCGACTTATACAGTTCATCAGTCGACTGATGAGTTGACCATTACAGGTCAGCAAACACCTCATTAGTCGACTGATGAACTCGTTAGTCGATCGATGACCTCGTCAGTCGATGACCTCGTCAGTCGACTGAATAAAAAAAACTTTTTGCAATTTCAGGCAATTTCTTCAGTCAACTGAACACTTGCATCATTCGACTGATAACATAATGTCAGCCTGTAATGAATAGTAAAACTAATTTTTAAACTGTATTTAAAAATAACAAATAAATTCTAAAAATTGTAAAACTTTGAAAAATGATTATAAACATGATAACAAACATGTTACAAAAAGTATTTCTGGAATTGTACTTTCCATTTGTAAAATCTCATTATTTTACAAAAACACTCAAATACATGTTTATATAAACACTTGATTTTTTTATTTTTGACGTAAACAAAAGTTTTAAAACCTTATAAAATGATTTTATAGATTTAATAAAAGATGTATATAATGATTGTTAAGTTCATAAACTAATAACACAATATTTTCATCAAAACACCTATATTTTGATAAAATTAATAAATATGTGTGTGTGTATAATTGAGCTTGAAGTATTAACACATAAGTATATACACCTAAACTAATATACTAAGCAATGATCTTCATGATGCTCGATCTTGGTAACATGGATGAAGCTTAAACTTAAATCTTTGACTTGAGTTGCATTACTTCACTCGACTATTCTACCAACCTCCAACCACATTGTTTGTCTAGAATACCTAATAAGAAAACACAAACACTAGACAAATAACATTAGAAATTATTTATAATCATCAAAAGAAGATTAGACAGTAGGCTCATAAATATGAGGCCAACAATCTTCCCCTTTTTGATGATGACAAACAATTTACACAAAGAGATATACATGATACAAAATAAATATATAAATTATAAACATCATGCATAAAATCAAGGCAACATATACTCATAATATTTCTCCCCCTTTGACAACATCAAAAAGGAGAAAACAATAAAGGATAAGAGAGCGTAAGCCCCCCTACAAATTTGCATAGATGAATATAAAAATAATAAATAAAATAGAAACAGCTCCCCCTATCAAAAAGCCTTAATAAATGTATGAAATGAATACTAAGGGAAACATGTGAGCAGACAAGATGAAAACATACTAAGTATCACTCACATACAAAAGACATCGAGAACACATATAAATATATCAATCTGAAAAAGTGTGTCTTATTACACAAACATAAACATAATGTATAAATAGATTTATGAAAACAAAAGAATGAGGAACATGAGAATCATGAAAAAAAAAATTAAATAAAACAAATCACTCATATGAAATCTTAAATCAAAATTTAAACCGCAATAACATAAAAGCAAATTGATATCATTTTTTTGACAAAAGAAAGGCAAGAGAGGCAACCATATCAAGCTCTTAGGCTTGTTCCAACCCATATAAATATATAGTACCCGGTAAACATGATTTGGGAAATAAACACCTAATAAATCCGGGGGTTGGTTAAACATAAACCTCTCATGATAATCAAAGCCAAAAGAATGAAACAACATGAAAACCAAAGCCTTGACATAAAATTTGTTTTATTTTTTAAAAAATTAAAAAAATTTCAAAAACATATTTTTCAAAACCAAGAAATAAAAAATAATAAAAATCTTGGTTTAAAAAGATTTTGGCACCCAAGCATTCTTGGTGCCGGATTATTTAGGGACATGACCCCTATTAATGAAGCTCAAAGCCCTAGGGTTATGATCCCTTTTGGGAGCATGTGGTGCACGTACACGGTCAAAACAATATTTATTCAAATGACCCTTTCGATTGTAATTCATGCAATGAAAAGAGTGAAAATGTTTGTGTTGACCAAGTGGGCGTGCACGTGAATCATTTGCAAATAAAGATAATTTATGCAAAGCTTTTTGTAAATGTGAAACATTATCAAAACAAAACTTCCCTAAATGGCCAAATTTACCACAAATATTATATTTAAAAATATGTGGTCTACTAGAAACATTTGGTAAACTTTAATTCATTTTTAAATCAAAACAATACTTGGCCAAATGATCAAAACGACCACAATGATTACATTGATACACACTAGCATGCTTGTGATGAACATTTGGAGCATGTGCATGTGTGTGTGATGATAAAGCTTGATGGGATGCACAAACTTGATTAGGCTTGATGGGTTTTTGTGCATTATAATAAAATCTAGCAATGTGGCCTTTACGACCACAATTAGTGCATTTATAGACTTTGTTATATATGTGTGCATAGTGTGTAGGTTTCTTAGAAGAGTTTGCATTAGACTTTGCACACAAGACCATAAGCTTTTTATTATTCACAATGTATGATTTTAGTGTTGAATCTAAGGATGATATATTATTTTTAATATTATTCAACTCATCATTTTGCACAAATGCATTGGAAATAGAAGTAGATGAAACATTATCATTTTAAATGAATTAAACTCATTTCTAATTGTTTCTACTTCTATCATGACATTTTCTTTTTCTAAGTTAAAATAGCAAAGTTTGAAAATAAAGAATCATGATCCAATTTTAATTTATCATTCTTTTCTTTGAGGATCACATTCTCATTTGAAATAGTATCAAACTTAGAAGCTAACAACTCATGATCAGATTTCAATTCTACATACTTGCTTTTAAGATCAATAAAATTATTTTATAATTTCTTGTAGGCATGCATTAAGTTTTCATATGCACATGCAATATCAAAAATGGATAATTCATTATCGAATTCTAAATCGCTTACCACACTAGGGTTATCCCTTAATGGACATGTGCATGATGCTCCACTGTCACTTGAAATCGATTCCGCCACAATGCGGCGAATCTCCTTCAAGTCTCCTTGATGTGCTTCAAAAAGTTTTCAAATAGTGTAAGCACTATCAAAATAAGCAAGTTCGTTAGAAATACATGGTTCAAAAGTATTATGCAAGAATTCTAACACTAACTTGTTTATTGTAAATATTTTTTTATCATGATTGCTCCACTTGAATTTTTTCAAAGAGGGCACAATGCAAGCATAATCAATAACTTCCCACAAATTGATATTTTTAGATTGAACAAATATTTTAAATCTAAAGCACCATTGATCACAAGGGAAGTTTCTATATTTTGAAGCAACATTAGAATCATAGCCTAAACAAGATGCACCATTCATATCCATAATTATAATTATATGCAAGCAAGATAAATACAATCAAAACTAGATTAGCATAATAAAATAACTTGGATATTTAACTCAAGACGATTAGATCTTAAATCAAAGAGTACCAAGCTCTGATACTAATTTTTAGCCCTAATATCACTAGGAAAGAACCCTAGAGGGGGGTGAATATGATTTATGCTAATCTAATCCGATTTAATACCAATAAAAACTAATTAACAAATATCCTAGCAAATTAGATATGCAACACTTAATATGTAAGGATATGACACTAAGGGTGATATAAACACAAAGCAATATAAACAAGATAGTGGATAATATAAACAAAGAGTAATTGACAATGGCGACAAGAATGCAATGAACACTAAACACAAATGAAACATCAAAGCAAACTCAAACACAAACAAATGATCACGGAGTTCGGACCTTTCGTCCTACGTCTCCGCTCCCCACTCCCGGGGAGAAATTCACTACACAATCGGGTTTTCAACGTTCACCCAAATAATGTTTACACCATATAATATCGGTTTTTAACGCTCACCGATCAACGTTCATAATCACTCATAATGTAACTACATAACTGCCACCTCAAGTGTTGGCCTTTCACATGTCTCTCTCAAGTACTCAGAATTATTACCTCTCACTAGGCTTGACTACATACGACAAAGAGAATAAATCGAAACTAAACTCAAATATAAAATCTAGCTTAAAAACAATGATAATTAATCAAACAAGTATATAAATGTAAAGCTAGAGTTTGAGTTTAGAAAACTTCTCCAATGAATGACAAGAGAGAGAGAGATGAGTTGAAGCTCAAATACCAAATGATGATCTCTTCTTGCTCTTGTGAAAATTTCTTCACAAACTTATACAAAAACTTTAAACACTTTTAAACAAAACTTAAAACCATTGTAAAACTTGTTTTTAAACACTCTTGATTATTTTAGAATATTAGAGGGCAAGGGGTATATATAGGATCATAAGACAAAACCCAAAAACTAAGAAAAACCAAGCAAAAAGACAAAATAACGAAAACTCAGCAAACTGGAAAACTAGTCGTTATGAGGCCGTCAGTCGACTGATCTGTTCATCAGTCAACTGATGAGCTGACCGTTACAGGCCAACAAACACCTCATCAGTTGACTGATGAACTCGTTAGTTGACCGATGACCTCTTCAATCGGCTGATCAATTGACTGAATAAAAAAAAGATTTTTTTTTGCAATTCCAGGTGATCTCTTCAGTCGACTGAACACTTGCATCAGTCGACTGATAACATAATATCAATCTGTAATGAATAGTAAAACCAATTTTTAAACTGCATTTAAAAATAGCAAGTAAAATCTAAAAATTGTAAAACTTTAGGAAATGATTGTAAAACTGATAATAAACATGTTACAAAAAGTATTTTTGGAATTGCACTTCCCATTTATAAAATCTCATCATTTTGCAAAAATACACAAATACATGTTTGTATAAACACTTGATTTTTTTTATTTTTGACTTAAAAAAGTTTTGAAACATTATAAAATGATTTTATAGACTTAAAAAAAGATGTATATAATGATTGTTAAGTCAATAAACCAATAACATAATATTTTCATAAAAACATCTATATTTTGATAAAATTAATAAATATGTGTGTGTGTGTGTATAATTGAGCTACTTGAAGTATTTGTAGGCTGTCTAAAAATCCCAATGGATAGCTAATCCCTAACAAGCCCCGACAACGGAAGTTACAATCAGACGACTTTCTAATCACTGTATCCGCAACTCAACAGTCGCTACAAATACGGCCTCATATTTGAGATGATTGATCTTGATGGCTGCGACAACAGCATGACTAATATTATATTAGCAACTATTAGAGATGCTGATGAGCAGTGTAATGATTTCAGAAATAAAAGGTTGGACTTAGTTGGTGAGTTGCTTGATAGATAGCTGTGGGCAAATATTCGTCTAAAAATCACTATGGATGATTGATTCCCGTCAAGTTCCAACAATGAAAGCTACAATCAGATAACTTTCATGCCGAAGCTGCAAATGGAGGACTTTTCACATAGATCGAGAAGAGTTACAATCCAAAGATGCTTCTGATAACTGATGAAAACTCTATTCAGCAGTCTCCACAATCTACAGTGAAAGTTACAATCTGACGACTTTCACACCCTACAACAGCTAAAGCTAGGATTACTGAACAACGATCCTTACAACACTCTATAGAAGAGGTTACAGATCAACTAACCCCTTCTAAAACACGAAAGTCATCCCCGCGTCATAATTTTGGAAATGCAGGCGACCCTCGCGTTTCCTAGATATAATAAGCAAAACGCGAGCGAGCATCGCGTTCCGGAGGTTCAACCAACACCGACCCCCGCGTTCCCAAGCGACCACAAACCAAAACGCGAGCGACCCTCGCGTTCATTGACGTTCAGCCAACACCCAACCTCGCGTTTCAATTCTAAGAGGCGACGTTGGGTTCTGAACGCCAGATTGGGCGTTTGACTCGTTCAAATACGAGTCGAACGGTTTCAGAACTGTTTCCCCACGATCTAAGGAAATCACGCCTACTTAGGAGCGGATTTAGAGGACAGTTACAACCTCTTATCCACCTATAAAAACTCAGCAAACTCAACTGAGTTAAGGGCTGGCTTTTTGGAAACGGAGAGGCAGTAGCAGAGAGGATTCTGGAGGATCTCAACTGCACAGAAAGGCAGGAGGGGCGAATCCCTTAGAGATAGAAGATTTAAAACAAATTCCGAAGATCAAATCTAAGAGGATTCTTCAACAACAGAAAATCTGTTTGGTCATTAACCAAATTTTCGGTTCTAACAACTCTCTTCACAGAGTTCTAACTCGCTCAGAGTTCTTAAACTCATTAAAGAGTTACCCATAAAACTTTCCACAGAAGTTCATCGTTCCCACGAGATAAAAGACGGTCGGATCGTCAACGGAGAGCAAATTCGACGCGAACAATCGAAGGAGGCACTCCATCGCTACTGAGAAGAACCCAGTTTTAAACAAAGGGGAGAACCAAATTCGTTCTCTTCTCTTTTGTAATCAAATTGTAACCGGAATCAAAGAAATACAAGTCAATTTTCTTTTGTTCTCTTTATTGCAATTTTTCCAACATACAAAAGATAGCGACTCCGCTGGGGACTAGCTTTTCCGATGAAGAAGTGGTGGCGCAGTCCGACGTCCACCTCATGGGAACGACTGTAGAAACTCTCATCGTGGAGTTTGATCAAGCAAAATATGAGGAAGCCTTATCCTCTGGATCGCTTAGCCCCAAGGCTAATCGCGATGTCCACAAGATCTCCAAGGAGATCAGTTCTGTTGTTGAAACGCCGAAGAAAGCCTTCTCCTTCGGCCAAGAACTTAAACTAGCTCTGCTGGTTGAAGAGCCCACATCCGCGTCAGCACGACGTGCTTCAGGCCATAAACGGCCTATAGAGGAGACGAGCTCCATGAACGTCAACGACGCTGCTGCTAAGGCTTTGAAACAAGCCAAGAAGAACGCCGCTCGCAGACGGAGAAGATCCATACGACGAGCACACCTACGTGAAAGCCGAATGTTGGCCCAACGTGAAGGTCGCGTTTCTGAAATTTTACCCGAGCATAGCGTTCCCAAAACAGAACGTTCGCTCCGTGGCAATGAGCCCGACTATGAGCCTCGTCTGATACAGCTGAAATGCGACCCTGAATGGCGCATTATTCCTTCAAAACGCAGCCCTCAGAAGGAAGCTACCAAAACTAAACCCGGCCCTCAGGTGCGCGTTCAAACATAACATGACTCTCAAGAGTCTGTTTCACCAACCAAACACGACCCTCAGGGGCACGTTCAACCAAAACATGACCCTCAGAGGTCAGTTTCATCATTTAAACGTAGGCCTCGGCCTAATGTTTATAAATCCCAACGCGACCCTCGCGTTACTCTTCAAGAACGCGACCCTAGCGCTGTTCTTCAAGAACGCGATCATCAAGAGGTCCGCCAGGTTCAGAAAAGTTAGCGTGGTTTCAAAATCCATGTTCGACAAGAACCAATTTCATCCACCCAAGGGCAGGGGGTTCCATCTCCACCTCCACACCTAGGGAAAGTTTTCTCCCAAGTTCCTGACTTGCGGGAATTATTATCAGGAGGAAAACTAGCAGTAAAGGCAGCTCATTCATGCCAATGTGAGAGGCTTATATCGGCAGTCCTGTCAGAATGCCATTGTTGTGCATCCACACCTCGGCAGTCTGTGTTCGACAAGTTGACGAACGTCGTTAGGCCTGCCAAACGACAACGCCGATACAGAAAGAAAACAGCTGAAGTGGAATACCCTCAGGTCACTATCAATATGATTGGTCGAGGGAAAACCTCACATACTGATTCCGATGAGTCACAAAAAAGTCATTCCCCGACTGTTCGGAAAATTTGTGACGAATTCGAAGGAGTATATCGGCGTACTCGGACTCAGACAGGAGCTATCCGTCCAGTTAATTATCAAAGATTGGCCAAGGGGATGGTTTCTGACGATGAACATTCGGCAATTGCTGAATCTCAATCTTCAAGTTCTGTTGTTGCACGTGAGGTCTCTGCTTACACGACAGGGAACCATGAAGATTTGACCAAGAGAGTTGACGAACATCACGTCATGCTCCAAGCGCAACAAGAGACACTTCTCCAATTAAAGGATATGTTGGCCCAGCTCCTCGCTGAAAAAGGCCAAAAACCCAAGTCTTCCCGGAGGACTATGTCAAAGGGAAAGCAGAAGGCACACGAACATTCAGATCGTGAGACTCATAACTTGGAATCTTCTTTCGAAAATGAGAAAGAGATGGAAAAAGAGCTGCATCCCCAGTCCGCTAAAGTGGATGAACTGGAGGCTCGCCTCAATGCAATCGCCAACAGAAGCGAGCTCCGTGAAGAAGGAGTAGTGCGGCCTTACCCTGCTGAGTGGACCTTGCAACCGTTCGATGGCACAGGATCGCCGAATCAGCACATTTACTACTTCAAATCCCAAACTGGAAATGTGGTAGCAAACGACGCCATTCTGACCAGGCTATTCATCGGTACCCTCAAGGGTGTCGCTTTCGAATGGTTCATGAAACTGCCTGCCGGATCTATCCAAAAATGGGTAGACCTGGAAAAGCTATTCTTAGCCAGATTCTTCGAGGACGACACAGAGGTCTCAGTCCCGACTCTTCTCACCACTAAGCAAAAGAAAGGAGAGTCCATCAAGACCTATGTTGAGAGATTCCGCAGCATGGCACTGCGATGCCCGTCAGGTATGACCCAATCAACTTTGGTTGAAACTTGCAGGCACAACTTACAGACCCAGCTCCTTGCTCAGATGGGGTAGCGGAGTGTCGCTCCTGGAGACAACTAGTTTCACAAGGAGAACAAGCTGAAGAGATAGTGGCACGAGTTAAAGCTGAAGAAGAGCCACAACCCAAGCCGCAGCAACAACGCAATCAGAACAACGTCCAGCGGTCTAAGGGAAAAGAGACTTTAGCAGCTGACTACACACGAGTGCCACCGCCTGCTAAGCAAGGCAAGGCGCCAAATCAACAAAGAGTGCCCAAGCAGTATTCGTTTAAAGAGGAGCATGTAGATACCTTATTCCAATTGCTTCGAAAGAACAACAAGCTGCTGTTGCCTGAAGTCAGGAAGCCGGATGAAGCAGGGAAGGTGGATGACCCTAACTATTACCGTTATCACAGGTTCCTTGGACATCCTACCAGAAAATGCTATGTCTTCAAAGACATTTTATAGAATTTGGTAAATACTAATGTGCTCACTTTGAAACCCGAGCAGAAGACCGTATCCACCAATATGATAGCGGTCCAATTCAGTGACTTCCCTCCAGTAGTAACTGCGAGTGGCGTTGTCCCCATTCATAAGGGAGAAATGTACCTGAAGAATGCTGACTTGCATAGTCAGAAGGACAGGGGGTTGGTACCCCTCACCACCCCAAAAGGGAAAATCATGTGGGTCCACCCTGATCTACTAGGAGATCAACAATGGATGAATACCTCGTCCAAAAAGAAGAGAGGCAAGGCTAAGTCTTCCAACATGATTAGCCCCTCCATTAATGAGAATGATGATCATCTCAAACCTCTTACTGACTAAGAAGAAGAGAGGATTACCCTGGCAGCATACCCAGGAGACAACCCTGGCACTCGGTCAGAAAAAGCTTACTTGAGGGATTACAGCCAAAACGCTCAAGAGGTTGAAGAACAGCCCCAAGACGCTGGGGGTTCTGTCCCGAAAAAGCCAGTTGATAAAGAAAAACAAAAGGAGCTCCGATTTAACAAAAATCTCCACCAGGAATCTGGAGAATCAAGCGCTCCCTTCCAGTTCAATGTTATGGCACAATTGGCCAACATACCGGCCAGGATTACCCTGTATGAGCTCTTGAGATTATCCAAAACTACTAAGGAAGCTCTAATCGAAGCCTTAAAGAACACGGAGAGCTTCATCACCCAAGTCACCCCAATTCCCGAAGCTTCTGAAGATCAAACTTGTCGGCAATGTCTGTAAGCGGCGAGAAGTTTACCCTGCATATCATTTACTCAAGAAGACATGCAGGTCAAACACAAGCACGACAGACAGGCCGCTATACTACACAGGGTATATCGGATCCTCCGAAATCAGTCGTGTCCAAGTAGACCCAGGCTCTGTGCTCAGCATCATGCCTTATAGGGTCATGCAGGTCTTAGGGATTCCTATGCACCGACTGAACACCACCCAGACTACCATCTTCGGGTTCAACGCTAATAGCACTCGTCCCCTGGGAAAGATCAAGCTCAAATGCCAGATCGGAGATCTTAAGTCCGAAGTGACTTGTTACATCATAGATGCGGACACGTCCTAAAATCTTTTGCTAGGACGACCATGGATACATGCAAACCGTATTGTCCCATCTACTCTGCATCAGGTCATGAAGTATGCCAACGACGAGGGCGAAGTCCGAACCTTAATTGCGGAAAAATACCCCTTCCGAGGAGTGGAAAATTTCCACACCGACTCCGTCTTCTATCTGAAGTCCCAAGAGAAAGAAGATGTGGACAGCGGTAACGAAGCTGATATTGAACCAGATCCTGATGAGGATTGTCCATGGGAGTTAAACTTTGATGTAATGGGTCAGGATGAGAGTAATAATAATGTACCAAGCGAGGGCGAGTGGTGTATTAATGAAGATTTTATTTTGGCGTACTTGTCTGATGTCTCATCTAAAAATAAACAAATAGAGAATGATCTTAATGTAGGTACCAACCCATGGCACGTACTGTGCACAGAGGCATCGCTCACCTTGCCAATCCAGTCATCCTTCGCTTTAGATGAAGAAGTGGAAGATGCACAGAAGGCTTTCTTCAAAGTCCCATCCAAAAGGAAAGGGCAAAAGCCGATCTGTTTTGGTAAAGTCAAACCCGAACCACTCAAACGAGGAAGTTCAGAGGAAGATGACGGAGTTCCCCAATTCCATTACCACGAACCCAATTCTATACACTTAATGAAACGAATGGGATATAACTTTAATGAGAAACAGGGTTTGAACTTCGGAAAAGGAAGACGAACACCGATCCGAATGTCTCTCACTCCTGAAGGAAAACCTCCGGACTACTATAAAAAAACCGGAAGGGGTGTGGGTTACGTCACAACTCCCCCTGCCTCAAAAAATGAAATCAGTAACTATCTGCGTCAGAACCATTCATCCGGAACATCTTCTTGGGAATCTGATATCAGTGTCGGACCCTTCTTTAAAAATCTGACTGTGAACATGGTTTCAACTAGTCATCCAGATGAAGACGCAGGGGGTGATGAAGAATTAATCGAATCAACCAATGATCCTTGGATCAAACGCCTTAACATCTTGTGGGATATGTGCTTCGAACATCGCGAACCACCCACTGAAGATAAAGTGATCCAGGTCAACATGGGAGATGAATCTAACCCCAAGCCTATCTTTATAGCCGAAGATTTATCATCATCCGAAAAAGAGGATCTTATATCTCTTATCCGAGAATATATAGATGTCTTTGCTTGGAATTATAAAGATATGCCTGGCCTTGACCCGAAGGTTGCCATGCACCGTCTTAACATCGATCCGGATGCAAAACCCGTTAAACAACAACAACGCAGGTTTCATCCAGAGATCATGGAATCAATTGAGTCAGAAGTTAAAAAGCTTATAGACTCAGGTTTCGTTAGGGAAGAGCAACATCCGGACTGGGTGGCCAACATTGTCCCAGTGCCCAAGAAAAATGGTAAGGTCCATATATGCATCGACTTTCGTGACCTTAACGCAGCCTGTCCAAAGGACGAGTTCCCGCTTCTTATCACAGATGTTATGATCGACAACACCTGCGGATATGAAAGGATGTCTTTTATGGACGGATTCTCCGGATACAATCAGATCAAGATGCACCCGGAAGACGAGAAACACACTGCTTTTAGAACACCACTGGGGGTGTATTGCTATACAGTGCACCCGGAAGACGAAAAACACACTGCTTTCAGAACACCATTGGGGGTGTATTGCTACACAGTGATGCCCTTCGGCCTGAAAAACGCAGGTGCAACTTATCAACGTGCAATGAACACGATCTTTCACGAACACCTACGAAAGAAGATCGAGTGCTACGTTGATGATCTAGCAGTAAAGAGCCAATGTAAAGGCGATCATCTTACAGATCTGAAGACAATGTTCGAGATCATGCGAGCACATCAGCTGAAGATGAACCCGACAAAATCGTTCCTAGGAGTATCGAGCGGAAAATTCCTAGGGTTTATCGTTACCTCCAAGGGAATTTCTCTGGATCCGGAGAAGGTGCGTGCTATCCAAGACATGCCGCCTCCGAAGAATCTCAAAGAACTCAGATCAGGGCGTTGCCAATCTTTCTCTAAGCTCATGAAGAAAGGGGTATCCTTTGTCTGGGATGGAGAGTGTCAAAAAGAATTCTAGGAGATTAAGAGATATCTCACTCAACCGCCAGTTCTCGTGGCCCCGATATCAGGAAAACCATTCCTGTTGTACGTGAGGGCCATGGATCATTCTCTTGGTGCTTTGTTAGCCCAGAACAATGATCAAGGTCAAGAGCAAGCCATCTATTACCTGAGCAGGACTATAATGGGAGCCAAACACCGGTACAATCCGGTCGAAAAAGAATGTCTCGCTTTGGTATTCGCAATTCAAAAGATGCGACATTACCTAGTTGGACAAACAATTCACGTCATCTCTAAGGTGAATCCTTTGAGAGTTCTGATGACGAAACCATCATCTCTAAATTGCCGACTCGCAAAGTGGGCCATTCTCTTGTCACAATACGACATGCAGTTCATGCCTCAAAAGGCGGTCAAAGGTCAAGCACTGGAAGACTTCTTAGCCGATCATCCAGTATCAGGAACGTCTAAGTTGTATGAAGAATTACCTGACGAAGTCGCCGAAACTTGTGTTACTCAAGAAGCTACGCAAGTGTGGAAATTATTCTTCGACGGTGCATCCAGAGCAAATCCTCATGGAGCAATCACTGCGGGAGTAGGAGTAGTGTTAATCTCTCCGAACGGCCACGTAATCCCAAGGGGATTCTCTTTAATCGAACCATGCACCAACAATGTAGCCGAGTATAATGCTCTGCTATTAGGAATGCAATGTGCTGAAGAACTTAATGTTCAGCACCTTGAGGCTTACGGTGATTCTCAGCTCATCGTTAATCAAGTCCGAGGAGAGTACGAAGTACGTCATGAGGATTTGATTCCGTATTACTTCGCGGTGCTAGAGCAAGCTCAAAAGTTTGAAGGCTTCTTTATTGAATATGTGCCAAGAGCTCAGAATGCATATGCTGATGCCTTAGCCTCTTTGGCAACTTCACTAGCCTTGCCACCAGGAGTGGAAGCGACGATCCCGGTCATGGGACGTAAGCTGTGCTTTTCCAAGATCTCCATAGAGGAAAACCCAGACGAGATGACGTCGGGAGAAGTCTGTACGGCATTTATGGAATTCGAATCTAGGGATTGGCGATTCCCATACATCGACTATGCCCTATATGGAATTCTACCCGATGACCCTAAGGAAGCGGCTGCCATCAAACGGAAGGCCCTCCAATTCTATTATGATGCAGTTTCTCAAGTCTTGTATCGTAAATCACATGATGGAATCTTACTTCGATGCCTTTCTCGGAAGGAAGCGAAAGAGGCCCTCAAGGAAGCTCACGGCGGAATGTGCGGAGCTCATCAACCTGGAGCTAAATTAGGAGATCGACTCCGACGAATCGGCTATTATTGGCCGAGGATGTTTTCAGACGCGGTTGACTACGCTAAACGTTGTCACGCATGCCAAATTCATGGAGATTTTATTCACCAAGCACCGGGGAACTTACACCCCACATCGGCGACTTGGCCATTCGAAATGTGGGGCATGGATATCGTCGGACCGATCTCCCCTCCGACGTCCAAAGGACACCGGTTCATTCTAGCCGTGACCGACTATTTCTCCAAGTGGGCGGAGGCAATCCCGTTAAAAGAAGTCAAGACTTCAAACGTGATCAAGTTCATCAAACATCACGTCATCTATCGTTTTGGAGTCCCAAGACGAATAGTTCACGACAACGGGACACAATTCGTCAGCTTTGGGTTTCAGAGATTTTGTGATAAATTCAGAATCCAAAGTGTTGCATCTACGGCGTATTACCCACCAGCAAATGGTCTTGCAGAAGCTTTCAACAAAACCATAGTGAAGCTTCTCAAAAAGTTTGTTTCCAAGAGCCGGCGCGATTGGGATGAAAGACTCGGTGAATGCCTGTGGGCTTACCGCACAACAGTGAGGACCCCTACAAGAGCTACACCATTCTCTTTGGTATATGGCTGCGAGGCTGTACTGCCATTGGAAATTCAGATCCCTTCTCTGAGAGTTGCTATCACAACTGGACTAACAGAAGAAGAAAAACATCAACGACGTCTGCAAGAACTTGAAGCTCTAGATGACAAACGACTTCAAGCGCAGCAACAGATTGAGCTGTATCAAGCCCGTATTTCCAAGGCCTACAACAAAAAGGTCAAGGAACGGATTTTCAGGAAAGGCGATCTAGTTTTGGCCAACAGACGACCCATGGTAATGACCCACAAAACCAAAGGGAAGTTCAATCCCAAATGGGAGGGGCCCTTCGTAATAGAATCAGTCTATTCGAATGGAGCTTATCGTCTCATCAATCAAAAAGGAGATAGGCTCATGATGCCAATCAATGGGAAGTTCCTTAAGAGATACTTCCCATAAATCATGTAGCCCCCTGAACCCCAGCTAAATCAGGCTGGGGGTTGCCTATTTATAATGTAACCCTGTCTTGTATTTCGTCATGTTAACATTACACCTCTGACGATTGAAATTTGCTAGAATCGGTATAATAAAGAAAATTTCAATTTCATGCCAGGTTAACACTATACTTATGGCATTTGCTTTACTTTTCATTGTCCTGAACCAGATTTCAACAAAAGAGATGATGAGAGCCAAAATGATATCATTTTCATTCAATATTTTTGATTTGAATACAAAATGAATCGAAACGAAAATGATACAAAATTATTCCTAGCTAAAAAGCAATCCAAGTCCTAAACATCGGAGCTCATCAGTCTAAAAGACTTGAGTTTAGCTTTCAGCGCCAATATTTTCTCCTCACGAGCCTTTTTGACTTCCTCTGTTATCTTGCTCTTGAGCTCCTCTTCATTTGGCGCTGCTTCTGCAATCTCCCGCCTGAGGATCTTATATCTCTTATCCGAGAATATATAGATGTCTTTGCTTGGAATTATAAAGATATGCCTGGCCTTGACCCGAAGGTTGCCATGCACCGTCTTAACATCGATCCGGATGCAAAACCCGTTAAACAACAACAACGCAGGTTTCATCCAGAGATCATGGAATCAATTGAGTCAGAAGTTAAAAAGCTTATAGACTCAGGTTTCGTTAGGGAAGAGCAACATCCGGACTGGGTGGCCAACATTGTCCCAGTGCCCAAGAAAAACGGTAAGGTCCGTATATGCATCGACTTTCGAACGGTAAGGTCCGGATATGCATTGATTTCCGCGATCTCAACGCAGCTTGTCCAAAAAACGAGTTTCCTCTTCCTATCACTGACGTCATGATCGATAACACCCGTGGATATGAAAGGATGTCTTTCATGGACGGATTCTCCGGGTACAATCAGATCAAGATGCACCCGGAAGACGAGAAACACACTGTTTTTAGAACACCACTGGGGGTGTATTGCTACACAGTGATGCCATTCGGCCTGAAAAACACGGGTGCAACTTATCAACGTGCAATGAACACGATCTTTCACGAACACCTACGAAAGAAGATCGAGTGCTACGTTGATGATCTAGCAGTAAAGAGCCAATGTAAAGGCGATCATCTTACAGATCTGAAGACAATGTTCGAGATCATGCGAGCACATCAGCTGAAGATGAACCCGACAAAATCGTTCCTAGGAGTATCGAGCGGAAAATTCCTAGGGTTTATCGTTACCTCCAAGGGAATTTCTCTGGATCCGGAGAAGGTGCGTGCTATCCAAGACATGCAGCCTCCGAAGAATCTCAAAGAGCTCAGAGGTTTGCAAGGCAAACTGGCTTACATTCGAAGATTTATATCGAATCTTTCAGGGCGTTGCCAATCTTTCTCTAAGCTCATGAAGAAAGGGGTATCCTTTGTCTGGGATGGAGAGTGTCAAAAAGAATTCTAGGAGATTAAGAGATATCTCACTCAACCGCCAGTTCTCGTGGCCCCGATATCAGGAAAACCATTCCTGTTGTACGTGAGAGCCATGGACCATTCTCTTGGGGCTTTGTTAGCCCAGAACAACGATCAAGGTCAAGAGCAAGCCATCTATTACCTGAGCAGGACTATGATGGGAGCCGAACACCGATATAATCCGGTCGAAAAAGAATGTCTCGTCTTGGTATTCGCAATTCAAAAGATGCGACATTACCTAGTTGGACAAACCATTCAGGTCATCTCTAAGGTGAATCCCTTGAGAGTTCTGATGACGAAACCATCATCTCTAAATTGCCGACTTGCAAAGTGGGCCATTCTCTTGTCACAATACGATATGCAATTCATGCCTCAAAAGGTGGTCAAAGGTCAAGCACTGGCAGACTTCTTAGCCGACCACCCAGTATCAGGAATGTCTAAGTTGTATGAAGAATTACCTGACGAAGTCGCTGAAGCTTGCGTCACCCAGGAAGCTACGCAAGTATGGAAGTTATTCTTCGACGGCACGTCTAGAGCAAACCCTCATGGAGCAATCACCGCAGGAGTAGGAGTAGTATTAATCTCTCCAAACGGTCACGTAACCCCAAGGGGATTTTCCCTAATCGAACCTTACACCAACAATGTAGCCGAGTATAATGCTCTGCTATTAGGAATGCAATTTGCTGAAGAACTTAATATTCAGCACCTCGAGGCTTACGGTGACTCTCAACTCATCGTTAATCAAGTCCGAGGGGAATACGAAGTACGTCATGAGGATTTGATCCCGTATTACTTCGCGGTGCTAGAGCAAGCTCAAAAGTTCGAAGGTTTCTTTATCGAATATGTATCACGAGCTCAGAATGCGTACGCAGATGCTTTAGCTTCCTTGGCAACTTCATTAGCATTGCCACCGGACGCTGAAACAATGATTCCAGTCACGGGACGCAAACTATACTTTTCCAAGATTCCTATGGAGGAAAATTCAGACAAAGCAACGACCGGAGAAGTCTGTACAACCTCTATGGAGTTCGAATCTAGGGATTGGCGATTCCCGTATATTGACTATGCCATATATGGCATTTTGCCCGATAACCCTAAGGAAGCGGCCTCTATCAAACGAAAGACCCTCCGATTCTATTATGATGCAGTATCTCAAGACCTGTATCGTAAGTCACATGATGGAGTTTTGCTTCGATGCCTCTCTCGGAAGGAAGCAAGAGAGACCCTCAAAGAAGCTCACGACGGAATGTGTGGAGCTCATCAGCCCGGAGCTAAATTAGGGGACCGCCTCCGACGAATCGACTATTATTAGCCAAAGATGTTCTCAGATGCAGTTGACTACGCTAAACGTTGTTACGCATGCCAGATTCATGGGGACTTTATCTACCAAGCACCGGGGAATTTACACCCCACATCGGCGTCCTGGCCCTTCGAAATGTGGGGTATGGATATCGTGGGACCGATTTCCCCTTCGACATCCAAGGGACACCGGTTCATTCTAGCTGTGACCGACTATTTCTCCAAATGGGCGGAGGCAATCCCGTTGAAAGAAGTCAAGACTTCAAATGTAATTAAGTTCATCAAGCATCATGTCATCTACCGTTTTGGAGTCCCGAGGCGAATAGTGCACGACAACGGAACACAATTCGTCAACTTTGGATTTCAGAGATTTTATGACAGATTCAGAATCCAAAGTGTCGCATCTACGGCATATTATCCGCCAGCGAATGGTCTTGCAGAAGCGTTCAACAAAACCATAGTGAAGCTTCTCAAAAAGTTTGTTTCCAAGAGCCGGCACGATTGGGATGAAAGACTCGGTGAATATCTGTGGGCTTACTGCACGACAGTAAGGACCCCTACAAGAGCTACACCCTTTTCTTTGGTATACGGCTGCGAGGCTGTATTACCATTGGAAATCCAGATCCCTTCTCTGAGAGTTGCTATTACAACTAGACTAACAGAAGAAGAAAAACATCAACGACGTCTGCAAGAACTTGAAGCCTTAGACGACAAACGACTTCAAGCTCAGCAGCAGATTGAGCTATATCAAGCCCGTATTTCCAAAGCCTATAACAAAAAGGTCAAGGAACGGATTTTCAAGAAAGGCGACTTAGTTTTGGCCAACAGACGACCCATGGTGATGACACACAAAACCAAAGGGAAGTTTAATCCTAAATGGGAAGGGCCCTTCGTAATAGAATCGGTCTATTCGAACGGAGCATATCGCCTCATCAATCAAAAAGGAGACAGGCTCATGATGCTAATTAATGGGAAGTTCCATAAGAGATATTTCCCGTAGATCATGTAGCCCCCTAAACCCCAGCTAAATCAGGCTGGGGTTGCCTATTTATAGCATAATTCTATCTTGTATTTCGTCATATTAACACTACACCTCTGACGATTGAAATTTTCTGGAATTATTCTAAATAATTAATAAAGAGAATTTCGATAGCATTTGCATTATTTTTTATTTTCCTGAATCAGATTTCAACAAAAGAGATGATGAAAGCCGAAATGATATCATTTTCATTCAATATTATTAATCTGGATATAAAATGAAGACAATCGAAATGAAAATGATATAAACTTATTCCCTCCGCTAAAAGCAATTCAAATCCTAAGCGTTGGGGCCCATCAGCCTAAAAGACTTGAGCTTAGACTTCAAAGCCAATATTTTCTCCTCACGAGCCTTTTTGACTTCTTCTGTTATCTTGTTTTTGAGCTCCTCTTCATTTGGTGCTGCTTCTGCAATCTCTCGCCTAATCTTATCGGCAGCCACAAGTTCATCGCAATACCCTTTGAAAAGCCCATCACAGTAAGTAGCTAACCCTTTCAGAACTTCCATATCACCAGCTAGCTGAGCATTTATCTGAGATAGCTCAACACCAGCACGAGTAAGTTCTGCTGCAGTATCCCGGAGACCCACGGCAAAATTGCCCATGTCCCCTTGTACTTGGAGATGTTCCCCACGCAGGTTGGCGATACGAGATTCTGTCTCAGACAGACTTTTCTGAAGAGCCTCTTGGTGTTGTGTTTTTAAAGCTTTGGCCTGAGAAAGAGCCTGATCCACTTCTGGCCCTATGTCATCGCGCTGCAGCATTGAAAGGAATTCCAATTCATATTCCAGAATAATAATGCTTTCGCAACAATTCTCGGTCCATATTGCATTCCCCTGGCCCCTAATCTTGGCGACACTCCAGCAGATGGGGTTGAAAAACCTTGAAACTCACGTCCCCGAGACTAACGACGTCGATAGTCATTTGCATCCAATGCTCTAATTGTGTGATGAGCTCTCTCAAAGTTTTCGAGCTTGGGGGTGGAGCAGTCGGATAAATAAAACAATTCGCGTAATCAGTGCTAGTGAAGGTGTGCGCAGCTTCAGATGGTAACTTTTCGGTCATATTTGGTACTGAGCCTGAGGTAGTCGGTTCCTGCTCATCTGTTATCGTTTCAAGATCGGGAGGAGCAGCTTGAGGTGCGACAGCCTCTTTGTTCTCGGGAAGTCCAACAGGTGCAGACTTCATCGCGTCCCCCATCAATTTAGCCCTCTTGGAGTTCTTGGCGGTGACAGGCTTTCTCTTGCGAGTTCTCCTGTCATATTCACCTTCTTCTGCCGCAGTAAGGGCCTTCTTACCCGATCTCAAAGAACGAAGTTCAGGAGTAGGGGTCTTTATAGGAATTCCCTCAGCCGCCTTATCTTCAGGAGAATCCGCAGTTGGCAACCCTTCTTCAGTCCCTGCATGAACCTCTTCCCCAGAAGGCTCAATGGTAGACAACTCCTGTGAGGCTTCAACTGTTCCGGCCGCCTCTTGTTCACAGGAAAGATACTCCTCTATTCATGGTAAACGACTCTTGGTAGAATGACTTCTCGATTTATACAATTCCCGAATCTCGCTTATGCATGAAGTATGAATATCGTATTCTGGGATTCGAGAAACTTCATCAAACCAGTCGCGAAAGTCCGCAACGGTAGAACAGCCAGGCGATGAATTGGGTAAGGTAAAGTGTGCATGAGTCCCTTCGGCAGAGAAGAAGAACCACGCACGAGCCCCTTCGTACAGATTCCTGATTTGGGCCAATGCCGGATTAGGATTACCGACATAAAGTTGATCATATCCGACTTTTCTAGCGAATCTAGAAGGTGTGTAAGGCTCAATGATACACTTCTCCCTCAAGCGGTATACCAGATAGCCTAATCTGATCATGAGAAGCCATCTGAAAGTGCCCTCCTCTAATGAAGACGAACCCTCGAAAAGAATGTCTGAAAAGCTGGCATTCTCTTCATCAGC
Source organism: Asparagus officinalis (assembly GCF_001876935.1). Taxonomy (NCBI): domain Eukaryota; kingdom Viridiplantae; phylum Streptophyta; class Magnoliopsida; order Asparagales; family Asparagaceae; genus Asparagus; species Asparagus officinalis. The sequence continues at coordinate 28,663,269 of NC_033799.1, read as the reverse complement.
TCCGTCAAAATTAGGGGCACAACAGAAAATTTTATAATTGTCTCCCCGAGACAAAAACTGTCGAGCCCTGACTATATAAGAATTAGTCCACGTGGCCGACTCCAACCTCTGTACAAAGGGAACATAAGCATCATCACCCTCAGATACTCCCGTCATCAATGAAGGACAATGCAATACGAACCAGGCCACCAAATACGTATACGGCATTGGTACACGTGGTGGAGAAGCCTTCTTAACCTTCTTCCCAGCAACCTTAACGCCCAGGGCTCCGAGAAGTTCGGAGGTCAACATCCGTAAGCCGCTCTGCATGCAGCTTACCATAGCAGTGAGAAGACTCACAAGTCTCCCATGCACTAGCAAAACAGCTGGGTACACAACCTCAGCTAATATTGCCTCTACTGGTTTTGATGGTACTACGCACCATTTTAACTAAATCATGAAGAAGCCTGCAAGAAGAGCCGTGTCAGAAATAGGAACTGTGGCTTGGTGGTGGAAACTCTCAAAGTCAACACCAGCCTCAAAGTCATCCTCTACAAGCTCTGTCTTGTAAGTAGCGCTGGAAGCTTTAATTCGGGTTTTAGCATCCTTAAGAGAAATGGCTGCAACACGAGATACAGCTATGTCTTTCAGGTTCAAGTTCTGAAAGAGGTATTCCGCCCATGCGGTATGCATAATCCCCCCTCCGCGTATTCCGATGACTTGAGCACATATATGGAAGTGGCACATCAGCTCCCAGAAAGTAGAATAGACTTCTGGATGCGCCGCCCTCAACAGGGAAAGCTCCTCGGTGGTAGGGATGAATTCTTCGTATGGCATTTTACCCAACGGCAACCCCGATACCGCTTGCATCTCGTGTAGAGCAAAACCCAATTCCCCTATGGGTGTGAAAAATGTGCAGCTGTCCGGGTTATATTTCTCCAATATAGCGAAGAAATTGTGATGGCTTTGCACAACCCCCCGTCGAGTAGCTAGCACGGGAATTGTGAGACCTGATTGAGCGAGTGACTCCTTAAGCTCCTCAAGAACGAAGTCAACCATATGGGTCCACCAACCTTCTTCTCCGGAACAAACCCATCCTGGGGACCTGAACATTTGGGTAAAGAATTCACCCTGAGCCGCAATGAACTGACGAATGAAGACATTCGCTGGACGCGGCATCTCCGAAACGAGATCCTTCTTCTCGAATAAGCCGGGTCTCAACCCCTTGAGTTGTCCCCCGATTTGGGTACGAGTTCGCCGACCAGATCCAAGTGACACATTCTCTTTCTCCTTGACTATGTCAAAAGTCAAACCCCGGCGACAGCTCATATTCAAAAAGTAGGAGATCGAATACATCCTCTTCATGTTGGGGAGGAATAAGAAGCGATTATCAACTCTCCGCAGCAACTTTGAGTCCTCTACATGTATAAGATGGTCATCGATTGCTATACGATCTCCGAATATGAATGCTGGTTTGGGAAACTGAGCACGACCGATAGGGGTCTCCATGTCCAAGTCAGTGATTAAAATTCTGAGAGTAGAGCATCGGGGAAATTTAATCATGTCCGTTCTCTCCGAATCAGGAAAAGTGCACAGTGGAATTCTGCCCTGAAGACTGAAGGCTTCATTTGCGTCAGGACCGCCGATATATCCAAAATGTTGCTCTTGTGAAAGGGGCACGTTTGGGAAAAGCACTGTACAATCAAAAAGGCAGAGATTAGCAGCTAAAAACGAGCTGTTGATGTAAATACAGAATTTGAAAAACGCGAAGGTCGAGCCTCGTGTCAGAAATCTCAAACACGAGAGTCAAACCTCGTGTTGAAAAATCTAAACGCGAGAGTCGAGATCCACAGAGAATCCCAACTTCACGTTTTCATAGAACAGAAACAAGTCATCTTCCTCGTTATCAAGAACCCATCTAGGTTTTTCAGAGAACTTGCCAAGACAAGTTATTTCGGTCAACACTTACCACGACAGGGAGGCCCCTGTAACGGTGACGGTGACGGCGATGTTCCCGCAGGAACAAGAACAGCGTCGGCGTCCTCAGCCGACGATGTTTCGGAAGTCGCTCCAGCGACTTTCTTGGGACTAGAACCCACTCTTCGCGACGCCATCGACATGATCGATCAGAGGAAGCATCGTTGATCAAAGGAGACGAAGTTCGTCGGAGATTTCGTCGAGACCAAACGAGAGTTCTCGTTCTTGGAAATAGCCAAAAGTGGAAAGAGTCGAATGACTCTTGACATGACCACTCAGGTCTATTTATAACAACCATCAAGCTGTTAAGATGGTTCGAGATTCTAAGAGAATCCCAACCGTTTTATATTTTAAAACGCAATCTTTCGTGTTTTTAGATAAAGTCAGTTAAGACTTTAATCTCAACGCGAAGTTCACACCCGCGTTCAAACGCTAGGCTAGTTAAGACTTTAATCTCAACGCGAAGTTCACACCCGCGTTCAAACGCTAGGCTCAGACCAGCGTTATGAAGGTTCTTAACCTCGCGTTTCGTACCTCAAACGCAAGAGTCACCTTAGCGTTGTAACTTTTCCAAATGAAGAATCTACCCTTGATACTTATCCTCTAAGTTCATGGATTCTTTCAACAAAGTGCTTTTAAAACTCTGTATCTCCTTAACTCATCAGGTTAATATTACACCTCAGATGGTCATCACCCCGACAGAGATTGAATTTAGTTATTATCACTACCGATATGACTACAATCACTCTGCGAAGGTTCATTTATCGATTCTCATCAATAGAACGATAAATCTCTAAAATCAACTTATCGATTCTCGTCAATAAAGCGATAAGCCCTCAAAATTGCCCTGATCGCAATATCTCAGATGTCACATTAATATCACACCTCTGATAAAATCAACTTATCGATTCTCGTCAATAGAGCGATAAGTCCTCAAAATTGCCCTGATCGCAATATCTCAGATGTCACGTTAATGTCACACCTCTGACAAAATCAACTTATCGATTCTCATCAATAGAACGATAAGTCCTCAAAATTGCCCTGATCGCAATATTTCAGCTGTCACGTTAAAATCACACCCCTGACAAAATCAACTTATCGATTCTCATCAATAGAACGATAAGTACTCAAAATTGCCCTGATCGCAATATTTCTCCTGTCACGTTAGAATCACACCTCTGGTAAAATCAACTTATCGATTCTCGTCAATAGATCGATAAGTCCTCAAAATTGCCCTGATTGCAATATTTCCTCTGCCAAGTTAAAAAGCTATACCTCTAGCACTTATAGACTTCTTTCAGTTTTCCAAACAAAAATTAACACAGAAAGAATTCTACTAGTCAGCCCCATTACGGGAAAATAATAAAATATTAATCCTCAGCAGTTTGAAACTTTTTGTAGTTATCTTAAACGATAATAAAGAGAGTTTTTCTGCACCAGAACCATTGTGGAGATATATTCTAAATCGGGAATACATCTTAGGTATTTCTCTTGATTTGTTGCTTAAAATCAAAACACGATAAATGCAAGAAACAATGAGGAATCAATATCACTTTTTATTCAAAAATCAAAAGAAAGTGATACAAGGCAAACTTGTTCTTGTTAAAAGAACATTACAAGTGCAAAATTCACTCATGCATCAAATCAAAAGAAATAAGTTGGGTCCTAACTTCATTTAGCTCTTCCTCGTGGGTGGTTCGCACCATGGCTTCAGCCTTTGCCCGGAGTTCTTCCTCACTGGGTGTGATGATAGCCGCTGCTTCATTCCTGGCTTGTTCCAAAGCTCAAGCCTACGTATGATATTCCAAAGCACCGGTAGCGCTTTGGGAGCTAAGAATATTGACAACATTTTCTTCTCGGGAAAGTTCAGCCTTTAATCGCAGGACTTCAGCCTCAGCTTCAACAAGTCTATCACGAAGCGAATTCATGGAAGTAGTCGAGCGTTCTAACTCTTCTTGCTTCCGAATATTACGCTCGCGAAGCTCCGTGATTTGACGTTCTCTTTCAGCCAAGTCCCGTTCTATCGCCTCCCGGCGAGCCACTTCTGCAACCTGAAGACTGGCCAAAGTGGACACGATCTCTGGCTGAAGCTCTCTGCGACCCAGGGCCTCAAAATGCTGCAATTGTTCTTCCAAACGAAGAATAATCTCAGAACAGCGCTCGAACCACGGAGTGTTTCCCCCACTTCTGACTCCGTTTAAGCCTGCTTCCAGAAGAGGTCGGAAGGAATTGAAAGTTCCCTGACCACTCACCACATATTCAATCACCATCTTTGCGAGGCTATTCAAATACACTAAGGAGATTTAAAGGAACTCAGGTACGCCCGCGAGACTTGAGGATGCTCCCAGAGCCATTGAAATTGGTGCAGGGGATCCGGGCGCTGAAGCTGCAGAAGCGGTAGAAACATTCAATTGTGATGGGCTCGAGGTCAAAGTCATCATTACCCTTGCCTGAGACGTGCTGGGCCTCGCCTCTGTTGGTGTAAGTGAGATCTTCATTAACGCGGTAGGTGAAGCAGCTACAGTGGACGAAGCAAGCAGAGGCTGCTCTTGCACAGGAGCTGACACCTGCACGACCTGCTGTTCAGGAGGAGGAGTTACAGTAGTAGCCCCGGGCAGTGTTGTCGGTGAAACAGCCACTGTGGATGAGCCAGGCAAGTGTTGCTCTTGTGGAGGAGCTGACACTTGCGCAGGATCCTGCTCTGAAGTAGTAGCAGCAGTAGTCCTGGTAGGAGGCGAACCTGCACGAAAAAAGGGTTGGAACACGAAAAGAACATGCGGAAGAATTCGAAGAAAACTAGGCTTACCGGAGATGTGAAAATGAGTATAACCAGATGCTTTATCGGATGGGACCTTGGGAGCATCATCAAAATGGTTATGTCATCCATAGAATTATGCTCTTCGTCCCCCGCGTCATCACCTGGCATGTTACCAACGTCAGCATCCTCATCATCTCTATCTTCGTCAGCTGCATCACCAATTGAGGAGCCTTCATAATCAACTCGCTCCTCATCATCCTGAGCAGCTGAAGGTTCAAGAAGATCTGTGCCAGCAGCTGGTTTATTCATAAGTCCTGTTGTAGGACTAGGAATTGAATTATTAGCTTGTGACATTAAGGCTGAAGGAGAAGGGGATGGATTCTCTTTGAGACCCCCTGGTTCTAATGCAGGAGACTTAGGAAGGTCCATCACTAGAGCAGATTCTGCATCTGCAACCATTAATTCACCCTCTTCATCTTGGGGGGGATGGTAAGAAGAAGCGTCGCTCGATAGGGCTGGGCCATGAGAACGAAGTCCAGTTCTATGTGGCAGGCCTGCAACAGAAGATTCATGTTGTTCTTCATCTTCAGCAGCTCTGATGGCATCAGCCATCAACTTAGATTTTTGTTGGCCTTTGGGGCTGATGGCATCAGCCATCAACTTAGATTTTTGTTGGCCTTTGGGGGGAGGGGAATCAACCAGCAACTTCTGACGGATCTGTTTATCATATTTTCCGGCTTCATCCGCTGAGAGTTTTCTTTTCCCAGCTGCTCTTGTCGTGGGGGGATCAACCGCTTGTTGCTCTTCCACTGGAATAGGCTCAGCTCTTGGGGGGATCAACCGCTTGTTGCTCTTCCACTGGAATAGGCTCAGCTCTTTGTTCCTCTTCCTGTCCAGCAGGCTGGTTCTCGATAGATAGAAATTCATCGATCCCTCTCAAACGAGATGTCTTTGACCCCCTTCTCGAAGCATACATATGCCTGATGTCCTTTAGGCAAGATGTATTCAAGTTGTAATTGGGAGTCTGAGAAGCGGCGAAATACCAATTACAGAAGCTTATGGAAGTGTAGGAGTTGGGTGTTTTGTGGGGAAGCCTGAAGATGGCCTTGGTACAACCTGCCACAGAATAATACCAAGCCCTGGCTCCTTCATATAAATTGCCCACAACTGAGAGTTGAGGACGAGGGTTCCCGACGTACAACTGATCATACCCAAATTGGCGAGTGAACCTATAGGGTTGGTAGGGCTCAATGAAACAGCTGGCGCCTTGCCGGAAGATCAAGTAGCCTGGCCTGATAGAGAGAAGACAATGGAAAACACCCCCGCTTAGCTGAGTGAATCCATTAAGACCTGCTGCGTCTTGATATTCCGCTCCGTAGACGCCGCCCTCAAAATCAGGGAAACAACGGAAGATATGGTAGTGGGTGTCTCGCGACAAGAGTTGGCGAATCCTAACCATATAACCTCCTTCCCATTTTGTAGATTCTAATCATTGCACAAATGGGGTAAATAAGTCTCCCGGGGGAGAGGCTGCACTCATTATGGGAGGGCAGTGAAGCATGTACCAAGCCATCAAATAGGTATATGGCAGTGGCACCCTGGGATTAGGAGTTTTGAAAACTTTGTGTCTTCCAGACTCCAGCTCGGTGACATCATTAAAATCCAAGGCCAATTCACGCAGCCCATTCTGCAAGCAACCCACCATGGCATTGAGGAGGCTTACAGGTCTCCCATGAGCCAAAAGAACAGCCGGGTATACCACTTCAACAGCGAGGGCATCAATCGGCCTGGTAGGAACGACGCAACGCTTGAGCCACAGTATCAAGAATCCAGCTAACAGCGCCGTGTCAGAAATCGGAATTAGAGCTTGATAATGGAAGCTCTCAAACTCCGTATGAGCTGGGAAAACATCTTCCTTGGCCTCATTGGTATAGTGGGAGGTAGCATCATCGATTCGGGCCTGAACCTCCTCCAAAGTGCTTGCAGGTAATCTGGTCACTGAGGCCATTGGTCAAGTTCTGGAATAAATATTCCGCCCAAGACACTTGTTTAATGCCGCTTCCTCGGGCCCCCGTCTGCTGCATGCAAATGTGGAAGTGACACATGACTTCCCAAAGAGTAGCATAAACTTCGGGGCTGGTCCTCTTTAAGATTTTAAGTTCCGCTGATCCCGGAACAAATTCTTCATACGGTAAATCCCCAAGAAGAAGACCTGAGACTTCATGCATCTCGTGGAGAGCGAAGCCTAACTCTCCCATGTGGGTGAAGAAAGTACAAGTCTCAGGATTATACTTCTCCAATATGGAGAAGAAATGAAAGTGGCTCTGGATAATCCTGAACTTAGTAGCCCGTACGGGAATCTACAATCCAGCTCGAGCAAGAGGGGCTTCCAATTCCTCCAAAACAAACTTGGTCATCCGGGTCCACCACCCCGTCACCGGAGAATGAACCCAGCCAAGAGTTCTAAATCCTTGCGCGGAAAATTCTCCTTTCTTTGCCAGAAATTTCTTGACAAAGGTGTTCGTCAGACTGGCCACTTTACCGACGGGATATTCCTTAGCGAATAAACCTGGCCGTAAAGCTGTCACCTGCCTGTTGTAACCAAGTGTGACCTGGCCGTAAAGCTGTCACCTGCCTGTTGTAACCAAGTGTGCGGACCCCTTGAAAAGTTAGGGTCCCAAGAATGACTCCATCCTGATCCTTAACCAAGGGTCCCAAGAATGACTCCATCCTGATCCTTAACCAGAGGCCAATCCATACGCCTTGGGATGGAAGCATACTGGAAGTAGGATATGGGGAACATGCTTTCCATATTGGGCAAAAAGAGGTTGCGGTCCCCAACTTTCCGCAGCCACTTGTAGTCCCCATCATAAGTAGCGCTGGTCTCGAAGTCAACAAAATCCCCGAAGAGGAATCCAGGTTTGACTATTGGCTTACGGCTCGGATTTTCAAGTCGGGCATCCGTGACCAATATCCTAAGGGTCTTAGGAGAAGCTTGGGTGATTAGTTCCACGCGGCTCTTTTCCTTAATTCGGAAAACTGGGAGTTCTTGGCGCAGGTTGAAGGTCATATTCGAATCCACACCACCTTCATGCCCAAAATGGTGGCGAAAAGGAAGAGGCTCGCTGGTATGACGCACTGCAAAATGAAGAAAAAAGTTAGACAACTTAAAAACAAAGCTCAGACGCGAAGGTCGAACCTCGCGTCGAAAATCTCAGACGCGAAGGTCGAACCTCGCCTCGAAAATCTCAGACGCAAAGATCGAACCTCGTGTCAAGAATTCAAGACGCGGAGGTCGAACCCCTCGTCAAAAATACTAAACGACGGAGTCCAGCCCCGCGTTATCGAAACGAGTTTCCTCGTTGATCCAAAGATCAAAACTTGTCAAAGCAAGTTTAATGACCACGAAGGCCGTACTCACCGCCGATCAGAGGAAGCTGGGACGACACGTTCGCCTGAGCAGCAGCGCCGCCGGCCGGCACAGACGGCGCCGACCCCTGAGCCGCGACAACATCGGACTTGGAGGGATGAGGGACAACCTTCTTGGGTGCCATGGAGCCTAGTCGGAGGAGATGAACGGTGTTCGCCGGAGATGAAAACGAAAATTTTCGTCAATGTTTCAAGAAGAGTCGAATGACTCTTGATTTGACCTCCAGCGGTCTATTTATAGACAGCTGTGAGTTGTCAAATCGTAACGGACGGGATTCGAGGCCAGAATCCCACCCAAACTCGACCCTAGCGTTCGAGTTGGTTGGAATTCCAAAACGCAAGGCTCACCTACGCGTTCAAACTCTCAAGCACTGAGTTCACCCACGCGTAATGATCGACAAGAGATACGACAACCATCAAGATGACCAAAATAGAGAAGAAACAGGCGACTCCACTGGGGAGTCTATCAGATGGGTGCATGCAGATTACAATCAGCAACGCTAAAACCATCGGATTCAATTTGGAGCGCACCTCATTCTTCATTATCATCAAGGCTCAAAAGCTGTTTCGTTTGGTTCGAGGAATCAACATTTCAACATTCCGACAACCAGTTTCGCGATGTTTTCAAATTAGACAGAGCGAACAATTAATCTACTAAATTTTGGGATCCAAAGTATTCCGAAAATTCATCGCAGTCAACCGCGAACTTTCGAAAACTTTGGAGGGGGTTCTGTAGGCTGTCTAAAAATGCCAATGGATAGCTAATCCCTAACAAGCCCCGACAACGGAAGTTACAATCAGACGACTTTCTAATCACTGTATCCGCAACTCAACAGTCGCTACAAATACGGCCTCATATTTGAGATGATTGATCTTGATGGCTGCGACAACAACATGACTAATATTATATTAGCAACTATTAGAGATGCTGATGAGCAGTGTAATGATTTCAGAAATAAAAGGTTGGACTTAGTTGGTGAGTTGCTTGGTAGAGAGCTGTGGGTAAATATTCGTCTAAAAATCACTATGGATGATTGATTCCCGTCAAGTTCCAACAATGAAAGCTACAATCAGATAGCTTTCATGCCGAAGCTGCAAATGGAAGACTTTTCACATAGATCGAGAAGAGTTACAATCCAACGACGCTTCCGACAACTGATGAAAACTCTATTCAGCAGTCTCCACAATCTACAGTGAAAGTTACAATCTGACGACTTTCACACCCCACAATAGCTAAAGCTAGGATTACTGAACAACGGTCCTTACAACGCTCTATAGAAGAGGTTACAGATCAACTAACCCCTTTTAAAATGCGGAAGTCATCCCCGCGTCATAATTTTGGAAATGCAGGCGACCCCCGCGTTTCCTAGCTATATTAAGCCAAACGTGAGCGACCATCGCGTTCCGGAGGTTCAACCAACACCGACCCCCGTGTTCCCAAGCGACCACAAACCAAAACGCGAGCGACCCTCGCGTTCATTGATGTTCAGCCAACACCCAACCTCGCGTTTCAATTCTAAGAGGCGACGTTGGGTTCTGAACGCCAGATTGGGCGTTTGACTCGTTCAAATACGAGTCGAACGGTTTCAGAACTGTTTCCCCACGATCTAAGGAAATCACGCCCACTTAGGAGCGGATTTAGAGGGCAGTTACAACCTCTTATCCACCTATAAAAACTCAACAAACTCAACTGAGTTAAGGGCTGGCTCTTATCCACTGTCACTTGAAATCGATTCCGCCACAATGCGGCGAATCTCCTTCAAGTCTCCTTGATGTACTTCAAAAAGTTTTCAAATCGTGTAAGCACTATCAAAATAAGCAAGTTCGTTAGAAATACATGGTTCAAAAGCATTATGCAAGAATTCTAACACTAACTTGTTTATTGTAAATATTTTTTTATCATGATTGCTCCACTTGAATTTTTTCAAAGTGGGCACAATGCAAGCATAATCAATAACTTCTCACAAATTGATATTTTTAGATTGAACAAATATTTTAAATCTAAAGCACCATTGATCATAAAGGAAGTTTCTATATTTTGAAGCAACATTAGGATCATAGCCTAAACAAGATGCACCATTCATATCCATAATTATAATTATATGCAAGCAAGATAAATACAATCAAAACTAGATTAGCACAATAAAATAACTTGGATATTTAACTCAAGACGATTAGATCTTAAATCAAAGAGTACCAAGCTCTGATACTAATTTTTAGCCCAAATATCACTAGGAAAGAACCCTAGAGGGGGGTGAATATGATTTATGCTAATCTAATCCGATTTAATACCAATAAAAACTAATTAACAAATATCCTAGCAAATTAGATATGCAACACTTAATATGTAAGGATATGACACTAAGGGTGATATAAACACAAAGCAATATAAACAAGATAGTGGATAATATAAACAAAGAGCAATTGACAATGGCGACAAGAATGCAATGAACACTAAACACAAATGAAACATCAAAGCAAACTCAAACACAAACAAATGATCACGGAGTTCGGACCTTTCGTCCTACGTCTCCGCTCCCCACTCCCGGGGAGAAATTCACTACACAATCGGGTTTTCAACGTTCACCCAAATAATGTTTACACCATATAATATCGGTTTTTAACGCTCACCGATCAACGTTCATAATCACTCATAATGTAACTACATAACTGCCACCTCAAGTGTTGGCCTTTCACATGTCTCTCTCAAGTACTCAGAATTATTACCTCTCACTAGGCTTGACTACATACGCCACTCCTCTTGGGACCGACCACGTCTCTCACCTCTACACTCCTCTTGGTGTATTTGTGTAATACAAAGTGAACCTCACAAATTAACGCTCAATACAACAAATGTTTGTTCTCTACTATGGATGACAACATAATGAAAGCTCACAGTCTAAACAAAGAGAATAAATCGAAACTAAACTCAAATATAAAATCTAGCTTAAAAACAATGATAATTAATCAAATAAGTATATAAATGTAAAGCTAGAGTTTGAGTTTAGAAAACTTCTCCAATGAATGACAAGAGAGAGAGATGAGTTGAAGCTCAAACACCAAATGATGATCTCTTCTTGCTCTTGTGAAAATTTCTTCACAAACTTATACAAAAACTTTAAACACTTTTAAACAAAACTTAAAACCATTGTAAAACTTGTTTTTAAACACTCTTGATTATTTTAGAATGTTAGAGGGCAAGGGGTATATATAGGATCATAAGACAAAACCCAAAAACTAAGAAAAACCAAGCAAAAAGACAAAATAACGGAAACTCAGCAAACTGGAAAACTAGTCGTTATGAGGCCGTCAGTCGACTGATCTGTTCATCAGTCAACTGATGAGCTGACCGTTACAGGCCAACAAACACCTCATCAGTTGACTGATGAACTCGTTAGTTGACCGATGACCTCTTCAATCGGCTGATCAATTGACTGAATAAAAAAAGATTTTTTTTGCAATTCCAGGCGATTTCTTCAGTCGACTGAACACTTGCATCAGTCGACTGATAACATAATATCAACCTGTAATGAATAGTAAAACCAATTTTTAAACTACATTTAAAAATAGCAAGTAAAATCTAAAAATTGTAAAACTTTAGGAAATGATTGTAAAACTGATAATAAACATGTTACAAAAAGTATTTTTGGAATTGCACTTCCCATTTATAAAATCTCATCATTTTGCAAAAATACACAAATACATGTTTGTATAAACACTTGATTTTTTTTTTTGACTTAAAAAAGTTTTGTAACATTATAAAATGATTTTATAGACTTAATAAAAGATGTATATAATGATTGTTAAGTCCATAAACCAATAACATAATATTTTCATAAAAACATCTATATTTTGATAAAATCAATAAATATGTGTGTGTGTGTATAATTGAGCTGCTTGAAGTATTTGTAGGCTGTCTAAAAATCCCAATGGATAGCTAATCCCTAACAAGCCCCGACAACGGAAGTTACAATCAGACGACTTTCTAATCACTGTATCCGCAACTCAACAGTCACTACAAATACGGCCTCATATTTGAGATGATTGATCTTGATGGCTGCGACAACAGCATGACTAATATTATATTAGCAACTATTAGAGATGCTGATGAGCAGTGTAATGATTTCAGAAATAAAAGGTTAAACTTAGTTGGTGAGTTGCTTGGTAGAGAGCTGTGGGCAAATATTCGTCTAAAAATCACTATGGATGATTGATTCCCGTCAAGTTCCAACAATGAAAGCTACAATCAGATAGCTTTCATGCCGAAGCTGCAAATGGAGGACTTTTCACATAGATCGAGAAGAGTTACAATCCAACGATGCTTCCGACAACTGATGAAAACTCTATTCAGCAGTCTCCACAATCTACAGTGAAAGTTACAATCTGACAACTTTCACACCCCACAACAGCTAAAGCTAGGATTACTGAACAACGGTCCTTGCAACGCTCTATAGAAGAGGTTACAGATCAACTAACCCCTTCTAAAATGCGGAAGTCATCCCCGCGTCATAATTTTGGAAATGCAGGCGACCCTCGCGTTTCCTAGCTATAATAAGCAAAACGCGAGCGACCATCGCGTTCCGGAGGTTCAACCAACACCGACCTCCGCGTTCCCAAGCGACCACAAACCAAAACGTGAGCGACCCTCGCGTTCATTGATGTTCAGCCAACACCCAACCTCGCGTTTCAATTCTAAGAGACGACGTTGGGTTCTGAACGCCAGATTGGGCGTTTGACTCGTTCAAATACGAGTCGAACGGTTTTAGAACTGTTTCCCCACGATCTAAGAAAATCACGCCCACTTAGGAGTGGATTTAGAGGGCAGTTACAACCTCTTATCCACCTATAAAAACTCAACAAACTCAACTGAGTTAAGGGCTGGCTTTTTGAAAACGGAGAGGCAGTAGCAGAGAGGATTCTGGAGGATCTCAACTGCACAGAAAGGCAGGAGGGGCGAATCCCTTGGAGATAGAAGATTTGAAACAAATTCAGAAGATCAAATCTAAGAGGATTCTTCAACAACAGAAAATCTGCTTGGTCATTAACCGAATTTTTGGTTCTAACAACTCTCTTCACAGAGTTCTAACTCGCTCAGAGTTCTTAAACTCATTAAAGAGTTATCCATAAAACTTTCCACAGAAGTTCATCATTCCTACGAGATAAAAGACGGTCGGATCGTCAACGTAGAGAAAATTCGACGCGAACAATCGAAGGAGGCACTGCATCGCTACTGAGAAGAACCCAGTTTTAAACAAAGGGGAGAACCAAATTCGTTCTCTTCTCTTTTGTAATTTAAACAAAGGGGAGAACCAAATTCGTTCTCTTCTCTTTTGTAATCAAATTGTAACCGGAATCAAAGAAATACAAGTCAATTTTCTTTTGTTCTCTTCATTGCAATTTTTCCAACATACAATATTAATACACAAGTATAAACACCTAAACTAATATACCAGGAAATGATCTTCATGACGCTCGATCTTGGTAACATGGATAACGCTTGAAATTGAATTTTTGACTTGAATTGCATTGTTTCACTCCACTATTCTGCCACCCTGTATCGGATATAATCGTTATGACGCAATTCCATCCAACCTCCAATCATATTGTTTGTCTAGAATACCTAATAAGAAAACATAAACACTAGACAAACAACTTTAAGAATTATTTGTAATCATCAAAATAATATTAGGAAGTATGCTCATAAACATGAGGCCAACAACTAATGTCCCTTAACAAGTGCCTCTAGGGCACTTGTGAACAAAACCTCGACAATCTTTGCATTAATCACCATATTTGCTCTACGAAAAGTTGCCAATGTCTTTATGTTGGGATTGTGTCTTTGATTCTTTGTAGAACTTCATAAGAATTATATAGAGTTAGAGATCTATCATGATTAGGAGTTTGGGTTCCATCATGATTAGGAGTTTGAATCCTATTCTAATTAGGAAGTTAGGCTAGATATAGAGTTTTGATTTCCCTATATATATTCTTCTATTGTTAGAAGAAAAACTAAGAAGAAGAGAGTATGAAGAAAATGTAGTAGAGAGAGAACTAATATTCTTGTAGTCTAGGGCTGACAGAGGGCGTAGCCTGATTCAAGAATATTGTACGAGAGGCGAGGGTTTCGTGATATTTATCCGTGCAAAAGATTACAAAGCATGGGCTTTGGAGATAATATGAAAGTTGATTATGTATATGAGGTTGAGAGATGAGAGTTGAGTGATTCCTCTTGTAGTTCTCCTTGATACATAGTGGATTTCTTGTGTTGTTGCTCGTGGACGTAGGTCGACTGAACTACCTAAATCCCGATGTTCTTTTTTCTTGATTGTGATCGTTTTATATCACGTTGATTATGGGTTAGCATTGGAGTTGCACATATTGTAGTAGGCAGGGAGAGTAAAATTCCCCAACAAGTGCTATCAGAGCTATGTTGATGGATCTGGGAGCGAATTCGCAAGATAGAAGATGACGTCGTGCAAGATTGAAGATCAACGTTATAAGAACGGCATAATGTAGTGGCCGAGAACTGAAGATGGATACTCTAGCAGGAACACTGTAGTGACACGGCGGGTACTGTTCACACAGGTCTAACGGTTGATATTGATTTTTCTTTTGATCGAGGATTTGGAGGCGGATTTTGATGATCCAGGAGTCGTTCCTAGGATTTTTCGATGTGCTGAGTTCGTTTTTGGTATTATTTTTATTAAATTCAATCTCTATGGTAGGTGATTTGAATTTTGATCATGGTTAGAGAATGATGACTTCTACGGGCCCGAGGTTTGATATTTCGCTATTCAACGGCAAGACAGATTTGATGGCTGATTAGGCAAACGAGTATGTGACAGATGAGACTAGTATAAATAATCTGATGTGATCCTAACAGTAGAGTTATCAATATATAATTATTCAGAGCCATCACGGGAATAGGAGTTGATTGGTATGTAGACTCGAGGACGGTAGTACCAAATTAGGTGGAGTTTGCAAGCAAGTACGATTGAGTGATACACAAGTTGATGAAGATGGTGACATTGGACTTGAAGACGATGATCGCTCATATTCGGTCCAAGCCAAGTGATGGAGGAGATAGAGGCATCCGACTCATAATGTGGAATAGGAGAGGTGCACCGATATGATTCGAGACTAGCGATGCAGGTGGAGCACAAGGAAAAAAAGTAGGGGGAGGCTATTGTCAGGCTCAAGTTGGGAGAATAAGCATGGTTGATTTGTTTCTAATATAAGAGGTAGAGAAGATCACTTGGTGCACACAAGAGAGGTGGAGGCACCACGGTGAAGCAGATGATAGTGAGGGTCACGAGACAACCAGTTGGAGTGCAGGTGTTCTGATTAGGAGTGTGGCTACTTCGATTTTTGAAGTGTGAAATAAATAGAAGACTCTAGCTGGAGAGGCAAAGTTTCAAGACGACGATGATATATCTTTAAGGGAGTTTGGGAATCAAATCCAAGGTGGATATTATTAGGATTGTGTCTTTGATTCTTTGTAAAACTTTATGAGAATTAGATAGGTTTAGAGATCTATCATGATTAGGAGTTTGAATCCTATTCTAATTAGGAAGTTAGACTAGAGATAAGGTTTTGGTTTCCTTATATATATTCTTCTATTGTTGGAGGAAAAACTAAGAAGAAGTGAGTAGAGAGAAGATGTAGTATAGAGAAAGAACCAATATTCGTGTAATCTAGGGTTAGCAGAGGGCGTAGCCTGATTCAAGAATATTGTGCTAGAGACGAGAGTTTCGTGATCTTTATACGTGTAAAAGATTATAAGGAGTGAGATTTGGAGATAATATGAGAGTTGATCATGCATGTGAGTTTGAGAGATTGAGAGACGAGAGTTGAGTGGTTCCTCTTGTAATTCTCCCTGATACATAGTGGATTTCTCATATTGTTTCCTGTGGAAGTAGGTCGAATTTGGTCGACCGAACTACGTAAATCTCGGTGTTCTTTTTTTCTTAATTGTGATCGTTTTATATTTTGTTGATTGTGGGTTGTCTTCGGAATTACGCTTATTGTAGTAGGCGGAGAGAGGGAAATTCCCCCAACACTTTAATACAAACTCGTACAGGTTGACAATCATATTACTCTCTCCTAGACTTTTTATCATAAATGAACTTTTGCGAAACGCACCGGCCTCCGAAAGACCATGCACCACATATATATTCTCAACTGACCGCTTTCGGAAAAACAGCGTGACATGACCGTTGCCTTTTTAGAATTCAATATGTCATGATAACTTGCAAAATATCACTTAGGGGTGGGGGGGTTGGGAAAATTCAAAATATGAATGATTATATATACATGGGAGACTGGGACTTTACCTAAAGCTAGGGCACAACAATCATTCAGCGAACCAAACCCCACACTGCATAGGCACAAAAATGTTTCCCTCCCTCTGTCTCCTCCTCGCCCTCCTCCTCCTCACCGCAGCCCTCTTCCTCTCTCGTCGACGCAGGTCTCCGCCTCTCCCCCCGGGCCCCACCGGCCTCCCACGGCCTCAAGGGCTTCGCCTTCACCCCCTACGGCGACTACTGGCGCCGCGTCCGCAAGCTCTGCATCACCCACATCCTCAGCGGCCCAAAGATCGCCTCCCAGCGGGCGGTGCGGACAGAGGAGATCGACCGGTTCGTCCAGACCCTGGCGGCCGCGAGCGAGACGCGGTCGGCGGTGAATTTGCAGACGCTCCTGTGGGACCTGGTGCATGATGTGGTGTCGAGAACGATCGTGGGGAGGAGGTACGAGGCTGGGGATGAGGAGGGGGATAAGTTCAGGGCGTGCACTAAGGAGCTTATGGCTTTGCTCGGGTGTTTCAATGTTAATGACTTCATTCCGCTGCTTAAGCCATTCGACGTGCAGGGGTACAGCAAGAGGTTGCATAAGCTGCACCTTGAGTTCGACGAGTTGCTGGAAAAGATTGTGGACGAGCATCAGAAGGCTGAGAAGAAGGGGGAAGGGGAGATGAAGGATTTCGTGGATGTTTTGTTGGAGTTGATGGAGACTGAAGGGGAGGCTGATGGGGTCACGTTTGATCGCCTCACCGTCAAGGCCGTCGTGTTCGTAAGTACAATAATTAATTTTAACTTGGTCAGGTTCGGTCTCGATCAGACTTTAAAGAGTTGACCCATTTATTAAGTCTTATACATGGGGAGAAGACAAAGTTGAGGTACTTTGACTTGTATACATACTTACAAGATGACTATTGACTTGTACATATATTCACAAGATGACTAAATTAATAAAATCCTATGACTAGTCAAAGGTGAAAATAATTTCTTTCCTCCAAATGGTACAAGTTGAAATATAGAAGAGGCAGCATAATCCCCTTTGTTTTTAACAATAACGTACATCATTGCGTTTCATCTCGTGCTCATTTACTCTCTCCTCATGTTCGTTTACCAAAGGACATGCTAGAGGCTTCCATGGACACGATGCGCATACCAGCCGAATGGGCCCTAGCTGAGCTCATCAAGCACCCACGGATCATGCGAAAGGCCCAAAAAGAACTCGAAACCGTCGTGGGCCTCCACCGAAAAGTCGAAGAAACTGACTTACCGAAACTCGAATACCTGCACATGGTCCTGAAGGAGACCCTGAGGTTCCACCCCCTCGCGCATACCAGCCGAATGGGCCCTAGCTGAGCTCATCAAGCACCCACGGATCATGCGAAAGGCCCAAAAAGAACTCGAAACCGTCGTGGGCCTCCACCGAAAAGTCGAAGAAACTGACTTACCGAAACTCGAATACCTGCACATGGTCCTGAAGGAGACCCTGAGGTTCCACCCCCTCTCAGGATTCATGTTCCACCACGGAACCGAAGAATGCGTCGTCAACGGGTATCGCATACCGAAGGGTGCCAACGTGATGATCAGTCTGTGGTCGATAGGCAGAGACCCTGCAGTGTGGGATAACCCAGAGGAGTTCAGGCCTGAGAGGTTCATCGATAACAACATCGAATTCAGGGGAGACTTTCGACTGCTTTCGTTTGGGTCGGGACGGAGAATGTGCGCAGGGATGCAGCTTGCTTTGATTTGGACTCCGTTGATAATAGCTCAGATGATTCATTGCTTTGATTGGGAGCTTCCTGATGGAGTACAGAAGTTGGATATGAAAGAAGCTTATGGATTCACTCTGCCACGAGCTGATCCGTTGAAGGCTATACCCAGGAAACGTCTGTTGGATATGTAATCGGAGACGGTCTATGAAGTTTAAGAAGATGCCGGTATGAGCGCCACATACGTACCAAACTGGCCTATGGTTTAATTATCTGCAATAAGAAATGATCATATATGTAATTTTCCCCATATCATATATGTAATTTTCCCCATGCATGGGACTAGTATTACCACGTTGTTGTATCAATTATATTGTAATGTTATGATTTTAATGGTTGTATATCGCTTGCGCTCTAAAAAGTTATGCCGAGGATTATAAATATTATTCCGCTCTTTATATAAAGGAAGAATATTGGGGATGTATTATAAGCTGTACTCTGATAAAATCGTTATGTGTCCCTCTTTAATTTGTTAAATTTCAGTTTTTATAGAGAGGGTAGATTAGTGATTAGATGTGAAGGTACCTGTTTGTGGAAAATTTGAAGTAAAAAGAAATGAAGGAAAATTGATCTGTATTCCTTTAATCTTAGTTACAATTGGATTTCCTGATTACAAAAAAGAGGAGAATGAATTTGATTCTCACATTTGTTTAATTCTGGGTTCTTCACGGTGGCGATGAGATGCCTCCCTCGAATGCTCGCGTCGAGTTTGCTTCTCGTTGACGATCCGACGTCTTGTTTCACTGGAACATGATCTTCTCCTCACGATTTAACGTTGTGGAGAACTCTGAACGAGTTTGAAACTCTATGAAAGAGTTGATTTAACCGAAATCGGTCTATAAGCCAAGGATGAAGAAATCTCCTGTTACCGAACGTTGCTAAGGGATGACGTCGATCTCCTCAAAAGCCTGCCCAAGGATCTCTTCCGTTGCTGCCAAGAAGTTCCAACAGACCCCCCCTGAACTGAATTGATTTTTAGTTATTTATAGGGGATTAAGGGGTGTAACCACCTCCTTAATTCGCTCCTAAGTGGGGCTAATGGTATGTAACCGCCCCTTAAATCACTCCTGAGTGGAGTTGTGATCCCCTCAGATCGTGGGAAACGGTTTTGAAACCGTTCAGCTGTCAAACGCAAAATTCGCGTTCTGGTGTGAATTCTGCGTTCAAACGCAGTGTCTGGAAGCTTGAACGCAGTGTCTGAAAGCTCGGACGCAGCGACTGGAAGCTGCGTTGGCATCTTGTTGGAAGTTGCGTTTGGCGGCTTGGAAGCTGCGTTGGCAGCTTGTTAGAAGCTGCGTTGGCAGGATTTAAGAGCTGCGTTTGGCAGCGGATAGAAACTTTGTTGGCAGCTTTGGAGGCTGCACTTGAGCTGCGTTCGTGGCTATGAACATGGTGCGTCTTGATGCTGGTTCGCGGGGAGGACTTCCACGTCTTGGTTTGAAAAGACCGTCGATTTGTAGTCTCTTTCTGTCAGAGCGTTGCAAAGATCGTCATTTTGTAATCTTTGCTTTAGCTCTTTGATATGTGAGAGTCGTCAGATTGTAACACTCGATGTTAATTGAAGGCTGTTGATTAGAGCTTTCATCAGTTGTTATGAAGGTCGTCAGATTGTAACCTTTATCGATCTACGTGAAGCTTTCATCAGTTGTTATGAAGGTCGTCAGATTGTAACCTTTATCGATCTACGTGAAAGTCTTCAAATTGTAGCCTTCTAGAAGTCGTCAGATTGTAACTTCCATCATCGGTGTTTGATGGGGAATCAACTATCTATTGTGATTTTTAGACAGCCTACAGTACCGTTTGGCAAAGGGTTAAATGAGGGGTTAAGGAGACTTAACCCCTTCTTAACCCGTCAAATACAAAAAATCTATACAATGGTTAAAGTGAGTTAACTCACCATAATTTGTCGAACATAAAAAATATATAGAAGGGTTAAGTTAATCCCTCTAGAGGTAATAAAATGAGTTAACCCCTCAAAATAAGCGGTTTACTAATACTCCTATTTAGAAGGATTAAGAGTTAACCCTTCTAATTATAAAGAAAATAATTGTTATTCCCAAACACTAAAACTGATCACAAAAGCTAAAATAAAACTTATTTAACGGGTTAATAATTTAGTCATTCAGATTATCGAATGGGCTAAGTATATTAATCCTTCTCTTTAACCCTTCTTCCTTAACCCTTTGCCAAACGGGACCGAAGTGTTTATATCTACTAATAATAAATTAATGGATACTATTTTTAGAACGTACGTTGACTGTCAAATTGAGATGAGACTAAAATCATAAATGAGCAAGAGAATTAAATGAAGGTATCATAAATAATGAAAACCATGATTTGTTATACTATGAGCATAAAAAGGTTTTAAAATAAAATAAACTATATAAAAGAGTAATGTAGCGAAAACATAATCAAAAGAGATAACTACTTGTTCTCGTATGAGTAAAATGACACAAACCCTAGAAAACCATAGGAATAGAAAACTTCCTAAAATAATAATAATAATTCTTCTAAAGATTTTCAAAATTTTGTTCCCCTTACATAGGGTGTAAAACAATGCAAAAGTACAAATAAAACCTTTTCTGAAGCAAATAGACTTCCTAGAAATAAAAAAATGTTTCATAAGAACTAGAGACTAGAGTAGACCAAAACTCTTTGACACACAGTTTGAGCCTAAATACAATTTCCCTTGATTCTAAAACTCAATTAGAATGAACTTGTCATTTTGGAATATTAAAGGATTAAACAAATCCTCTAAGCAACGTTTGGTTAAACATCATTTGTTGCAATATCATCTTTCTTTTCTTGCTCTTCTTGAAACTAAAGTCAAGGATGCAAATTTGTCTATCACTGCAAAGAAAATTGAGAAAAATTGGCAGTGGCTATCTAATGTAGGGAATTCAGGTAAAGCCAGAATCCTTGTTATGTGGGATCCCTATATTTTGGATGTTCAAGTAGTAAAAATTTCTCAACAGCATATCACTTGCTTAGTAAAATCTGTTGATGGGAAATTAGATTGTTTCATTTCTTCTATATATGGCTTCAATCATTTGGAGGCTAGGCAAGATTTGTGGCTTGATCTCTGCTATCTTCACCAAAATTTGGGGAATTCTCCTTGGCTCCTGTGTGGAGATTTTAACACAATGATTAACAATGAAGAAAAGTTGGGTGGGGTTGCTTTAACTACAGCTGATACAAATGATTTCAAGTCCTTCATTGAAGATTGTCAGCTCAGCCACCTGAAAACTCTGGGTTGCTTTTATACTTGGAGCAATAAACATGAATCTGGTTCAAGAATTTGGTGTAGGCTTGACAGGGCTTTGGTTAATGGCTCATGGATCAATTTGTATAATTCTAGCCATGTTGAATTTCTGCAGCCAGGTTTATCTGACCATTCTCCTGCTTTTGTCTCAATTTATGATGATTGTGTTCAAGGGAAAAAGCCTTTTAAATTTTTCAAAATGTGGACAAAGCATCCTAGCTTCATTCCCATAGTTTCAAAAACTTGGCAGTCTACTGTTGAAGGATACAAAATGTTCTCAGTCTGCACTAAACTTAAATTGCTTAAGGGTAATTTGAAGGAGTTAAATAAGAAGCACTTTTATAATATCACTGAACAAGTCCAAAGAGTCAGAGTTGCATTAGAAGAAATACAGAGGAATCTCCAAGCTGATCCTTTCAATTCTTCTCTTGTAAACCAGGAAAAGGATTGTTTATCTTCCTATAAGAGACTATTGGACTGTGAACTATCTTTTTATCAACAAAAGGCTAGAATAGCCTGGAGTTTACAGGGTGATAGGGGCACCAGTTTGTTTCATGCAATTACAAAAAGCAACAAGCACAACAATATAGTGATGGTTCTATATAACACTAATGGAGATAGAATCACTGATGGTGAAGGGATTGTAAATGAATTTGTCTCTTTTTATAGGAAGCTAATGGGGTCTGCTGTTGTTACTGCTCCTCCTGATATGGATATCATAAATTCTGGTCCTGTTCTGAATGCACCTCAAGCCAAGGAATTATCTAGACCAGTTACAAAGGATGAAATCAAAACTGCCATCTTCTCTATGGCTGAAAATAAAGCTCCAGGTCCAGATGGGTACAATGTTTTATTTTTTAAATCTGCATGGGCTATTATTGGAGAGGAGGTCACTATGGCTATTGAGGAGTTCTTCAGATCTGGTAAACTATTAGGTATGGTAAACTCCACCTCAATTACGCTTATTCCAAAGGTACATTGTCCTAAAAATCCTTCAGATTATAGGCCTATCTCATGCTGTAATAGTCTTTATAAGTTTATCTTAAAAATTATCACCAATAGAATCAAGACTGTTATGGGGTATATTGTAAATGATGCTCAAAGTGCATTTGTAAAGGATAGACAGATCTCTAGCAATATCAAATTGGCTCATGAACTGGTGAATAGCTACAATAGGAAGCATCTCTCTCCAAGAGCTATGCTTAATATTGATATAAGGAAGGCCTTTGACACCATCAGCTGGTCTTTTCTGTCTGATCTACTTCATGGTTTGGGATTTCCACGGGTCATGATTGGTTGGATATTGGCTTGTATTACCTCTCCAAGTTATTCTTTATCTCTTAATGGTTCTCTCTATGGCTATTTCAAAGGCAAACATGGCTTAAGACAAGGAGACCCCATTTCTCCTTATCTATTTATTCTAGGAATGAAGTATCTTTCAAGGAAGTTAGGGATGCTAAAGAATGACAGACTCTTTAAGTTCCATCCCAAGTGTAGTCAGCTCAAAATTACTCACCTAATATTTGCAAATGATCTCCTCCTCTTTGCCGAGGGTGATGTATATTCAGTGCACAAATTATTTCAATGTGTAAAAGAGTTCAGTGCTGCATCTGGACTTGAGACCAATCCAGAGAAATGCTCTGTTTTCTATGGTGGTATAGATGAATCAGTCAAATCCTCCATTAGCAACTACTTAGGGTTCTCTGAAGGTGCTATGCCATTTAAGTATCTGGGAGTTCCTCTCACAACTAGAAAATTGTCTTACATGGACTGCAATTCCCTCCTCTCAAAGATCTCGGAACAATTTCAAAAATGGTTGAATCATGGGTATTTGTCTTATGCAGGTAGATTGCAAATAATTAAGAGTGTAATCCTTGGTGTTCAAATATTCTAGACATCAAATTATATTCTTCCAGCCAGTGTTCTCTAGGAAATGGATGGGTTATGTAGGAGATTCTTGTGGGGGAAATCAGGTCATAATCTAAGAACTCCTCTGGTTGCATGGGAGAGAGTTTGCATGGGGAGGAAGAAAGGAGGTTTGGGGATTTTTTCAGCTCCTAGTTGGAATACAGCTTCAGCTCTAAAATGTATTTGGGATATTCATGTCAAAAAGGAGTCTCTGTGAATTAAATGGATACATGGTGTCTATTTAAAGCATGAGGATATTTGGCAGGTCAAAGCAAGAGCTGGTGACTCTTGGTTGTGGAAACAATTGTTAAAAGTAATGGATAAAGCTTTGGTTTTGTATGGTGGAGTCGAAAATTTGAAATGCCTGATCAGTTCATGCTGCAAGGATGGAAAAATTAAATTGTCTGCATTATATTATGCAATACATTCTACTGCAAATGATGTGGCATGGTTCAAGACAGTCTAGGGGGGATTAAACTTTCCTAAACATTCATTTGTTAGTTGGCTTGCTTTTCAAGATAGACTACTCACATAGGACAGACTTCATAGGAGAGGTGTCATCAATGCAAATACATGCATTCTTTGCTCTGGAGCAGCTAATGAAACAAGAAACCATCTGTTTTTTAGTGTGTTTTTCGGCAAATGTCTGGAATTGTATCATGAGCTGGCTGAACTTTAAATGGAGATCTTGCAATTGGCTTCAGATAGTGAACTGTCTGGAATTGTATCATGAGCTGGCTGAACTTTAAATGGAGATCTTGCAATTGGCTTCAGATAGTGAACTGGTATGCTTACAGGTTGAAGGGTAGGGGGTTAAAGCAACATCTCAAGAAGATGGCTTTGATTACCACTATATATTTCATTTGGAGAGAGCGAAATTTGAGGCTATTTCAGCAAAAGACTAGAAGTACTAATGATTTGGTTAGAAATATCAAGATTGATGTCTTCACATCCATCCTCAACACCCCTTCAATTGCAAGTAGTGATGTTGTTTTGAGTTTGTCTGTTATTTGAGTATCTGTTTCTTTAGGATATTCATTTTGATTCTTCTTTTGTAATCTCAGTTAAGGAATACTGAGTATCTGATGTACATATAATTTTCATACTTGGTTAGTGAATAAAAATTTTTCATTGACCAAAAAAAAAATAGAATGACAATGTAGTTTAACTTTTAGAGCCCTTCCCGAGCTTTCTAGAAATATATAATAATAGCGGTTCTATGGAGAGAATAAAAAATTATGGTTTGTTGAAGTTGCACGTCAAAATCTGGCCAAAAATCATCCTCTTTTCTTGGATCAATCGCCTGAGCTTCACACAATCTGATTTCTCCCAAAAGGCATCAACAATTGCCTCCACATCAAAGAGCAGAATAAAAAAGAAAATAATTTAAATCCCTCCTTATTTTCTATATGAAAAGAGATTAGTGGTTTACTATAGCATTACATCTCGAAAAATTCTCATGTTCCATTCCTTAATTTTGAATTTGAAAAATTGAAATAAAAACTGCACATGCACTTATTTTGTGAGCCATCTTTTTCTTTCTAATTTTAGAATTTCATAAAAGAGAGCATGGTGTTGATGGTGGAAAGACAGTTGAGCTTGTTCGATCTGAGGAATTGCATCATCATGTAGATACTATGAAGGAGAGATGAGTGGTTAATCCATCTAATTTTGAATTGGCTATAATTTTAAAATAAAATTCATCCATGCCTATCATTTCGAGTTTCATTTATACAAATAAAACTTTGGCTCATGTTATCTAATTTTGAATTTTAAATTTAAGCAATCTACTTTTCATCTCATGTGTTATGTCGAGAACACTATAAGAGAATTCAAAGAATTATATCTGTAGGGCGTAAAAAATTGGGTCTCGATGCGAGATTTGTATTGATAAGAATAACTTATTACAAATCAATGAAATCCAAGGTTACAACAGAAGTGGAGAGAGGGCCCTCCTTATTTAACATGGGTTCTTCGGTAGCGATAGGATGCCTCCATCGATGCTTGTGTCGAGTTTACTTCCCTTAGACAATCTGATTGAAATTGCGGCGAGCTCCAAGTACGCGGGCGAGCTTTTGAACGTCGCCCTACGAGTTGCATGCTTGATGGCGAGCTAGACCACTGCAGGTGAGGTTCAAGTTTGTAAGGGTGATCCACGTGTATGCGAGCGGTCTCTAACATTTGCTAGTTAAGGTGATGCCTCGCCTTCACGCGCTCGATCTGAGCCGTTGAATTGGCGGCGCCTTTGATCTCAACCATCGATTTGATGAGAGATCATGGCCCGTGGGTCGTTCTTTTGGAATTCCAAACGCCCCGCCACTCTCTTGGCCGTTCGATTCGGACTGTCGAATTGAACCATTGCAGGCAATCTGTGCCGCTCGTATCGATAGTGATGGCGGATCTTGGCTGTTGAGAATCATTCACATAAGACATTCGTCTCCCTCATTAGGAGACTACTATTCCATCTGAAACTCTCAAGCCTTCGAAGAAAACTTGAATCTCATCCTCATTTTCTCTTCTCTTCGAGCTCGATATGGCCCCCAAATGCAAGATGCTCATCTCCAAGGGGAAGAAGGACACCTGTAAGGACCGTGAATTTTGGTACTAGTTAAAATAATTTTTAGGGTATTTTCAAATATTTAATTATTATTCTTAAAAAGAGTATTTGTATTTTCTCGATTTTGTATAATTTTCTATGATTTAAAAATCTGATTATATATTTATTTAAATAATTTTGATATTTATAAATTTATTTTGTGTGATAAAAATTTCTGAAATTAATTTATTATGTTATCAATACTATTATGTAATATTTTAAATAATATATTGTGTTATTAATATTATTATAAATTATTTCACATAATACATAGTATTATTAATTACGTGTTTTTGGTATAATTTATTGTATTATTTTTATTGTTACATATTATTTGTCGTATTAGTATAACTTGTACGTTTTACTGTATAGATAATTATCCCATAATTATTTGATTTTAAATATAAGTAAATATATTATTATTATTATTATTTATTCTTGTTTAATTATACAATATGGGTATATTTCAACTAATTCGTATCAACTGTTGTATTATCACACCAGGTACGTTTTTAATTGTAGATAAATATTGTGTAATTAGTTTAATTTTTAAATACCCTTAACTATTTTATTTTAATTAATTTTTGTTTAAATTAACCCTAACCCTAAACCCTATATATATATTTTGTTTTTTTCCGCCCCTCTCCTGTTACACAACACCGCCGCCCTCTTTTCCTCTCTTGCTCCCGACATCTGCGAGGCCGCCCACGCTTCACCACCGCCACTGACACATCATGTCTCCACCTACCCATCACCGCCGTCCTTCGCCGCCGCGTCGACGACCGACTCCCTCCGAGGCAGCCCGTGGACCGACCTGCACCCGCGCCTTCCTCCTCCTCAGACCCAGCGGCGTGGACTCCTCCTCCCTGACCGCGCCGCCGCCACTCCAAATTCAACGCCGACCCCAGCAGCAGCGCTCCACACCCTGTTCCTCCGCCGTCGTCACCACGAGCACCCCACCAGGCCGAGATCCCGCAGCCCTCGTCGAGTTCCCGGACATCGCGCACGCAGCCTGTCAGACTTCGACCCGCGTGCGTTAGCGTTCGATTCGTTGCGACAAAACTCCGAGGCAAGATCCCGCTCTCCTGTTTCGTGATTTGATTATTGTACTTTTTTATGAATTATATTGCATAGTTTGCAATCTGTCGTATTTATCTGCGTGGGTTGTTTGCTTGAAGATATTGATCTGCAATATTATATTTGAATAAATAGGGCATTTCTAGAATAATTATTGATTAAAAATTTCATAGTTCGCAAAAGAATCATTTTTAGATATAATATAATTTAAAAGAATTTATTTTGGAAAATGGAATTTTAGATTAATTGTTAAGCAAAATAATTTAAAATGAATTTATTTAGAAGATTATTTTCTTGAAATTCTGTTAGATGTTGTTTATGATTTATATTTCTTATTTTGATTATCTGATATGCGTATGATCATTATTACAATGATTGTTGGCATTTGATTGTTTCACTGTCTGTGATTGGAAGAATTCATTAGGAGTTTATGACTATAGATGACCTGCTACGGACACAGTTAGGATCTAGAATCCCGTGTGTAGGTTAGACCTGGAATTTACGAGAATTGCGGTGAGAAGTCTTGGTCCATGTGAGCGGTTGATAATTGTTGATGTATATTCCGATCCAGCGCTCGCGCTGGTTAAGTTTGTGTAGTCACCGCGGGTGGTCCGAGGAAGTGTGATTTGTGATTGTGATTATTTTCGCAGGCTCGCGCAACCAACGATTCTGTGTAGCGTTGGGGTGGGTCTGAGGTGTCGTTGATATGTATTGTTGATTATTTCCAGGCTCGCGACCAACGAACATTCCTGTGTAGCGTTGGGGTGGGTCTGATGGTGTGTGATTTATGCTTGTTGATTATTTCCAGGCTCGACCAGTGAAATTCCCTGTTGTAGCACTGGGGTGAGTCTGAGGGGGTAGTGGGAAAGTTGTAACGTAAATTATTTGGTGAACATCCGATTTATCCGAGAAATATGAACCTTCGAGTGCTAGTGAGATGTGAACGCAGTGAGTTGTTGATAGATGACTAGTTGTTTTCTTTTCCATACCTAGATTAGATTAATATTTAATTATTTACAATTCGAGACATATGGTATATACATGAGGGTTTCCTTGTTTGGATTATTTCGCTCGACGTACTACGTCTCGAGTTGTAGATTTTTAAGTATTAATTCTAACTATTGTATGATCTTGTTGCTTGGATGATTAGACTAATCGCTAGCTGCATGACCTCGTTACCTGATCGATTTTGGATGCTTTATGTTATCATGTTTTAGTAGTGTTTTCATGTTGATTTGTGGATTTCAGTTGTACGTTCTTTTGTTGTTTCTGTTATCGTATCGTTTTTCGCATTGGATTTCCGTTAGTTCTATTTTTCTTTGTGGGGTCGGGTCTTGCCGTGCGCCATGCACCTGACGTACACCTGTTTTCTCTGGTGTACGTCAGACTTAGGAGAAGAACAGGTTCAGCTAGGAGATCTCCAGGAGCCAGAAGATTCTCAGCAGGAGTGCCTAGCGGATGGAGCAGAAGAAGAAACCAAAGCTTAGTTATTGGTCCTCCGTTTACTTTTGTAGTTCTTCTCATTCCTGTCTGATCAATGTATTACATATTTCTTCAGTTCATTGTTCAGTTTTGTATAAGCGTACGTTTGACCCGTATTTTGATGTTATTTCAGTTCTGGGTTGTTCATTATATTCTTGCTATGTGTGATCGGGGACCTGTGACTTCGCATTGTACTTATTTCTAGACGCTTAGCGTATTGGATTGAGAAGAAAAGAAAAGAGAAAAATAATAATATTGTATATTTCTTCTCAGTCTACTACGTCGCGGGCTTGTTCACGTTCCGGTTCCCGTGTATTTTGGGAAGCGGGGCGTGACAGGTTTTTTTGGTGGCCCATGCAGGTCACGGTCCCGAGTCTCACTAGTAAGAATGTAGTAGACAATTTAGATACATATCATATTTCATCCATAAGACTATTCGTGAGCCCTTATTCCATTTCCTTGATAGATTTCGTTGCGTCCCTATCTTATCACTCTTTGACTCTTGAGCTTCCCACTATTTCTTGTTTCCTGTCTCCTCTACTTATGGATATTGTTCCATATCTGTCCTTAGGTTCTTTCTTATTTTAATTCTGAGGACGGAATTTGTTTTAAGGGGGGTAGAATGTAAGGACCGTGAATTTTGGTACTAGTTAAAATAATTTTTAGGGTATTTTCAAATATTTAATTATTATCATCCTATGTCCCTTATCAAATTTATCTTGGAATCGAGGTAGGGCTTAAACTGGCGAAGAGAAAGTCCGTTGTGGAGGAGTTTGCCAATTATAGCAGTCAGAGAGGAGAAATAAGAGCGGACTTCTATGCTGATGATGATCTTCTCAGGGTCATTCCCCGATAACAACTCCTTAACGAGGACATGAAGCTGAGAAGGAAGCCCTACACAAAGAAGAGAAATTCGTCAAAAGCCTCAATGAGGAAATGAATGGCATTACTCGGTTAATTAAATTATACCTCCTTCCCCTCGAGTCACTGGGGGTAGTGGAGGTGTAACGACTGTAGCTGCATCGACTGGTGGAGTTGGTCGTACAGCCGGCTCAACAGGGTCAGCCTCAACAAAAGCCCCTGTTAGGCACAAAACAGAAACATCATATTTGCATTAGTCAAAGAATTGGCTAGTCCTATATTTAGTTTGAGAAGAGGCATGCACCTTCAAAATAACAGTTTCCGGGAGTCTGAGGGAGTACAGACTCAGGGAACATATCCTGAGCCGGCTGGCCATCGATCTGAGGAGAATCATACATGAAGTTCAGGAAACATATCCTGAGGCGGCTGGCCATCGATCTGAGGAGAGTCATACATGAAGCTGAACATAGAAGTGTCCATAGGCAGGCCCTCCCCATCGAAGTCATCAATCGAAAAATCTGACATAAAAAGATATAAGGGAAGAGGAAGGAAACTATGGCCAATAGAGACAAGTTACCTCTTGAAGATGTACCTGGAATCATCGAACTGGGTCCTTCATTGACAGGCTCCCCAACATGGGCGGTCTCTGCAGGCTTTTCTACCTGGTGCGGTGAGTCAGGCTCACCAGGAGATGCACAATCATCGGGACTCATCTCGCCTTCCTCACGATATCCTGCATAGGATGGGAAAGCATGAGCCAGAAGTTCTAAACGATCAAGAAAATGATCTATAGAATAGACGTTACCTCCGTCACTAACAGGATCCTCATCAGCCAAGTCCATCTCAGATGCTCGTGAATTTGCATGCGGCTTGTGGGCTAATCTTTTCCGCCTATCAGCACGGACAGCAATCGAAGGTCTTGCCCGGGTAAAAGGACGGAATTCGTCGTCACTATTGGTCGCTGTCCCTGAAATATCAAATAGTGGTCAGGAATAGCAACTTGGAAATGCAGAGAAAAAGAAAAAATAGGTGACTAACCTTGCTCCAAATCTGCCTCGTAGTCTTCAGGGTCTCCGCCTGAGGCCTCTCCAGCAGAACTAAAGGCCCTGTGACCTTCTGCATCAAGTCGGCGGGTCTTGCCCTGAGCCCTCTGTGATCGAGCACCGTCCTGGATAACACGAGAATCAAGCTGAGAGGCTTCTTCGGCCACCAACTCTTCGATAGGCTTCACACGGACAGTCTTATTAGCTGCTAGCAACCACTTGCAGCTCAGGAAAGTGAGGTTCAACTGTCGCTCAGTACCTGGGAGACTGAACCTAGCTCCAGTGCAACCAGTCACGGTCCACAACCATGCACGAAGACCGTCCACCAGACCTCCATGAGCCCGAAGCTGCTGGCGCGGGTTCCCAACATAAAGCTGGTCATAACCGAACTGGCGGGCGAATCGGCAAGGTAGATACGGCTCTATGAAGCACTGATTCCCCACCCGGAAAGTCAGGTAACCCGGCCTAATGTTCACTAGCCAATTAAAGCAGCCCATATCCAGATAAGTCCTATACTCCCTCGGCTTCTCCTCATCAATCAAACACTCGCCGTACCGGCTGGAGAACTGTGGAAAGCAAGTGGAGAATGCCCAGCACTTGTGGACTTGTAGCTGACGCCTGATATCGGGGAATCCTCGGCCCTCCCACTCACCATTCTCAAGCAACTGTAGAAAGGGGACAGACTGATCTATGGCATTCGGTATTGACATCACATCGGAACGATGAAGAACGAACCAAGCCATCAAATAAATATACGGGAGCTCTACCTTAATGGTAGGAATCTGAGTCGGTTTATCATCATCTCTCCGTGTAAAAGCACCAGAAATCTGCCGAAGCCCTCGATGAATGTTAGCAACCATCACCGGAAGAAGCGAAAGTTCCTTCTTGTAGGCAAGCTGAACTGCAGGATAGAGCACTTCCAGTGGCAGAGCGTCACCAGACTGATACGGGACCACACATTTCTTCAACCAGATGGCGAGATAACCGGCAAGGAGAGTCATCGGACGAATCGGTGTGGTCGCATGATATAAGAACGATCTGAATTTAGTCCCTGCAGGAAAGCCGCTCTCGGAACTGCTAATGGTATAGGATTGGGCGTTAGTCTTATTCAGCAGCTCATTAACCTCTGAAGGAGTCAGCGGTGCCAGTTCACAAATAGATTGGCCAGAATGGCTCTCCAGATTCCTGAACAAGTATGATGCGAACTGCTTCAGGCTCACATTTGCTTTGGTCCTCTTCGCTAGGGGCTTAGACTGCGCCAAAGCAATGTGATAATGACAAGTGAGGTCCCATAAGGTCTCGTAGCGGTCGGGCATGCGATCCTTCAGCTGACTCAACTCATGGTTGGAGGGAAAGTACTCCTGGTATAACATCTGTCCCATGGGCAAACCAGAAATCTTGTGCATCTCATGTAGAGCCAAGCCCAACTCTCCGTGCCTGGTCAGAAAAGTGTTGGAATCTGGATTGTAAAGCTCGCATAGGGCAAAGAAATGCTTCGCGCTTGTAGGCAAGCCATGCATAGTGGCCCGAATGGCTGCATAAAGACCGCAAGCATGTAACTCCTCGCTCCATCGGCTCAAGACATACTTCGTCATACTCCTCCTCCCTGACCGCCACCGCCGCACCCATCAACCCCGACCAGCAGCAGCGCCTCCACACCCTGTCCTCCGCCGTCGTCATCCACCGAGCACCCCACCAGGTCCGAGATCCCGCAGCCCCTCGTCGAAGTTCCCGACGTCGCGCACCACCGCGTCAGATTCGACCCGCGTCGTTAGCGTCGATTCGTTCGACAAAACCCCGAGGCAAGATCCCGCTCTCCTGTTTCGTAGTTTGATTATTTACATTTTTTATGAATTATTTGCATAGTTTAATCGTGTCGTATTTATCTGCGTGGGTTGTTTGCTGAAGAATATTGATCTGAATAATTGATATGTGATAAATAGCATTTTTAGAATAATTATATGAATTAAAAGAATTTAGTTCGGCAAAAGAATCATTTTTAGATAATTATAATAATTTAAAAGAATTTATTTTGGAAAATGAATTAGTTTAGATTAATTGTTAAGCAAAATAATTTAAAATGAATTTATTTAGAAAAAGATTATTTTCTAAATTATGTAGATGTTGTTTATGATTTATATTTCTTATTTTGATTATCTGATATGCTATGATATTATTACACATGATTTGTTGCATTGATTGTTTCATGTTGTGATTGAGAATCATTAGGAGTTTATGACTATAGTGACCTGTACGACACAGTTAGGATCTAGAATCCCGTGTGTAGTTGACCTGGAATTACGAGAATTGGGATGAGAAGTCTTGGTCCATGTGAGCGGTTGTGATTGTTGATGTATATTCCGGGCTCGCGCTGGTGAAGTTTGTGTAGTCACCGGGGTGGGTCCGAGGAGTTGTGATATGTGATTGTTGATGTATATTCCGGGCTCGCGCTGGTGAAGTTTGTGTAGTCACCGGGGTGGGTCCGAGGAGTTGTGATATTGTGATTGTGATTATTTTCCAGGCTCGCACCAACGAAATTCCTGTGTAGCGTTGGGGTGGGTCTGAGGTGATGTGATATTATGCTTGTTGATTATTTCCAGGCTCGCACCAGTGAAATTCCTGTGTAGCACTGGGGTGAGTCTGAGGGGGGTAGTGGAAAGTTGTACGTAAATTATTTGGTGAACAATCGATTTATCCGAGAATATGAACCTTGACTCTAGTGAGATGTGAACCAGTGAGTTGTGATAGGATGACTAGTTGTTTTCTTTTCATATATAGATCGGGATTAATATTTAATTATTTACAATTCGAGACATATGGTATATACATGAGGGTTTCCTTGTTTGGATTATTTCGCTCGACGTACTACGTCTCGAGTTGTAGATTTTTAAGTATTAATTCTAACTATTGTATGATCTTGTTGCTTGGATGATTAGACTAATCGCTAGCTGCATGACCTCGTTACCTGATCGATTTTGGATGCTTTATGTTATCATGTTTTAGTAGTGTTTTCATGTTGATTTGTGGATTTCAGTTGTACGTTCTTTTGTTGTTTCTGTTATCGTATCGTTTTTCGCATTGGATTTCCGTTAGTTCTATTTTTCTTTGTGGGGTCGGGTCTTGCCGTGCGCCATGCACCTGACGTACACCTGTTTTCTCTGGTGTACGTCAGACTTAGGAGAAGAACAGGTTTAGCTAGGAGATCTCCAGGAGCCAGAAGATTCTCAGCAGGAGTGCCTAGCGGATGGAGCAGAAGAAGAAACCAAAGCTTAGTTATTGGTCCTCCGTTTACTTTTGTAGTTCTTCTCATTCCTGTCTGATCAATGTATTACATATTTCTTCAGTTCATTGTTCAGTTTTGTATAAGCGTACGTTTGACCCGTATTTTGATGTTATTTCAGTTCTGGGTTGTTCATTATATTCTTGCTATGTGTGATCGGGGACCTGTGACTTCGCATTGTACTTATTTCTAGACGCTTAGCGTATTGGATTGAGAAGAAAAGAAAAGAGAAAAATAATGATATTGTATATTTCTTCTCAGTCTACTACGTCGCGGGCTTGTTCACGTTCCGGTTCCCGTGTATTTTGGGAAGCGGGGCGTGACAACACCGCTTCTTCCAACACCGCCGTTGGTGTTGCCGTCGTTGCTGCCACCAACACAACTCTTGGTAAACATGGATTTGGTTGAGATGCCTTGAATCCATGGATTTTTTATATCCGCCCCTCAATCTAGTTGCGCTACACAGAGTATTCGGATGAAACACAGTATTGAGGTCTACGTTTTGCTGATGAAACGCAGTCTTAAAATCTGTGTTTTGATTCTGGAATGCATTCCTGAGAATTGCGTTTAGGTCTAGAACACACTCCTGAGAGTTACGTTCAGTTTCCGAAACGCATTCCTGAGAGTTGTGTTTAGTTTGTGGAACGTGCCCCTAAAGGCGACGTTTTGATTGTACAACACACCGCTGAGGGTTGCGTTTGGCATAAACTGAGCCCACTCCTTCGGAGGAGGGGCTGTTTGAGCAAAAGGAGAGGGCTTCCTTTGGCATAGGAGCAACAATTAGAGCTTTAGTCTCCTTGAAGACTTTGTGGATCATGCGCATAGCCTTGGGGCTAAGGGATCCGAAGGAGAGTAACTCCTCATACTTGGCTTGATCAAACTCGATAATAAGAGTTTCAATGATCATTCCAGCAAGATTGATGTCAGATTGTGCCACCACTTCTTCATTAGTGAAGCTTGTCACCAGCAGAGTCGCCATCTTTTGTTTGGTGGAAAAATTATAATAAAAAAAATGAAAGAATTGAATTTGATTTTTATTCTCTTAATCTCGATTACAATTTGAATTCCCGATTACAAAAGAGAAGAGAATTGATGCAAATCTTCACCTTTGTTTAAGTCTGGGTTCTTCACAGTAGCGATGAGATGCCTCCCTTGAATGCTCGCGTCGAGTTTGCTTCTCGTTGATGATCCGAACATCTTGTTTCACTGGAACGTGGTCTTCTCCTTATAATTTGATGCTGTGGAGAACTTACGTAGCAAGTTTTAAAGAACTCTTGATGAGTTGATAACTCCGAACGAGTTTGAAACTCTATGAAAAAGTTGATTTAACCAAAATCTGTTTGTAAGCTAAGGATGAAGAAAGCTCATGTTGTTGATCTCTAAAGCTCCAGTAATTCCCCTCAAAAAGCCAGCCAAAGATCTCTTCTTCGCTGCCAAGTCGAAGGACTAAATGATCAATAAAATAGGGATCCGAACTCAGTTGAGTTTACTCCTATTTATAGGGGATTAATGGTGTAACCGCCCCCTTAATTCTCTTCATAATGGGGTTGAATGAGGTGTAACTGTCCCCATAATTTGCTCCTAAGTGGGGTAAAAATCCCTCCAAATGTGTTTGAATGAGTCAAACACCAAAAAATGGCGTTCTGGGCCCGAACTCTGCGTTTTAGACTTGAAACGCAGAGTTGGGCCTTTTAGGCTAAAAATGCAGTGTTTAGACAGCGTTGTAAATCTGAAACACAGAGTTGGGACGCAGAGATGAACTCTGTGTTTTGAGTCCACGGACTCTGTGTTTTTAATTGGAACGCTGAGGATGACCTTTGCGTTTTGACTCTGAAACGCGGGCATGACCTCTGCGTTTTGATGTTGTAACACAGGGATGACCTTTGCGTTTTGATGTTGTAACGCAAGG
Organism: Asparagus officinalis; assembly: GCF_001876935.1. Taxonomy (NCBI): domain Eukaryota; kingdom Viridiplantae; phylum Streptophyta; class Magnoliopsida; order Asparagales; family Asparagaceae; genus Asparagus; species Asparagus officinalis. Next base: position 28,627,645 of record NC_033799.1, on the reverse strand, counting down.
ATGACCTCTGCGTTTTGATGTGAAGAAACCATCAATTTGTGGTCTCTTTTGCTGGAGCGTTGCAAAGATCGTCATCTTGTAATCTTCATCTTGGCTCCTTGAAAATATGAGAGTCATCAGATTGTAACTCCCGATGTTAATTGTGAGGGCTGTTGAACTAGAGCTTTCATTAGTTGTTGTGAAGGTCGTCAGATTGTAATATTCACCGATCTACGTAAAAGTCTTAAAATTATAGCCTTCTGGAAGTCGTCAGATTATAACTTTCATCATTGGTGTTTGATCGGGGATCAACTATCTGTAGTGATTTTTAAACAACTTACAATCCGATCATAGCAATAATTATGCAAATGACCCATTCGATTGTAATAAGTGCACTGAAGAGGATGAATTTGTTTATGTTGACCATGTTGATGTGCACGTGGAACATTTGCAAACAAGAGTGAATTATTTAAAGCTTTTTACAAATGCAAAACATTTTTAAACAATGGTTTATTTGGAACATTTTACAACTTAGAAGATTTTTATAATTCATAACAAAATTTTGCAAGATATCCAAATCTATCACAAATATTACACTTAAACACATGTGGTTCTTTAGAAACATTTGGCAAAAGTGAATTTCTTTTTAAATCAAAACAATACTTGGCCAAATGACCAAAACGATCAAAATATTCACACTTATACACATGAGCATGTTTATGGTTATCACTATGTGTGTGTACATATGTATGATTAGAAGAAGCTTGATGGGATGCACAAACATGATTTGGCTTGTTAGGCTTTTGTGTATTATAATAAAATTTAGCAATATGACCTTTACGACTGCAAATTGAACACATGTAAATTTTGTTATACATATGTGCATAGTGTGTAGTTTTCTTGGAAGAATTTTCACGGGACTTTGCACATATGTCCATAAGTTTTTTGTTATTAACAATGCAAGTTTTTAGTGTTGAATCTAAAGAGGATATTCTACTTTTAACATGATTCAACTCATTATTATCCACACAAGTATTATTATTATAAGTAGACATGCATGATCAATTTTGAAAGAAGTAAACTTTTTTCTAATGTTCTCAACTTCTAATATAGCATCACATTTAGCATGAAACAAACTAGCATTTTCTAATTTTAATTTTTCATTGCATTCTTTAAGATTTATATTTTCATTTGCAATGAGATCAAACTTAGTGGCTAGTGTTTCATGAGAGGATTTTAATTCGACATGCTTGTTTTTCATATTAATATAGCTACGTTGCAATTTCTTATACTCATGCTTCAATAATTCATAACCATGTGCGAGTTCATCAATAGTAAGATTATTTTTGTTATCGGACTCACATACCTCACTAGGGCTATCGCCTAGTGGCCGTGTGCATGAAGAGGCTCCTTGTGAACTTGAAGAGGGAGTCGCCAAAGATCGTCATATCGCCTCCAAGTTCCCTTGATGTGCTTTAAATAATTTCCAAATTGTATAAGTACTATCAAAATGAGCAAGTTCGTTAGCAATACATGGACCTAAAGCATTATGCATAAATTCTAACACTAACTTGTTCATAGTAAATATTTTCTTGTCATTTTTGCTCCACCTGGATTTCTCCGAAGCGGACACAATATAAGCATTGTCAATAACTTCCTATAAATCTATATTTCTAGATTCAACAAAAATTTTGAATCTATAACACCATTGATCATAAGGGAAGTTACTATATCTAGGAGCAATATTTATGTTATAGCCTACACCGAACATATCCATAATATACGAGCAAGCAAAATATATAATATCAAAACAAGATTAGCAACAATATTAAAGCTTGGACTATTAACTCAAGGCGGTTAAACCTTAAATCAAGAGCATCAAACTCTGGTACTAATTGAAAGTACCCTAGAGGGGGGTGAATAGGGTTATTGCTAATCTTATTAGATATTAATGCTAATTAAAACTTATTAACAAATATATCCTAACAATATTGATATTCAATTTGATATATGCAAGGATATATGAACAAGAGTAAATAAACAAGTGATAGTACGCAAATGACAAACACAAACACAAGATATGATCACAGAGTTCAGTCCACACAACCTACGTCTCCGCTCCTCACCTCGAGGAGATCTCCACTATCACAACCAGGTTTTCTACGCTCACCCGAATAATGTTTATACCTCACAATATGGTTTTCTAGTTCACCGAAAACTTTACAATCCACACTCTTGCAATCACAATTTACACCCTCTAAGTATTAGTCTCTAGCCCGTGTCTCCCTCAAGTATTAGGAATTACAACCTACCTCTAGGCATTACCATCTATCCCACTCCTCTTGGACAACCCCGTCTCTCACCACATACTTCTCTCGGTGTACAAGTGCGTTACAAAGTGATCTCACAAATTAAGCACAAATACAACAAAATGTTCTCTAATTGGATGAGAACTCAATGTAAGTTCAATCTCACAAATCACAAACCCACAACCCAATATATGATGTATGAAATGCTACAAGCTAAAATAGGGTGTGTGTGATAATATGAGTATAAACAAATTCTAACTCAATTAACAACCTAGCAATAAATGATAATATGAAAATCAAAAACAAATTGCTAGAGAAAGAGTTAGGAAAACTTCTCTATGAACACAGTAGAGGATGAAGAAGATTGAGGATGAATTCCTCCATTGAAAATGTAAGCTTCCTCTTTTGTAAACAAAACACCAAACTCAAACTTGAGAAGAAACAAACTTTTAAACACTTGAAACTCTTGTTGAAAAACCCTCTTGGATAGATGTTCTGATGAGAACAATATGAGTTTATATAGGATGAAAAACCAAGGCACAAAACCCAAGTAAAACCAGTAAAAACGATAAAATAACAAAGGCTGGAAATATACCCGTTGGAGCTGGTCAGTCGACTGACGGGATGCATCAGTCGACTGATGAGCTAACCGTTGTATTCATTTTCTAGCTCATCAGTCGACTGACTATCTTTATCAGTCGACTGGATCATCGGTTGGTTGGTCAGTCGACCGAAACAAAACAGAAACTATTTAATGATTGCATGCACTTTCGTCAGTCAACTGATCAGTCGACTGATGTCATCAGTGACTGACCAGTCGACTGATAACAGAATATCAGCCTGAATTGATTTTTGAAATGAGTTTCAAGGCTTTATAAAAAATAGCAAATAATTTCCAAAATTTATAAAACTTTTGAAAAACTTTATAATTATGAATATGAACATGTTGGAAAAATAATTTTTTAAATTTCTCTTACCATTTGTGAAAACTCAGAAATATTCAAAAGTGCAAAAATACATGTTTTTCAAATATATTGATTTTGACATTTTAGTTCAAATCAAATTCTGAAAACTTGTGTAATGTTTTTATGGACATAATAAAAGATGTGAACAAGGTTTGTATAGTCCAAAACATATTTGAATGTATTTTTCATAAAAACACATATTTTCATAAAAATTCACAAACGTAATGTGTGTGTATATTTAAGCTTATAGAATTAACACACATAATATAATCCTATACTAAGTATACTAGAAAAGAATCTTCTGAAGCTTGGACTAGGATTGATTGAATTGATATGCATATCTTTAATATATCTTATTTAGCTCGATTTCCTGTATATACTAAACAACACAAAACAAAACACTAAAAACACTATTAGTTATAAATTATTTGTTAAATCATTATCAAAAAAGAGGACCCAACATTTTCCTCTCTAGTTGACCCATACTTAGGCGTTTTAGCAAACCCTCAGCTATCAACGGATTTGTTTTGCCTTTTCGATTACTATTTGAATCGGGCTAGCCATATTATTCCCCTCAGTATGATGAGTTGTCGGAGAGTTTCTTTTAGACTTAATGCTAAATTTTTTTCTACCCTTAGTCGTTCGAGGCGTTAGGTTAGGTTAATTATAACTGTTAAGTCGTAATTAGGTTGGGCTGTGTCATTAAGTGTAACAACTTAGCCCGAAATGACCGATCACTTGTGTGAGCGATGAGGAGAGGGTCTAAATAATGACTCATCGCTTGGTAGGTCGCCATTCAGGAATCGTTAAGGCACTTCACTTGGTAGGCTGTTATCGATGAACAATGTCATTTACGGGAATGACGGTGTTGGGATAATCAAATTGTTCAGGGACGTATGAGTGTGATGATTGATTGATGTAGAAGCCATCGCATGGTAGGCTACTACCCATCAATTTTTCTAAGAATATTAGAATGTATGGAATAGATCAAATCATTCAGGGACATAAGAGTGTGACGATTGATCGGACAACGTCATTTGTGGGAGTGACGAAGTTAACTATCAGAGGTAATCATTAACATGATAGTTTTGTGGATCCACAATCCTATTGGAGAGGATTGGTGGGGGATTTTATCAGAGGTTTAGTGTTAACATGATGGGATTGTCGCGATTAGAGCAACTTTTAAGGACCTACCATCCTATTGAAGAGGATTGGTAAGTTAATTAGATTGTCATGATTAGAGAGACTTTAAGGACTTACCATCCTATTGAAGAGGATTATAAGTTGATTGTCAGAGGTGACTGTTAACGTGACAGTAGGAGTTTGTTATGATTTTAAGTAACTTTGTAGACTTACCATCCTATTGGATAGGACTGATAAGTTGATTTGTCAGAGGTGACTATTAACGTGATAGTTTTGGGATACCCGCCATCCTACTGGAGGTGAGGGACTTTGGCTTTGGCCTTAATTATCTGGAGGTTTGGCCAACTGGGAGTTCTAGACGATCCTAACTATTTAAAGGTTTGATCGTTTAATTTGGTGGACCTCTAGTTCGTGGAATGAATCAAGAGGGGATTTTAGCTTTGGTCCTAACTGTAGGAAGGTTTGACCGAAGTGAAAGTGTAGGGAGTAGTTTAACCTCGTATACTAGTCGAAGGTAAGGAGCAGTTTAGCCTTATGCACCAGTTGGAGGAAAGGAGCAGTTTAGCCTCGTGTACCTATTAGAGGAAATGAAGAAGTAGTTTATACTCGTATACTTGTCGGAGTATATGAAGAAGCAGTTTATACTCGTGTACTTGTCGGAGTATATGAAGGAGTAATTTATACTCGTATACTTGTCGGAGTATATGAATGAGCAGTTTATACTCGTATACTTGTCGGAGTATATGAAGGAGCAGTTTATACTCGTATACTTATCGGAGTATATGAAGAAGTAGTTTATACTCGTGCACTTATCAGAGTATATGAAGAAGCAATTCATACTTGTATACTTTTTAGAGTATATGAAGGAGCAGTTTATACTCGTATACTTGTCGGAGTATATGAAGAAGTAGTTTATACTTGTATACTTATCAGAGTATATGAATAAGAAGTTTATACTCGTATACTTGTCGAAGTATATGAAGGATTGAATGAATACTATAGTTAGTACTTCTTCAGGAATTTACCGTTAATAGGCATTAGGATCTTATCGCCATTCGGTTTGATGAGATAGTAAACTCCATTTGAATAGACTATCTCTATCACGAATGGTCTTTCCCATTTAGGTTGGAACTTTCCTTTCTTCTTAGAATTGAGTATCATAGGTCGTCGAACAGTAAGTACCAACTCTCCTTCCTTGAAAGATTTGTGCTTGACTTTCTTGTTGAAAGCTTTGGATATTCTGGCTTGATATAACTCAATGTGTTGTTAAGCTTCGAGGCTCTTCTCATCTAACGCCTCTAATTCTGCGTGACGTCATCGATGGATTTCTTAAGTCATCATCCCTATTGCGAGTGTGATGCGTAGGGATAAAATCTGAATCTTCAGCGGTAACACAGCTTTGCAACCGTATGCCAGTGAATAAGGTATGGTACCTGTCAGTGTACGAACCGTAGTACGATACGCCCATAAGCTTTCACCGAGCTTTTCATTCCAGTCACGCTTGCTGTTGGATGTAAGCTTGGTTATGATCTTGATGATCATCTTATTGAAAGCCTCGGCTAATCCGTTTGTTGATGGATTATAAGCTATGGATGCCAGATTCTGTATTCTGAACTTGTCACAGAACCGAGTGAATGCATGACTAACGAATTGTGATTCGTTATCAAGAATGATACATCTTAAAATGTCGTATCAGTATACAATGTGATGTTTGATGAACTTGATCATATCACTGGTCTTGAAATTCTCTTAAGGGAACGACCTCGGCCCACTTAGAGAAGTAGTCAGTTATCGCAAGGATGAAATAATGACCCTTGGCTGATGGTGGATATATTGGTCCAATAACATCCATCCCCATGTCTCAAATGGTCACGAAGTCGCTATTTCATGTAGGTCTTCGGATAGCTTGTGAATGTAGTTAGCGTGGATTTGACACGCATGGCAACGCTTGGCATAAGCGACAATATCATGGATCATCCTGGGCTAATAATAGCCCATTCTTCACATGCAATCCCAGAGCTTGGGTCCGGATTGGTGAGCACCACAGGTATCATCATGGGCCTCTTGCAGGGCTTCCTGTACTTCTGTCGTTGAGAGACATCGAAGCAACATGCCGTCATATGACTTATGATACAACACATTTATTGTCGAATCGTAGTAGAATCTCGGAGTACGTCTGCTAATAGAATCTCGCTCCTTTACGTATTTGGGTAGTATGACGTATAAGACATAGTTGATGATTAGGAAACGATAATCTCTCGGGTCGAGTTGACCCGTAGCCTGGTGAGTTGCATTTGTAATGATGACGTGCTGACTAGTTCCTAACGGTTAAGCTAGGTTAGCTACCAGTGATGCCAGGGCATTTGCATGTGTGTTCTTAGAACGAAGCACGTGCTTAATGCGGAAGCTTTCGAATGATTCGGCTAGTTTGATAGCCGCTTCATGACATGGGATTAAGTCATCATTTTTGACTTCGTATTCTCCTGTCATATGTCTGACGATGAGCTAAGAGTCACCGTAAGCTTCAAAGTGATTCGCCCCCAACTCCTTAGCGAAGTCAAGTCCGATGAGTAGTGCATTGTACTCAGCCACGTTATTGGTACACAGCTCAGTTAAATAGAATGCTCATGGTAACACATGGTTTTGTGGAGGAACCAAGACCACCCTCACCCTCACAATGATAGACTCACTTGTGCCTACGCGAGATGCTCCGTCGAAGTATAATCGCCAAACTTCTTCCTACAAGGTTGCATTAACCTCGTGGGTTTCATCTGGCATGGCTTCAAATAGGTCAGTCTTCGACTTGAGTGGATGACTGGCCATGAGGTCGCAGAGTGCTTGTCTTTTGATAGACTTCTGCGGCATGAAGTGTATGTCATATTGAGACGACAGGAGTGTCCATCTTGCTAGGTGCCAATTTAAGGATCCGGGCTGGGTCATGAAGACTCAGATGAGATTCATCTGGGAGATGACGTGTATGGTTTGACCAACCAGGTAGTGTCGCATTTTCTTGATAGCGAAACTCAATGCCAAACACTCTTTTTTAACCATAGGGTATCGCCATTCGGCTCCCTGTAAGGTTCTACTCAGGTAATAGAAGCATTACTCGTGGTCAGCATCATCTTTCTATGCTAAGAGGGTGCTAAGACAATGCTCCATTACCCGCATATAAATTAGGAAGGGTTTCCCTAAAACCAGGGCCGCCAAGACCGGTGGATTCGAGAAATAAGTCTTGATCTCATTGAACGCTTGTTAGCAAGGCTCGTTCCATACGAAGGAAATATCTTTATTCATCAGTTTGGAGAAGGGTTGGCACTTACCCGAGAGATTTGAGATAAATCTTCGGATGTAGGCCAGACATCCTTATAGTCCTCTCAATTCCTTAAGATTCATGTGTAGTTAAAGTTATTGAATAGCTTGCATCTTGTCAAGGTCTATGTGAATTTCATTCGTCGTGATGACGAATCTGAGGAATTTTCCGCTCGACGTCTCCAAAAATGATTTCATGGGGTTAATCTTGAGTTGATGGGATCGCATCAGCTCGAACATCGTCCTCACGCCTTGAAGGTGATCATCTTTGTTGCGACTCTTCACAACCAAGTCATCTACGTAGCATTTGACCATCTTTAGTAGATGATTCCAAAAAATTGTGCTTATGGCGTGCTGGTAGGTTGCGCTGGCATTCTTAAGTCCGAAGAGCATAACTGTATAACAGTATACCCCTACCGGAGTTCTAAACGAAGTGTACTTCTCATCTTCAGGGTGCATCTGATTTGATTGTACTCCGAGAATCCTTCCATGAAGGACATCCTTTCGAACCCACAGGTATTGTCAATGATGACATTTGTGATGGGCAAAGGGAATTCGTCCGTTAGACATGTAGCGTTGAGGTCCCTAAAGTCGATGCAGATACAAATCTTTTCATTTTTCTTCAGGATTGGCACAATGTTAGCCACCTAATCGGGGTGTTGTTTCTCCCTGATGAAGCCTGACTCGATCAGCTTCTTTACTTCGGCTTTAATCACCTCCATAATTTGTGGACAAAACCGTCTTTGCTGTTGTTAGGTTTGACATCCAAGTTGATGTAGCGGCGATGCACGGCGATCTGGGGATCTAGGCCGGGCATGTCTTTATAATTCCAGACAAAGATGTCAATATATTCACGGATAAGGGATATAAGGTCTTTTTTCTCCTGGAGAGGTATTTATCACTGATAAATATGGGCTTATGATTAGCCTCATCTTCCATATTTATCTGGAGTATCTTGTCTTCTATGGGTGATTCACGTTGTTCAAACCGACCACTCCATTGGACGCTGTCGTGGCGATCCCATGCTTCATCATAAAGCGAGATCTGGTCATCCTCTTTGATTTCGATGGGATCGACTGTAGCCATGTTGACTATGAGGCTCCTGAACAGATCTCTTACGATAACATCTGAATCCCACATCGAGGATGTTGACGATGAATTTTCGGAAGGACCATCTTTGGAGTGTTCACCACAATTGTAATATAATTCTGATGAAGAGGAGGTGTAACCCAGCCCTCTTCGAGTTTTACCAAAATAGTTATCAGGCTTTCTTTTGGGAACATGAGCGGGTCGGATGAGTGTCTTCTGCCCCTTGCTATAATTCAAGTCTTCTTTGTGGGTGAAGTCATAACTCATGCTCTCCATTATAAGCTTCGTGATCTGATCGTAATACGAGAATTAAGAAGCGGACTCATCATTGTCTGGCTCGTTCCACATTGTATGCATAGGCTGGTCTATCCTTCCAAAGATAATATCATTCTGATAATTACCTCGGACGGGTACAACAAAGACGGCTTGCAAGGACTTGGTCGTCTATTTGTCTATAATGAACGATGAGTACACGGGCAGGTGTAAGGAAGAGTTATTATATAACTCTACAACCAAATTGCTAAACTCGTCATTACTAGACTCTGAGCTAGATGACAAGTAAGCAAAGTCAAGATATTCATTCAGGGTAAACCCATCCGCCTCAACAGCGTTGGTTACAACAAGGCCTCCATAGCGGATTATAATGGGTTCAATGTCATTCAAGAAAAGACCCTTCTTGCAGTTAGACTCGTTATCGGCCTTATTGCTACTGTCAGGTTCCTCGACTGGTGGCTCATTGCCTGGTTCAGAGTCTTGGTAGAGCAAAGAATTAGTAAAATAATTTTGAACCCCCTTGAAGGGTTGCTTATTAGCAATCATCGTCTTTACTTGATCACGATCGTCCATGTACTTCAAACATTGATACAATATGGACGGGACTATCGATTGTTATGGATCCAGGGCTGACCCAATAGCATGTTGTAGGAAGGTTCAACATTGATAACGTAGTAGTTCACTTCTGTCTTCATATCGCCCAGCCGTCACATGAGACGGATCTTCCCCAGCTGCCAAATTCTGGTGGCGTTAAAGCCAAAGATGGTGGTAGTCGTTGCGGACAGTCATGTTTGAGGTACCCCCAAGTGCTTGATGAGCTTCAAGAGGATAATGTTCAGTACAGACCCTGGGTCCACTTGGATGCGGTCCATCCGAGAGGAGACGACATATCCTGTGAAGTACATGGATTAGTCATGAGATGTGCTTTTGATGAGCATATCCTTGGGTTTGAAGGTGATGTAGGGAATCTACTATCTAGATGTCTGGCAGTATTGTAAACATCCCATTTTCACGTCTCCTTCTGAAACGGGCGAGAAATGTGTGGCAAATGCCTCTGAGTCAGTCAATGTTTATCGTAGAGCTTCCCGGATAGATTTGGATAACCGGTAGTTCATACAAGATGATCTTGGCAGGAATATTCTTCATTTGTGTGAGTAGGTCGAACCGAAAGGGTTGACCACTCCAACTTGGCTGATCGGGGTTTGGTTGGACCATTGGTGATGGTCCTACCGATTGCCTTGCCGGACTTTCTGCTACAGCGGGTAGCTATAGCAAAGTCCTTCCCAGCTCGGGTGATCAATGCGTCTACCTCATTGTTGGAGTCGGTGAGGACTGCTATCTTTGCTTTGTCGTCGTTCGGAATTGCCGAAATGACGTTACAGGGCTTAGGCTTGCCTTTGGACTTGTCAGAAGTCTACTCTCGTCATTAAGGAGATCAAGATGAACCCACATCATCTGTCCTGATGGAAAGATCTATGACACCAAGCCTTTCTCTCGTTGATTGTATGGATCGACATTGGTGATCTTCAGCATTGCTTTTGGGATGGGCACGACACCTGTTGGTGCATGAACCTCAGGAAGGCATGTCCCAAACTTCAGAGTGACCATGTTTGCAGTCACGCTCTTTTACATCTTCTCCTTCTTTAGGACTCCCGCATCGTAAAGAGCCTGAATCTTATCCTTAGGGATGTAACACTTGGAGGTATGATGACCCAAAAACCTGCGGTACACATAGTAGTTCGGATCATCTGTTTTGTCCATGTCTTTAGGTTTTGTGACCTCCGAAAGCTTAGTTCGGTTGTTCTTAAGTAGAGTATCAAAGGTAGCCATGACTTGGTCTTCTTTGAAGTCGTATTACCTCGTAGGGCACTGCTCGAAAGACTTGGGTTTCTGTCTTTGAGCTGACCTGGGGGCTGGAGTAGAATCGACAACCATGATCTTTTTCCCTCTCTACCGAGGAGGGTTCCTGGGGGCACTTGGTTTCGGCGTCCCTCTATTAGATCGAGGTTCTTCGGCTTCTAGTCTTTTGATCATGTTTTCTACTTGCTCGCCCTGGCAAACAAGTTCTTTCCAGGTCCGGGTTTCCACCGCGCCGATCCTGGACATAATGTCGATTGAGAGGTTATTGCGACACATCTTAATCAAGGTTCCTAAAGAGACCTGGTCCTGGTATTGTAATGACCGATTCCTAAATCTCTTGACAAATTCGTTGACTGACTCTATCTTCTTCTGCTTGTCGGCAAGCAGGATGGCCATTGACACCTCCATGTCGTCATCGAAGAAACAGACCAAGAAGAACTTTTCAATGTCGGCCTACATTATGATAGAGCTCGGTTCTAACTTACGGAACCACTCAAAGACTACCCCTCTCAGGGTGCCAATGAACAGTCGGGTGAGGATAGGATCATTCCTCATGATAAATTTTGTTTGAGATAGGAAGTAGTAGATATGTTGTGAAGGAGATCCCTTACCATTAAACTGGACTAAGCTCATAGGTTTAAACTTCGCCGGGTAAGGGATTGCATCCCATTCGACTGGGTATGGGCTGACCACCCCCAACTCGCTCATGCTCTTCTAGAGCTTCTGGGTGTTGAGTTGACTCTAGAACTCATCAAGCCTCTTGTCTCGAGGAGTACTTCCAGCATGTGACGCTCTTTTTGAAGACTTGGATGAATAATCTGAACCTGATCCATGATTATCTTCCTCTTTAGATGTGTTAGGGGGAGTAGGCTCCCGCTCTTGGTTTCTCAAGAATCTTCGACGGATTTGTGAATTCCTCTTCTTCTTCTTGTTTAAAAGTTATTCCATCATTCCCTTCAAGGAGTTGATGGTCGTTTGCTGCTCTTCGATTCTTCTGACTATGTCATCAGAGTCGTCTGCCATGTGCACCTTTGCGTGCTTGCCATAAGATGAGCTTGAGGTCTGAGATGTTGCCGTTGCTGAGCACGCCTCATCCTTGTTGTCGTAGATAGGTGATAAACGGGCATAATCTAAGGGGATGGCTGCTCCTGTTTGAGCACGGGTGTGTAGGTAGACACCCTCACTTTTAACAAGGAGGTATTTGGATCCCGAGAAAAATTCCGGGTCTGGCGAATCCGAATACTTAGCTTTTCCCTTCCCCGCCAAGTTAACTGTGGTAGCCAGGAGTTCCAATTCAGCAGTAGCTTGTCTTCTCCGAAGATTGTGTCTTCGGTGAGGAAGTCTTGACTCCAGAGGATGCTGAGAAAGCCTTTCAAACACCAAAGGTTTCGGTGCCTCGGTACACTGGTAATTAGCAAGCATCGATTTGATGAGCCTCTCAAAGTAGCACTAAGGATTGGCCTCGTGAATAGTGCATTTGCGAGTCAGATGGTCCCTGAGATCCCATATGGGTTAGTGGTGACAACCCCCGGTGTCAACAAAACCAAACACGCAATCATGCGAAGAAGATTCAAAAGAAGAATTGTGGGAACACTTGAAAATTTCTTCAAGTGTTGAATTCAGGCGAGCATGCCTTAACAGGTGAGGTCTCGTGTTCTGGCGAGCTCCAGCCTTCTGGTGATCTCCGGCCTTCTGGAGAGCTCTAGCTTCTCATTCATTCAGGCAAGGTTCGTATGTCTGACTGGTCTTTGTTTTGCCTTTTTGGCTAAGGCATGTTTGCGGGCGAGGCTGATGGGGTTTGCCTGTATAGCGGCTTCTGCTTGCGGGGTGAAGCTTGTCTGATGTGGGCAAAGCTTGCCTGCTTGAGGGCACTGCTCACCTGAATCATAGTGCTCACCTGAGTTGGGCAGCTTGCCTGATCTGGGAAGATGGCTTGAAGAACGAAGCCCTCCTGATTTGGGAGGTTCGCATGTCTTGCTAAGTTCGCCAAAATGGGGAACTTTGCTGCTGGAGTGAGGCTCGTTTGAAACTCCAAGTTCGCTAGTTTTGGGGACTTTGCTACCAGAACGAAGCCCGCCTGAGTAGATGGTCTCACCGGATTGACATAGTCTGCCAAAGCTAGGAACTTTACGCTCCTGCTTGGCTCTTCTCAGGTCTAAATAGTAATTTAGGCTATCATAGGATGTGCAGACTTGGGCTTTTTGGTGGGCGAGAGCTTGTCGACTCCGCCATTAGGCTCTCTTGGAGAGAGGAGCATTCATGTTGACGACGAGAGCGTGGTTCGTGCCGATACGAATAGTCATCTCCTTTTGCGTAGGGGGCTGCGTGGATTGCTTGGCAACCCAACGAGCAGTCCATCTGCTAGTCTTCTTGGTCTTTGGGTGGCTTGGGGGAGATAGAACCCCCTACTATTGCTTGGGTAAAGCTCTTGGGCACGGCTGCTTCAGCCACTTTGGGCTGGGTCGCATGCACAAATATGCGGTATTGGCGAGAAGTTTTACCACTAGAGGAGGAAAAAGATAAGTACTCCTCATACTTAGCTTGGTCGAACTCGATCACAAGGGAATCGACTGTCGTCCCCTTTGCAACTTCATCGTATTGTGCCACCACCATTTCGGTTGAAGAAACGATTCCTCTCACTGTGGTCGCCATCTTCTGTAGGGCATAAAAAATTAGGTCTCGATGTGAGATTTGTATTGATAAGAATGACTTATTATACAAATCAATGAAATCCAATATCACAACATAAGAAGAGAGAAGGCCCTTCTTGTTTAACGTGGGTTCTTCGATAGCGGTAGGATGCCTCCCTCGATATTTGTGTTAAGTTTGCTTCCCTTAGATGATCCTATCAAAATTGTGGTTGAGCTTCAGTACGCAGTAGAAGCTCTAGGGTGATTAAGTTTGAATATACTCGAGCTTGATGAGTATTATGGCCGAATACTTGGGGAAGGCTAATATGCAAGAGTTTGCAAAGAGCTGAGAGCCTCAAATCTGAGAGTTCAGATTGAGTCTACTTTAACAATCTAAGCAAAAAGCTAGGAAAGTTCTACCAAGCAAGCCAATGAGAGAGCCTCTGTCTGAAGAGCCTTGGAGATGCCAAACTTTCTTGAAAAATATTGTTAGCCAAAACCCTTTCATGTTGGCAAAGGTGTCCTATAAATAGGCAAGGGATAGCATGAGTCATCCCTTGATTTGTGGGATGTGACCACTAATAGGAGTAAGGAGTAGCATACTCTCCTTATAGCTATGAGATGTGACCACTATAGAGATGATATGAGCCATGCCATATTACCCAGAATGTGGGAAGTGGGTGGGCCTAATCCCATAAGCAAGAAGCCACTTGCACTGTTCAGACGAGGCTGATAGGGTTACAGGCGAGCTTGAGAGTTGCTTGAACATTCAAGCGATCTTGCAGGCGAGCTTGGCGAACAGGTAGGGTCAGTTGGCAGGCCCCTCAAGCATGTGAGTTGGCGTTCATTGACAAGCTAAGTTCGTGCGGGCGAACTCACTGCAGGTGTACTTGACTCGTGCGGATGAGCAAGACGTTCAGGAGAGGTCGATCTCGTGTTGGCGAGCTCGATAATTAGACAACCTTGACTCATGATGGCGAGTCAAGCAAGCGAGCTTGACTCGTGATGGCGAGTCAAGCAAATAAGTAAGATTGGCAAGATTTGCTACGTGCAGGTAAGCCAAACAAACATGCAAGTTTTGGCTTTGTAGGCAAGCTCTGCTTGACCTCTTGAATGCAGGCATGTTTGACTTGTGCTGGCAAGTCAAGAAGACAGACGAACTTTGGCTTATGGGCGAGCTCTCCGTATTGGCGAGATTTAGTTTGCAGGCGAACTCTGCTTGGTCTTTTGCTTGCTTTTGAGCACACAGGCGAGTTTGACTTGTGCTGGAAAGTCAAGTAGATAATAGAGCTTTGGCTTGCGGGTGAGCTCTGCATGTTAGCGAGATTTAGCTTGCAGGCGAACTCTACTTGGCCTTTTGATTGCTTTTGAGCACGCAGGCGAGCTCAACGGGGCAAGGCTTGAGCTCTCTTCTGTAAAGGTAATTTTTATTACCTACAATATCATGTTTATTTTTCTATATAAGGCATTGGTATAATCTATTCTCATGCTCATATTCACAAGAAAAATAAAGTACATAGCAATTACAAAAAAGAAAATGTAGCAAACGAAAGGAAAAAATTTAGTTTAAAAGCATGAGAACAACCAGAAAAGGAACTCATATATTATGACAAATCCCGATGATAAACTAATATCAATCACACAAAAACACAAAAAATATCGAGAATATAAGAACACAAAGATATATGTCATTTGACTTGTAGCCTATGTCCATGGGTAAAGGAGGAGAATAGGTTTACCCTCAATCACCAACCAAGAGTTGATTAAAAAAACTCCTTAACAAGATGTGAGTTTGTTGCAGGTAATTCGAAAAAAGCCTTTGCCTTTCTCTGCTATAACTCTCAGGTGGCTACAAAAAGCATCACAGGGCTCGTGCATATTATAAAGGCTTAATCTTGCTAGTTGTTGTTAGCAAGGAATTCCATAAAAGCTAGCATTCTTAATCGAATTAGAATTCTATGCAGTATAAAGCAATCATGGCTTTTGAATTATATATAAGAATAAATTTGTTTATCCTGTGAAGTTCACATATCCTTAGGTAGAACAAGATGTGAGGTAAATGATGCTACAATTGTTCTACCTAAGGATATGTGAACTTCACAGGATAAACAAATTTATTCTTATATATAATTCAAAAGCCATGATTGCTTTATATTGCTCTCTTACTGTTAAAGAATTTAACCGTATTTCTAATTATAATACTATGCAGGAAATTTGGAAAATATTTGAAGTCCACACAAAGGAACTTTGCAGGTTAAAGAGGCAAAGCTGGCAATGTTGGTGAATAAATATGAGAATTTCAAAATGAAGGCCTTAGAGAGCATTCAAGAGATATTTACAGTGCTAATTAATAATAGCATATTTTAATATATCTATTTAAGGAATATAAAGAGAAAAGACAAAGAAAGTTACTACTTCCACCAACGGGGAAAGATCCTCCACATTCTTAGTTGTAAAAAACTTCTTTAACTCATTGTTCATGGTTTAAATTACACAAGTAAAAGAGAAGATAATAGAGAATGAGTTGATATAGGGGTCGCTCACTTTTCCGAATATCCGATTTAGAGTTGGGTTGTTCGTCCCTACATGTGTAACAACTCGTAAGAGAACGGGGACTGGTACCCCCGTTGTTCCTTTGACGATCAAATTAGCTATGTGCTCGAGTGGGAATATGAGAAGTGCAGTGGAATGGAGAAAAATATTAAGAAAATGTTTATCTTTGCATTGGGAATAGTTTTCCTTTTCATAGCCATGCAGGAGGGGCATTTTAGTCTTTTCCGATCGAGTCTGAGCTGGCGGCTGAGTCAGCGTTGACTTTACAGGTGTCGGTCGTGGATCGGCCATGAGATGGGTGCTGTCATTTCGTCATTAATGAGATGGGATGGGTGACACACGAAGCCAACGTGGTCCGATGTGTCATAAATAGTATCGGGGATGGAGAAATAACACTTTTTACAAGTAGGTAAGCATTCTGGATTCCCTATAGTTTTGATTGTAGAGAATGTCTACAATCAGTTCGGTTGGATAATATTACTAGCTTATTTTAATTGGTCCCATAATTAAAATTATATTTATACTATTTAGATGATTAATGTATTTATGAGGTCCACTAGATGAGAAGATTTAATTGATGAGTTATAGAGATACTATAACAATCAAAGATATAAATGATCTCTACCAATAGAAAGGGTCTAGATTCTCTAAAATTTTGATTGTAGAGAATGCCTACATTCAGTTAGGTGGGATAATACTATTGGCATATATATCAATGGCTCCCACAATTAAAAATATTTTTATATTATTTAGATAATTAATATCATTCATGGAGTCCACTAAGTGAGAAGATTTAAATGTTGAGTTATAGAGATACTCTACAACCAAGAATGTAAAAGATCTCTACCCGTGGGAAAGGATCTGGATTCTTTATAATTTTGATTGTAGAGAATGTCTATAATCAGTTAGGTGAGATAATATTATTAGCTTATCTCAATATGTCCCATAATTAAAAGTATTTTTATATTATATAGATAATTAATAATATCCATTGGGTCCACTGAGCTAGCAAAAGGTTTGATTGGTGAGTTGTAGAGATACTATACAATCACTATTGTAGAGGATCTCTACCCATAGAAAAGGGCATGGGTTCTACACAATTTTGACTATAGAGAATGCCTACAATCAGTTAGGTAGAATAATAGTATTGGCTTATCGTAATGGGTCAAATAATTAAAAGTATTTTTATATATTTAAAGAATTAATATCAGGGGTTCACTAAGTGAAAAGATTTGATTGATGAGTTGTAGAGATACTTTGCAATCGAGGATGTAGAGGATCTCCACCAATAGGAAAGGGGTCTGGATTCTTTTTAACTTTGATTATAAAGAATACCTACAATCAATTAGGTGGGATAATATTATTTGCTTATCTCAATAAATATCACAATTAAAATATATTATATTATTTAGATAATTAATATGAGAGAGAGAGAAAGAGATTTGTGACAATATTTGATTGGTGAGTTGCTAATATACTCTACAATCAATGATGTAGAGGATTTCTACTCGTAGGAAAGTTCATATGCATAAGCTAAAGATACTATACATAGAGAAACTCTACAACTCGTCATTGATCACTCTTCATTTCATGGATCCCATGAAGGATTGTTTACAAAAAATTAGTTGCGAGGCTCATTGAATGACCAATAGTGATGAAACTACAGAACTATTTATAGAAATTCTGTCACAATCAAGGATGCAGAAATCTCAAAATAACCACGTCAACATGCAAATCAAATATAATATTTGTTTAAAAAAATAAATTAATGTTGAAACTAGAAAGTTAAATATAACATGAAAATATATTACATTATTTAGGGAAAAATGTGTCCAGGCCCCAAAAGCAAAAACTTCATGCGACAAAGCCCCTCATATTTTTTCCCATGTGGATCAGCCCCTTGAAGTGTGACACTTTGTACTGCAGCCCCTTTTTATTAATTATCACAAGCCAGCTAAAGTAAAATTCCCAAACTATCCTTATCCTCTCTCCTCTCTGACCCAGCACTCACATCATCTCTCTCATCTCTCCTCTCTCTCTCTCTCTCATCTCCTCTCTTTCTCTCTCTCTCTCTCTCACCTCTCTCTAAAACTAAGAGCTTTATTAAGCTCGTCGTCCTAACCGAGACGCACAGAACATTAATCTATTAGCTAGAAGAAGAAAAGAAAAAAAAGAAAAAAAGAAAAAAAGAAAAAATAAAGGTAAGGGGAAGTAGAGTAGAAGGAGAATGAAGAGAAATATCGTAATTAAGAAATAACGAAAATGTGTATTAATGTATATCTATGAATGAAATTTCCATGGTGCCGCCGAGCGATATTCGAAACAATATAACGAGAGGTAGAAAATGAGCCCAAATGAAAGAAAGATACCGTGTGATAGACAATATAAAGGGCTACACACCGGCGTAGACGGTAGTGAAAACAGAGACCGGAGGTGGCCGTAAAACACGCGCGAAGTCGGCACGGCGCTGCTGTTTTCTGCTCGCTGCTGCCGCCGAGCGATGTTTCGGATGTTACCAAGAGATATAGAGAATGAGTTAGAGCGTGATACAAATTGGAGGTGATAGGCAACATGTAGGGCTACTCACCAAAGAAGAAATCGGTGAAAATGGAGATTGGAGACGATCAGAAAGTGCGTGCGAAGTCGGTACAAAACTATAGTTCTAGCCCACATCCCACCAGTTCTAACTTGTATCCCACCAGTTCTAACTTGTATCCCACCAATTCTAGCCCACATCTTGCTAGTTCTAATCAAAGCCCTTATTTTTTTCATGCTAAGTTGTTAATTCTGGGTTCCACGTTAGTTCTAGCCCACATCCCACCAGTTCTAACTTGTATCCCACCAGTTCTAGCTCACATCTTGCTAGTTCTAATCAAATACCTTGTTTTTTTTCATGTTAAGTTGTTAATTCTGGGTTCCACGTTAGTTCTAGCCCACATCCCACCAGTTCTAACTTGTATCCCACCAGTTCTAGCCCACATCTTGCTAGTTCTAATGACAGCCCTTGTTTTTTTCTTGCTAAATTGTTAATTATAGGTTCCACGTTAGTTCTAACTTGTATCCCACCAGTTCTAACTTGTATCCCACCAGTTCTAGCCCACATCTTGCTAGTTCTAATCAAAGCCCTTGTTTTTTTCATGCTAAGTTGTTAATTATAGGTTCCACGTTAGTTCTAGTCCATATCCCACCAGTTCTAACTTGTATCCCACCAGTTCTAACTTGTATCCCACCAGTTCTAACTTGTATCCCACCAGTTCTAGCCCACATCTTGCTAGTTCTAATCAAAGCCCTTGTTTTTTTCATGCTAAGTTGTTAATTCTGGTTTCCACGTTAGATCTAGCCCACATCCCACCAGTTCTAACTTGTATCCCACCAGTTCTAGCTTGTATCCCACCAGTTCTAGCCCACATCTTGTTAGTTCTAATCAAAGCCCTTGTTTTTTTCATGCTAAGTTTGTTAATTATAGGTTCCACGTTAGTTTTAGCCCACATCCCGCCAGTTTTAACTTGTATCCCACCAGTTCTAGCCCGCATCTTGCTAGTTCTAATCAAAGCCCTTGTTTTTTCATGCTAAGTTGTTAATTCTGGGTTCCACGTTAGTTCTAGCCCACATCCCACCAGTTCTAACTTGTATCCCACCAGTTCTAACCCACATCTTGCTAGTTCTAATCACAGCCCTTGTTTTTTTCATGCTAAGTTGTTAATTATAGGTTCCACGTTAGTTCTAGCCCACATCCCACCTGTTCTAACTTGTATCCCACCAGTTCTAACTTGTATCCCACCAGTTCTAGCCCACATCTTGCTAGTTCTAATCAAAGCCCTTGTTTTTTTCATGCTAAGTTGCTAATTTTGGGTTCCACGTTAGTTCTAGCCCATATCTCACCAGTTCTAACTTTTATCCCACCAGTTCTAGCCCACATCTTGCTAGTTCTAATCAAAGCCCTTATTTTTTTCATGCTAAGTTGTTAATTCTGGGTTCCACGTTAGTTCTAGCCCACATCCCACCAGTTCTAACTTGTATCCCACCAGTTCTAGCCCACATCTTGCTAGTTCTAATCACAGCCCTTGTTTTTTTCATGCTAAGTTATTAATTATAGGTTTCACGTTAGTTCTAGCCCACATCCCACCAGATCTAACTTGTATCCTACCAGTTCTAGCCCACATCTTGCTAGTTCTAATCAAAGCCCTTGTTTTTTTCATGCTAAGTTGTTAATTCTGGGTTTCACGTTAGTTCTAGCGTGGAACCCAGAATTAACAACTTAGCATAAAAAAAACAAGGGCTTTGATTAGAACTAGCAAGATGTGGACTAGAACTGGTGGGATACAAGTTAGAACTGGTGGGATGTGGGCTAGAACTAACGTGGAACCTATAATTAACAACTTAGCATGAAAAAAACACGGGTTGTGATTAGAACTAGCAAGATGTGAGCTAGAACTGGTGGGATACAAGTTAGAACTGGTGGGATGTGGGCTAGAACTAACGTGGAACCCAGAATTAACAACTTAGCATGAAAAAAAACAAGGGCTTTGATTAGAACTAGCAAGATGTGGGCTAGAACTGGTGGGATACAAGTTAGAACTGGTGGGATATGGGCTAGAACTAACGTGGAACCTATAATTAATAACTTAGCATGAAAAAAAAACAAGGGCTGTGATTAGAACTAGCAAGATGTGGGCTAGAACTGGTGGGATACAAGTTAGAACTGGTGGGATGTGGGCTAGAACTAACGTGGAACCCAGAATTAACAACTTAGCATGAAAAAAACAAGGGCTTTGATTAGAACTAGCAAGATGTGGGCTAGAACTGGTGGGATACAAGTTAGAACTGGTGGGATGTGGGCTAGAACTAACGTGGAACCCAGAATTAACAACTTAGCATGAAAAAAACAAGGGCTTTGATTAGAACTAGCAAGATGTGGGCTAGAACTGGTGGGATACAAGTTAGAACTGGTGGGATGTGGGCTAGAACTAACGTGGAACCCAGAATTAACAAATTAGCATAAAAAAACAAGGACTTTGATTAGAACTAGCAAGATGTGGGCTAGAACTGGTGGGATACAAGTTAGAACTGGTGGGATGTGGGCTAGAACTAACGTGGAACCCAGAATTAACAACTTAGCATGAAAAAAACAAGGGCTTTGATTAGAACTAGCAAGATGTGGGCTAGAACTGGTGGGATACAAGTTAGAACTGGTGGGATGTGGGCTAGAACTAACGTGGAACCCAGAATTAACAACTTAGCATGAAAAAAACAAGGGCTTTGATTAGAACTAGCAAGATGTGGGCTAGAACTGGTGGGATACAAGTTAGAACTGGTGGGATGTGGGCTAGAACTAACGTGGAACCCAGAATTAACAACTTAACATGAAAAAAACAAGGGCTTTGATTAGAACTAGCAAGATGTGGGCTAGAACTGGTGGGATACAAGTTAGAACTGGTGGGATGTGGGCTAGAACTAACGTGGAACCCAGAATTAACAACTTAGCATGAAAAAAACAAGGGCTTTGATTAGAACTAGCAAGATGTGGGCTAGAACTGGTGGGATACAAGTTAGAACTGGTGGGATGTGGGCTAGAACTAACGTGGAACCCAGAATTAACAACTTAGCATGAAAAAAACAAGGGCTTTGATTAGAACTAGCAAGATGTGGGCTAGAACTGGTGGGATACAAGTTAGAACTGGTGGGATGTGGGCTAGAACTAACGTGGAACCCAGAATTAACAACTTAGCATGAAAAAAACAAGGGCTTTGATTAGAACTAGCAAGATGTGGGCTAGAACTGGTGGGATACAAGTTAGAACTGGTGGGATGTGGGCTAGAACTAACGTGGAACCCAGAATTAACAACTTAGCATGAAAAAAACAAGGGCTTTGATTAGAACTAGCAAGATGTGGGCTAGAACTGGTGGGATACAAGTTAGAACTGGTGGGATGTGGGCTAGAACTAACGTGGAACCCAGAATTAACAACTTAACATGAAAAAAACAAGGGCTTTGATTAGAACTAGCAAGATGTGGGCTAGAACTGGTGGGATACAAGTTAGAACTGGTGGGATGTGGGCTAGAACTAACGTGGAACCCAGAATTAACAACTTAGCATGAAAAAAACAAGGGCTTTGATTAGAACTAGCAAGATGTGGGCTAGAACTGGTGGGATACAAGTTAGAACTGGTGGGATGTGGGCTAGAACTAACGTGGAACCCAGAATTAACAACTTAGCATGAAAAAAACAAGGGCTTTGATTAGAACTAGCAAGATGTGGGCTAGAACTGGTGGGATACAAGTTAGAACTGGTGGGATGTGGGCTAGAACTAACGTGGAACCCAGAATTAACAACTTAGCATGAAGAGAGAGAGAGGAGAGATGAGAGAGAGATGATGTGAGTGCTGGGTCAGAGAGGAGAGAGGATAAGGATAGTTTGGGAATTTTACTTTAGCTGGCATGTGATAATTAATAAAAAGGGGCTGCAGTACAAAGTATCACACTTCAAGGGGCTGATCCACATGGGGAAAAATATGAGGGGATTTGTCACATAAAGTTTTTGCTTTTGGGGCCTAGACACATTTTTCCCTATTATTTAATTACACATATGACACCTCCAATGAGTGATCTCATTTTCTCACTATTAGATAACTTATCTTCAACATTTCTCCAGTGAAAATTAACTATGCATTAGTTAATTTGACGTGGGCCTTGTTCTGCGTTTCACTTCTAAACATTCGAATTGGAGCAAAGAAGCTACCTGATCAATTGTGTGCACACTCTTAAAGCCGCGCTTACCAATTGATCAAAAGTCTAAAGTTATGATGAGAATTGAGGATTATACACAAGTAAAAAATTTAAAAAAAGAACCGTCTAGGATACTATCCTAAATGGAAATTTCCGTCTAGGATGTTTTAGCCTAGACGAAAATTTTCTGTCTAGTTTAATAGCAAACTAGACGGAATATTTTTCGTCTAGAATATTCTGTCTAGGATGTTCTATTTTTTACTAGTGATAGTTTTATATATATTCCAACATGTCTCGTAGGTTGAGCATTCCTTTTATGAACCACGTAGCGGTATTAATTTTTAGAAAATCCTCTTTGAATTCGCGGTCGGTGAGATTTGAGACTAAATTGCTCTGATACTATCTTACATTAAGTTCATCTAAACATTACACCGAAACTCTAAAATATTATAGTATTGAGTTTATTTACCCTTTCCTTTTCCACTTTCCAGCAACAAAAAACCAATATATTATAGTATCGAGCTTATTTACCTATTAGTCCTAAAAATATATTGTATTATATAAATTGCCATCTAAAATTGATGTTGGGTTTCACTAACATTTATATTAGTCTATTTATCAGAATCTGTTGATAATACAATTTTTTAATGATTATTCTTGGATCTAATACTGAGATTTGTGAAGTGGGTCGATGGTGTTAGTGTGACTCACCATCCGAAACCTGAAATCTCATTTGGTCCGCTTGGAGACTAGACCGACACTTTGATTTAACTGATGATAAGGCTGAGGTAATTAAATCCTGCTTCTTAAAGGATTTGAGCTCCTGTCATTTTATGTATAAAAAAAGAGATAAAGGACTCACAAGAGTCCAAATTGTTTGCAATTAATATCTAGTAAGAATTCTTATTTGATAGGGAATTGCATCAAATTCTTCTTTTGCATAGGTAATCCATCAGAGAGCGCATGGCAATAGCTAGCTTCAATTTGATTCTGCAGGCCGAAGTTACTAGTTTTGGGATTCTTCGAGTTGGCTTTCTATTTGTTGGACTAGTTCATTAGAGATTGTGAGAGAAATTGTATTGAGATATTTGGGGTGTGTTAAGAATTGAGTGATTGAGAGATTTTCATATCGTGTTCCTCACAATTTAGTAAAGCTATATATTCCCCCCATTCGTTCGTGGACATAGGCTACAAGCTGAACCACGTATATCCGTGCATTTTGTGTTCTGATATTTTTTTGTGCTTTCATATGGTTGATATTAGTTTATATTGAAATTTTGTCATAGCAGATTAGTATTAGAGCCTCAGCTATCGATCGAACGAAAAGATGACAACAATCACTACAAAGTGGGATATTGAGAATTTTGACAATAATATCAGTTCTAACCTTTGGCAAATTAGGCTGATCGCTGTGTTGACACAGAGCAGATTAAATAAAGCTTTGTTCAGGAAGTCAAAGAAACCGATTACCATGGCTAATGAGAATTGACAATAATATCAATGTGTCACTTTGCTCCACAATTGATCGCGTGAATTTTCATTCTGTCTGAGCCGCCGCAGGAGTAAAACCATCCGCCCAGGTCTGGCGAAAACACTTTTCCCCACTTATCAGGATCTTAAGCGGAACTACTAAACTTAGTGGGCCAACATCAGAAAGAAAGTGCCAAGAGAACTCTTTCGTGCATGGGCCAGTTGACTCAATCTTCAGCAGCCAAGGTTGAAGGAGGACTCGAAGACGAAGGATACATCCGTTGCGTGTGTGCAATAATTTAATCTAAAGCCCTTCCTTAAAAGGAGAAGGTGAGACTAAGACTTAATTCCGTACTCCACGATAATCGTCAACTATACGTGAGGCATCAAAAGACACCGGCAAAGTGAGGGTCTCATTTTGGATCACAAATTTCCAAGTGTCCCAAGTTTTTTTCCGCTGAAGTTTAGTGCGTGATAGTGAATGCTTGACTTATATCAACTGTTTCTTTTTCATATATATAGCTCCTACTCTGATTTGTAGACCGAGATTGCCAGTCTACATTATCCATTTATCTTATATATCTTGTGATCCACCTTGACCAAAGTGCGGTTACCTGACTCTACTTTGGTAAAAAATGATCAAGATATGCTTTACATTTGCGGGTTTCTTAAATAACTTTATTTAACTTTTAAAATGTCATGTACATATTACCTGACCCACTTTTGTAAAGAAGGACCAATAATCGCTTTACCAACACCAAGTAAACCCCGATAAAAAAAAAGGGATAAGAAAAGTTTAGGGGCTCTCAGAAACCACCTTCAACTTTCAATTTTTGTCCAAAAAAGCCCTAAAAATGTGAACTCCAGTTTCGCTTGCAAAAAATATTTTTGTTATGACAAATCCCCAGAATAAACTAATATCAATGACACTGAAAGCGTGAAAAATATCAAGAAGAGAAATACACACGGATACACATGGTTCGGCTTGAAGCCTACGTTCATGGGCAAAGAAGAAAAATAGCTTTATTAAATTCTGAGTAATATAATGTGTAGATCTCTCAATCTCTCTCTCACCCCATACTCTCACTACAATCTCTCTCACAATCTCTAATAACATATAGCAAACCCAAAGAGAGCTAAGTTGAGAATCCCTTGAGAAAAGAATTGGCCTGTAGGGATATTATTTGCTTGTTCCAATCGATCGGATTGGTTCTTCTATGGTCTGTTTGATTTGAATGAAAAGAAAAGAAAAGAAAAAGAAAGTAAAAAAAAAAGAAAATGGGTTTATAACGTTTGTTTAAGAGGAAAGAGAAAACAAAACTGAAAAGTAGAAAATCGGGAGGAAAAAATAACTGCAATTTTCCTTCTCAATCTTTTCGACGTCGGAACCGGGTGAAAATGAAGAAAAAAACAATCGGGATCACTCTCGATTATTTTCAAGAAAAACCCTTGAACTTTTGGGTTTTTGCAGATAACTACCCTTAGCAGTTTTAATTCCACAAACCATCCCTAACTTTGATGCATTTTGCACATAACCTCCCCTAACTTCTTTAATTCCGCTGGGACCCTAAAAATTTTCACTGTAACCCCCAACGTAACATAATAAAGTCTATCGTGTCACGTGTCTAGCTAAATAAAACAAACATGCATTTTTTTTATCATTTTCTTTCTAGTTTTCATTACAATTTTCTAGCGAACCAAATAAGGAAAATAATCTTATTTTCCTTACTCTTTCTTTTCTTTTCTCTTTCTCTTTCTCTTTCCTTTTCTCTCCTTTTCCCTCCAAGCCAGACAATGGAAAAACCAAATAGTTTTGACTCCGATTCGGGTTCAGTTTTGTAAATAGAAACTCAAGTCTCCACCTTTATCGAATATGTAGAAAATCTTTACTCCAAAAAGCTAACATTCTCCATATTCTCCAATAGCCTAGCAAAGCATCAAGTGCAGCACATATCAATTAGGTCCAAGTATTACTTGAACTTGCCAACTGAAAGGGGCATCATCATCAAATTGACTGAATTGTTCACAAAACGTCAATAATACTTAGCGAAGCCATCACCTAAAGTAGCTCTTGAACTACTCAAGTGCACAAAATTGTCAACTGACGATGCGTAAGCTATTGTATTCTCATATCCTTGCGGCAGTCAAATATCTCATCTAGATTTATCTCTAGCAATAGTGTATTCTTGCTCTTCCTATAATTATTGAGGTTCTTTATCTACTTGAAAGGAATCTGGCTGCTAAACTCCCGTAGTTTTGTCCTATTGAAGAGTTGAATCATGAATTT
>NC_033799.1:28500720-28598542 GCF_001876935.1 Asparagus officinalis | reverse complement strand
CTCCATTGCTAGCCATGAATCTTTACTCCCTTTCTACTTACTCAGCAACTTGCGATTTACGCCGTTACCAGCGAACTCTGTTTCACGCCACCGCCGCCGTCGAACTCGTGCTCCATCTTGCCATCACCGCATCTTGCGTTCTTTCTTGCTGTCGTTTGTGTCTCACGCTCCTTCTCACTCCAAAAGACATCTTGTGCTCTTGATGTCTCCACTGTATCATGCTTCGTCTCTTGCCATCTTGTGCTCCGACCATCATCATAAGGGTCAGAAACCATTGTTGCCATTGTGTTGCCTCCAATGACTATTCGTTTCCTTTCCTTTCTAGCAACCATGCATGTTTCATGTACAATCGAGGTAATGGCAACAATCTCAATAGCAAGAAACCCCTTCAATTTTTGACAACAATCAAATCTAACAT
Organism: Asparagus officinalis; assembly: GCF_001876935.1. Classification (NCBI taxonomy): domain Eukaryota; kingdom Viridiplantae; phylum Streptophyta; class Magnoliopsida; order Asparagales; family Asparagaceae; genus Asparagus; species Asparagus officinalis. The sequence continues at coordinate 28,598,124 of NC_033799.1, read as the reverse complement.
CGCCAAATTCAAACCCAGACACCATAGCAAGAAAAACAAGTCAACAACAATCTAAATAGCAACCAAATAATATGAATCCAAATAAAAAATATTTACAAGTAGACATGAACAATTTCATCGCGACACAACGAGTGAGTCATCGAAAACATCCATAGAATGGAGCATCGAGACATTGCCATTGACAGTGACAGTACCACAACAACCGCGACGTCGATGACGATGAAAGCATGGCCGGTGGCAACTTGATATGGCATTGCGTGTGAATGGGACGTGGGGGCCCACCCACGTGCGAGAACTACGTGAACGCGGTTTCGTTTCCGCGTGAACTAGGTGGGAACATGGGGCCCACCCACGTGCTGCTGCACTGCGTGAAAGGCAACGTGGGAGAAGTTGTCCAGCGGGTTTTCTTAGGATCCACCCGATATTGAAGCTATAAATATAGCTTGCCTAGGTTTTGTACAGTTTTGTGCAGAAAAAGGAGTGCAGACAGAGGAGAAAATTGCAGAGAAAGGCGGTTGTCTCTTCTACGGCGGCGTGCAAAGGTCTCTTTCAGCGTGATTGTAGGGCCAAAAAAAGAGAAGGCTTTTAGTCTGTTTTGAGAGAGGATTTGAGAGTTAGTTTGAGAGTTTAATTTGTAAGATTGTAAACCTTAGTTGTATTCTCTCCCTCTAATAGTAGATCTCCCCCCTCCTTGCCCCGTGGACGTAGGCAACTTGCCGAACCACGTAAAATAGTTTGTCTTGCTGTGATTTGTAATAGCTTGTAGGTTCCCTCGACAATTCAGTCCTAGAACTGATGAGAGGAAGAGTGTATATCCCACTTTGTTGAGATATATTACTTTTGATTCTTGTTTCCTTTGTAAAACAGAGATTTAGTTGTGATCTTACTCTCTTGTTGTGCACCGGAGGTACTGTCGAAATTTTCACTGCGCATAACAAGTGGTATCAGAGCTTCAGATTTGGCTTGAGGCTTGTTCAAAAGATTCGGTGAAGGATTCCTATCTGAAAAGTTAGATCGATAACATAGGAGAAGCAAACACATCAGGTTTGTCTCTTACGAAGGCGATACAGAGTCTGAGCATCAATAACACGAAGATTATTATTCAAAAGTTTGACGATAAGATTAATTTTGGATTGTGGAGGTGTAAGATGATGGATGCGTTGGATGCATAGAATTTGGAGGAGACTCTTGAGTTACAAGAGAAACCCAAAGACATAAAGGACATGGTTTGGAAGAAGATGAATAGTAGGGCTTGTAGAGTTATTCGGTCATGCTTGACGCTAGATCTTATTTATGATTTAATGAACGAGACGTTAGCGAAGAGAATGTGGGAAACACTCAATGAGAAGTATCTTACGAAGAGCATTGAGAATCGGCTTCACTTGAAGAAGAGGTTTTACCAATTCAAGATGAAGAGGAGAGTTTCCATCAGGGATCATGTTAACAATTTCACGAAACTACTTTCAGATATGGCCAATGTGGATATCATTGTTGAGGATGAAGACAATGCGATGTTACTTTTGTGTACATTGCCCGAGGATGATTACGGTACGTTCGTTCTCACAATGATCAATGGAAGAACTACTGTTAACTATAAGGAGGTGATCTCAGCTTTGGTGAATTATGAGTTGAGGAAGAGTAATGGTGTACACTCCGAGAAAGCATCGGGAGATGCACTAGCAGTTCGAGGACGTGATTCAAACTGCCCCCAGTTCAACCGATCAAAATCAAAGAATAGAGGTGCCCATAAGAGTATTGGTAGAAATCAATGTCAGTATTGTAAAGAAGAAGGATATTGGAAGATTGACTGCCCAAAGTGGAAGGAAAAAGCTGGGAAGAACAAGGGGAAAGCTGTACAAGTTTCAGAAGTAAATGTTGCAAAAACTATTAATGAACATTCAGAGTCAGATTCTTTGGGCTATTCGTTCCCTGCACTACCGTCGGTTTGCTATGTCGACTCCACGAAGTGGATGTTGGATTCAGGAGCCATATATCACATATGCCCTAGGAGGGATTGGTTCTCTAGCATTGAGGAGCTAAAAAGAGGGGATGCCGTGCTTATGGGAAATGACCATGTATGCACTATTGGTGGTATTGGTTCAGTCCGGATTAGGATGCATGACGGAGTGGTGAGCGAATTGAAAGAAGTGAGGTTCGTGCCGCAGTTGACGAAGAATATTATTTCTCTTGGTACTTTGGAGGCAGCTGGTTATCAGGTGACCTTAGAGGATGCTACAGCGAAGATCACGAAGGGTTCTATGGTGGTGATATGAGGAGTCAGGGAAAACTTCCTATACTACTTGAAGAGTAAGACAGTTATAGGGGGTCTAACAGCTTCTATCACTACAGAAGAGGACACTACCACATTATAGCACACGAGACTAAGATACACAGGAGATAAGTCCCTACAGTCATTGGCAAAACATGGACTATTGAAAGATGCTAAGACCTGCAAGTTGGAGCTGTGTGAGCATTGTGTACATGGGAAGAAGACTAGAGTAAAGTTTGACATCGTTATTCACAACCCACAAGGTACATTGGATTACATTCACACAGATGTTTGGGGTCCTTCCAAGAACACATCACTTGGTGGGGCCATTGGATTACATTCACACAGATGTTTGGGGTCCTTCCAAGAACACATCACTTGGTGGGGCCAACTATTTTGTCACTTTCATTGACACAGATGTTTGGGGTCCTTCCAAGAACACATCACTTGGTGGGGCCAACTATTTTGTCACTTTCATTGATAACTATTCCAGGAGGAATTGAGTATACCCTATGAAGCATAAACATGAGGTCCTGGATATTTTTGTGGAGTAAAAAAAGAAAATGGAGCTTGTTAGACCCTAGAGGGGGGTGATTAGGGTCTTATGCTAATCTAATCTGATTTTATGTCAATTAAAATTTATTAAAGAACTATTCTTGCAAGATAGATATACAAAGAGTTATATGCAAGAATATGCAATATGAACAAAGGGATATATCCTAGCAATGAGATATATGGTGAAATATATATAAACAACACAAGGGTAAACAATCTAAACTAAAGATACAATTATGACAGGGTAATATAAACAATGCAAATACATAATATGATCACAGAGTTCGGACCTTCCGTCCTACGTTTCTGCTCCCCACTCCCGGGGAGAAATCCACTATCACAACTGGGTTTTCTACGCTCACCCGAATAACGTTTACACCATACAAAAATGTTTTTCAATGGTCACCGATCATCGTTCAAAATCTCACAATATAACTATACTCCACACTCTCTAAGTGTTGGTGTCTAGTCTGTGTCCTTCCTCAAGTACTCGGATACAACCTCTCCCTAGGTTCGTCAACCGATGCCACTCCTCTTGGAAGCAACCCTGTCTCTCACCACACACTCCTCTCGGTGTACTAGTGTAATACAAAGTGAATCTCACAATAAGCACAATACAGCAAATGATTGTTCTCTAATATGGATGAGAACATAATGTAGGCTCACTCTCAATTGTTACAACTCCCAACAACCCAAATTATACTCAGTATGAAAATACAATAAGCTCAATGATTGTGTGTGTAAATAATGAGAAAATTAATTATAAACTCAATGTAAACCCTAGCTTAATGAAAATGATAAACAACAAATAATTAAAACAAAGCTAGTATTGAGTTTAGAAATTCTTCTCTGAAACAACAAGATGAAGAGATGGATTAAAACGGAGCTCAAACAATGTAGATGATCTCCTTCACTTGTAAGAAACTTCTTCACAAACAAACTCTATTAAAACACACTAAACAAACTTTAAAACCCTTGTTAAACTTGTTTAAAACATTTCTTGGACTGATCTTAGAACTGAGGTATAAGGGGGTATTTATATGAAACCTCAAAGCCAAGAGAAAGCCAAGAAAAGACCAAAAAACCAACCCAAAAACGGCTCTGGAAACTAGCCGTTGGAATCTGAATGACATATCAACGGTCGACCGTGGGAAACGCGCGGTCGACCGCGAGCAGGTCAGAAATAGATTCTGGGCTCTGGAAAATAGCCGGTCGACCGTGGCGATCGATCGTAAAGACTTCATCCGCCCCCCCGCCACGGTCGACTGCGAGCCACCAAAAACAATCTGAGTCTCTAGACTCAAGGCGGTCGACTGTGGCGGTCGACCGCAAACTGATACATGCATATTACAGGTTTTAAACCTATTTTGCTGACTTTAAAACCCTGTTTAAAAATATCAAATAAATTCAAAAAAATATAAAACTTTGGGAAATGATTGTAGACATGATAATACAAAAAAAGTCCAAAACATGTAAATGAAAAATCACTTGTTTTTTACATTGGACATAAACCATGTTTTGAAACTCTATAAACTGATTTTATAGACTTAAAGAAAGATATAAACTATTGTTATGAAGTCTATAAATAATGAATACAATATTTTCACAAATACAATGGAATATGAAACATATGAGTATGTATATGAATATATATTTGTTTCATATCTATGAAATTAAACCAAAACAACTTATCCACATAGAAAACAAACATGTAAAAATAATTTTTTGGAATTTGTTTGTAAAAACTTTGTTTGTGGATAAAACCAAAAACCAAGATGTGTATATATATAACTATATATATACATAGAAACCAATAAAATGAGTGTGTATATGATTGAGCTTAAAGTACTTAACACACATAATATAAACTCCTAAACTAGATTACCCAAACTAGATTAGTCTTCAATATGCTTGACTTGGTAAACTCGCGGATGAAGCTTGAACTTGATGTCTTTAACTTGGATTTGCATAGCTTCACTCCACTATTCCGCCAACCTCCATTGGATATGATCGTGAATGCTTGATTCCATCCATCCTCCAACATATTATTTGCCTAGAATAAATATATAAAATACAAACACTAGACAAATAATATTAGATGTAAATTATTTGTAAATCATCATCAAAATAAGAAGGCCACAGAGCTACAGACAGGTAGAAAGGTAAAGACTCTACGTTCAGATAACAGTGGAGAGTATAAGAGTGATCCGTTTCTATAGTTTTGTTAGGATCATGGCATTAGGTGACACTTCACAGTTCGAGAGATACCGTAACAGAACGGGGTGGCTGAGAGATTGAACTGTACCTTGCCAGAGAAGGTGTGATGTATGATGACGCAGAATGGATTGCCTAGATCCTTTTGGGCCGAGGCGTTGGTTTATGTGAGCCATCTCGTGAATAGGTTGCCGTGCACTGCGATACAGGAGAAGACTCCGTTGGAGCGTTAGTCTGGTTCGGTAGCTAGTAACTATGAGTCGCTTCGGATATTTGGGTGTCCTTCTTATTGCCATATCAGTGATGGTAAATTGAATCCGAGGGTGAGGAAAGCAGTCTTTGTAGGATTTAGATATGGAGTAAAAGGCTTCAAGTTATGGGATCCACAGGACAAGAAGATAGTTATTAGCAGGGATGTCATATTTGATGAGACGTACATGATGAAGCATCAAGTTCCTCAGCAGGTGGAGGAAGACCAGATTCAGGAGATATCGCAGCAGGTGGAGGATGATGTGACTCCACTCACTCTAGAGAGCATTGTATCCATCGAGACTCCTACAGAGGTGACACTGGGAGGAGATGGGATGACAGCTGGGCATATAGAGGATAAAGTGGATTGTGAGACTTAAGAGCAGGGTCATGTTCAGGAGTCTACTGCAGCGAATAGACCTAGAAGGGTGATTCGTCAGCCAGCTAGGTATAATAATGTCATGGTCACATATGCATTATCAGTGGAGGTCGTTGATGATATGGTTCCATCCACATTTAGGGAGACAGAGTCTAGCCCTGATTCGATCAAGTGGAGGGAAGCTATGGAGGAGGAGATGCGATCTCTTCAGAAGAACGACACTTGGGAACTTGCAAAGCTACCTAAGGGTAAGAAAATTATTGGTTGCAAGTGGGTATATGTGAAGAATGAGGGATCTTCTATTAGGGACATTCGGTTCAAAGACAGATTGGTCGCCAAGGGATATTCATAACTTGAGGGCACTGATTACAATGAGGTATTCTCACCTGTTGTAAAGCATTCATCGATTAGGATTCTGTTGACATTGCTGGCGCAGCTGGATTTGGATTTGATCCAGATGGATGTGGATTTGATCCAGATGGATGTGAAGACAGCCTTTCTACATGGAGATTTAGAAAAAGAAATCTACATGACACAACCTATGGGGTTCAAAGCTGCAGGAAAAAAAGATTTGATTTTCAAGCTGAAGAAGTCTCTTTATGGATTAAAGCAATCGTCGTGATAGTGGTATAAGAGATTCGACAGCTTCATGATTGGCCAGGGGTACACGAGGAGCCCATATGACCCATGTGTTTACATGCACAAGCTACAGGATGTTAAGCACATATATTTGCTTTTATATATTAATGATATGCTTATTGCTTTCAGGAATTCTTCGGCTATTCGAAAGTTGAAAGAGGAGTTGTCATCCGAGTTCGAGATGAAGGATCTTAGAGAAGCAAAGAAGATATTGGGTATGGAGATTGAGAGAGACAGGGTGAAGGGGAGATTGAAGCTTACACAGAAGGGCTATTTGCAAAAGATGTTGAAGAAATTCAGCTTTGATGATAACGCAAAAGCAGTTAGCACTCCATTGGCTCCCTACTTCAAGCTTTCAACTAGTATGTCACATGTTTTAGTTAAGGATAGAGATTATATAGCGAAGGTTCCATATGTCAGTATAGTAGGTAGCTTGATGTATGTGATGGTGTGTACGAGGTCAGATTTGTCACAGGCCGTGAGCATGATATCGAGGTACACGCACGACCCCGAGAAGGGTCATTGGGAGGCCGTGAAGTGGATTCTATGGTATATTAAAGGTACCGTAGATGTTAGTTTAGTATTTCAGAAGAATGAGAAGACAGGGCAAGAATGTATTGGCTATGTGGATTCAAATTATGCGGGGGATCTTAACAAGCGCCGGTCTACTTCAGGATATATTTTTATATTAGCAGGAGCACTAGTATGTTGGAGATGTACACTTTAGTCTACAGTAGCTCTCTCTACTACAGAGGCAGAGTATATGACGGTGACTAAAGCTGTTAAGGAGGCTTTATGGTTGCATGGATTATAGGAAAACTTGGGGATTACACAGGAAACCCTTCGGGTATATTGTGATAGCATGTCAGCTATCTATTTGGCAAAGAACAAGATTTATCATGCGCGTACGAAGCACATCGATGTCGGATTCCACTTTGCTCGTGACGTTTTGGATAAAGGAGACGTCATATTAGAGAAGGTCCACATGAAGGACAACCATGCAGATATGTTGACCAAAGTTATTTCAGATGTAAAGTTTGGTCATTGTTTGGAGCTTTTGAACATTCTTCGGTGTTGAGGCCTTTGGAGGCCATTTGGTGAACTATGTGAAGGCTTGATTCCTTGGACAAGAGGATACGTAGGCAGTCTTTATGATGCAGCCGATTTGGTGAATTGATACCGACATTTAGAGAGTGTTCGCATTCTCATTTGGGTTCTCGACTTGTTGTGAATTTAGTCCGTTGTCGTGAATTGTTTTACTTCATACTGGACTCAATAAGTGAGACATTTGTTTTGGTTGGTGTCAGTTTAGTTTTGAAAAAACTTCACTGAGGTGGAGAATTGTGAGTGGGACGTGGGGGCCCACCCACGTGCGAGAACTACATGAACGCGTTTTCGTTTCCGCGTGAACTAGGTGGGAACATAGGGCCCACCCACGTGCTACTGCACTGCGTGAAAGGCATCGTGGGAGAAGTTGTCCAGCGGGTTTTCCTAAGATCCCCCCGATATTGAAGCTATAAATATAGCTCGCTTAGGTTTTGTGTAGTTTTGTGCAGAAAAAGAAGTATGGGCTGAGGAGAAAATTGTAGAGAAAGGCGGCTGTCTCTTCTAGGGCGGTGTGCAAAGGTCTCTTTCAGCGTGATTGCAGGTCCAAAAATAGAGAAGGCTTTTAGTTTGTTTTGAGAGAGGATTTGAGAGTTAGTTTGAGAGTTTAATTTGTAAGATTGTAAATCCTAGTTGTATTCTCTCCCTCTAATAGTAGATTTCCCTCCTCCTTATCCCGTGGACGTAGGCAACTTATCAAACCACGTAAAATAGTTTGTCTTACTGTGATTTATAATAACTTGTAGGTTCCCTCGACAAGTCAGTCCTAGAACTGATGAGAGAAAGAGTGTATATCCCACATTGTTGAGATATATTATTTTCGATTCTTGTTTCCTTTGTGAAACAGAGATTTAGTTGTGATCTTAATCTCTTGTTGTGCACCGGAGATGCTGCCTAAGCATGAGAGATTCACGATGCCGACATTATGAAAATAGGAATCAACATTGCCGACAACGTGATCCGGAAGCATCAGCGTTGCCTGCGAGATGAGTGCCTTCCGATTAAAAGCAGAGGCCAAGAAGATGCATTGCAAGAAGAGCTTGGATTCCATGACAGCTTGGGGGTTTTTTACAACAAAATAAGATACTTCTAAGCTATACTCTAAATTTCTGCAATCAAATCGATTTAAGAGATCACTAATTCCAATTATTTGGTATGCTTCAGAACAAGTCCTCATCCACTAAACCCAAAATTAAACCCTAGAAACAAATCATTAACCAACAATTTCATGACTTTGTGAGAAATTGGTGAGCTCACTGAGAAGTTAAGGGAACCCACGAGAGAAGCAACAGCAAAATCTCCAAAGCCCTAACCTGCGTTTGCCATTCGACAAGCGCCTTGTGTTGTGCCAAAACTGTGTCGAGGAACCAAACCAAACGCCAATCCAAGAGAGCCAAACGAACTAAATATCAATGCACAAACAAAACACCAATTTTAACGTGGTTCGACAAGTTACCTACGTCCACGGGACATGAAAGGGGATGGGGTTTTCACTAATAGAGAAAGAGTACAAACTGAGATTACAACTCACTCGAAGGAACAAACTAATCTCACCAACAAGCTCTTAATCTCTCTAAACAAATAGCTTAGAAAATACCTCTTTTCGGTGCTCCAAATATCCCTAATTTTCTTCTCCAATCAAAGCCTAAACAAAGCCAAAGAAACCTTAAAAAACGTGTCTCTATTTATAACAAAACACAATCCCAAACTGATTGGGATTTTAAAAATGAGTCTGCCACACCCTGGTGTGACACACACCACACCCATGGCAAATATGGCAGATTCTGCCACATCAGGATATGGCAGATACCACACCCATGGCAGACAGGACAGATTCTACCACACCCATGGCAGACAGGACAGATTCTACCACACCCATGGCAGACACCACACCAGGGTGTGGTGAAGCCTGTTTTGCTTATTCTTCACGTTTTTCTTAATTCCTTCCTTAATTCCTTCGCCGTTTTCACAATTCTCCACCTCGGCGAAGTTTTTCCAAAACTGAGCCAACACCAACCAAAACAAATACCTCACTTGTTGCATCCAGTACGTCATGGTAACGGACTCATGATAACGGACTTCATCCACACAAGTCGAGACCTAAACGGGAGTGCTAACACTCACCCAAATGTCGGTATCTACTCATCAAATCGGCTGCATCAAAATTGACTGCTTACGTATCCTCTTGCCCAAGGAATCAAGCATTCACGTAGTTTACCCAAACGGCCTCCAAAGGCCCTCAAACAAATAGAAGAGCACGCAACCCTCCTCCATCATCACCAAATCTTCGGCTGATAGCACCTCCAATGACCTCAAACTGAAACGATCCAAACACCTCTACCTGAGGTGAACCAATGGCCATGTCCAAACTGCGCCTATCAGCTGCACTCAAATCAATCAACACGTCATCTGCATCCAAAATCAAATGATCTTCACGTTGTGTCACCTCAGCTGAAGTCCCAAATAATACAGAGTGACCTGGAGTATGTGGAGTAAACTCCACCCAATGTGGAGTAGCATCACCCTCCACCCGCTGCGATATCCAACTGATCTGATCAACACTCTCTACCTGCCGAGAGTCCAATGTGACATACTTGCTCAGAATAAAATCAGAAGCTCCCAAACGATAATCAAACGAGCCTCCGAATCCCAAACGTGCAATCGGATCAAATCTCACATCCTCGATGTGACCAAATGCTGGGTAACCAAATATCTGACGCCAACCAAAATCTAAAGCAGCTCCACCAGATCCAATAACTCCTAATGTAGCAGTCGGCGACCTATGCATAAGATGACCCAAATATGTCGAAGCCCGAACTCTAAAACCAATGCTCGACATCAAACGTCGATCCTCCTCCAGAAAGAAACGACCAATCAAAAATATCATCTCATCTCGTCGCCCCAACGTTTCCTCTCCAATGAAGTGTCTAAAACTACCATGAGCTCGGCACAAATACAGTAGGTCCCTCTTGTACCTCCCTCTAAAACCAGAATGAAGTACCTTCACCTTACTGTCAATACACTTCTTCAACTGTTGTTGACTACTAGGACTTCAAAACCAACGGGACTTGGTTGCAACCCACAAATGCCTAGTACAATCCCCAACAAAGGAAACCAAAATATCAATTACCTTCCAATGATACCTCCTTGGAAGGCCCCCAAATGCCTGAATAAACATAAAATAGAAGACCCCTCAATCATCGAATAGAAGTGCCAAACTCCACCTAGGTCTCCTTGCTCATACCAACGTGCTCAAAAGACTTCAATATGTAGGTTAAGGGAACTTCTCAATCATCCAATGCACCGTATTAACAATCAAATATCCCAGCCTCAAATCCTTCTATCTCGGACAACTATCTCAAAACACCAACAAACGAAGAATAGATCCAAACAGATAAAGGAGAGATTTTTACCTCCAATTGAAACCCTAACAAGAGTCTCCAAACGATCTCACGATCCACAAATAGGAAAAATCCAACATTTATCTCCAAACGAAGCCTCGAAGAGCCTCCAAAGCGATCTACTCCTCCAAATAGCCTAAGCGCCAACAAACCAATGTAGAAAACAAACGAAGAATAGATCCAAAACAGAGAAAAGAAAGAAACTTTACCAAAAAGATCCCACCTTTCTCACCAACTGAAACCCTAGACGAGCTTCCCAAATCGATCTACTCCTCCAACCAAGACAAAACTCTAGATCTGGAATCCGGAGCTCTGATACCAATTGTTGTGCGCGGCGCGAAAGCGGGACAAACAAAGGGGCGTGCTTCAAGAACCAAATCAAACCAAATGTCGAGATAAAGGCTAAAACAACCAAAATAACAGCACAAATCCAAACACAATAGTTTAACCACGGGGCAAGAAAGAGGATGGGGTTTTCACTAATAGAGAAAGAGTACAAACTGAGATTACAACTTACTCGAAGAAACAAACTAATCTCACCAACAAGCTCTTAATCTCTCCAAATAAAACCCTAAACAAATAGCTCAGAAAATACCTCTTTTCTGTGCTCCAAATATCCCCAATTTTCTTCTCCAATCAAAGCCTAAACAAAGCCAAAGAAACCCTAAAAAACGTGTCTCTATTTATAACAAAACACAATCCCAAACTGATTTGGATTCTAAAAACGAGTCTGCTACACCCTGGTGTGGCACACATCACACCCATGGCAAACAGGACAGATTCTGTCACATCAGGGTATGTCAGACACCACACCCATGGCAGACAGGGCAGATTCTACCACACCCATGGCAGACACCACACCAGGGTGTGGTGAAGCCTGTTTTGCTTATTCTTCACATTTTTCTTAATTCCTTCCTCAATTCCTTCGCCGTTTTCACACCTTGAGCATCTGTTACAGCGTTTTGACCCTATCCGGCTAAGACCTTGCTGAACTTGTCGACAAGTGATGAATTCTCGGCCGGTCGCCGGATGAGAAGCTTTGCCTTTGGGTTTGCGCACAGGAATTCGGGATCCATGGCTGTTGGAGTTATTATTATTATTATTATTATTTTTTGGGATAACAATGGTTACTTGCCTTCTTTAGATGAGAAGATAGTTCGTTACTAAAATGCCCTTTCCTCATCATTCTTATCTTCGCTGATTTATTTCTCCAGCTCATTAAAATTTTCCAACTAGATCTTCTACGTCAGTTGTCCCATGAGGCGGTCCCGTGTTTGGGGTTAAAAAGACTAATCACCATTACACCACTAATTGTGGTCATAAATTTCATGCCTTATTATAAACTTGGCCCTTATTGCAAACTATTACAAACTTCATAGACCGTTTCCGATTACATATTCAACAGACGTTTCCTGGGTATAGCCTTCAACGGATCAGCTCGTGGCAGAGTGAATCCATAAGCTTCTTTCATATCCAAATTCAGTACTCCATCAGGAAGCTCCCAATCAAAGCAATGAATCATCTGAGCTATTATCAACGGAGTCCAAATCAAAGCAAGCTGCATCCCTGCGCACATTCTCCGTCCCGACCCAAACGAAAGCAGTCGAAAGTCTCCCCTGAACTCGATGTTGTTATCGATGAACCTCTCAGGCCTGAACTCCTCTGGGTTATCCCACACTGCAGGGTCTCTGCCTATCGACCACAGACTGATCATCACGTTGGCACCCTTCGGTATGCGATACCCGTTGATGACGCATTCTTCGGTTCCATGGTGGAACATGAATCCTGAGAGGGGGTGGAACCTCAGGGTCTCCTTCAGGACCATGTGCAGGTATTCGAGTTTCGGTAAGTCAGTTTCTTCGACTTTTCGGTGGAGGCCGACGACGGTTTCGAGTTCCTTTTGGGCCTTTCGCATGATCCGTGGGTGCTTGATGAGCTCAGCTAGGGCCCATTCGGCTGGTATGCGCCTTTTGGGCCTTTCGCATGATCCGTGGGTGCTTGATGAGCTCAGCTAGGGCCCATTCGGCTGGTATGCGCATTGTGTCCATGGAAGCCTCTAGCATGTCCTTTGGTAAATGAACAGGAGGAGAAAGTAAATGAGCACCAGATGAAACGCAATGATGTACGATATTGTTAAAAACAAGGCCTTTTTGTTTTTAGGTCCATTTATTTATCTACCTTTATTCAACTTTGTCTTCTCCCCAGGTATAAGACCTAATAAATGGGGTCAACTCTTTAAAGTCTGATCGAGACTGAACCTAACCAAGTTTTAAGTTGTTTTCTGTTTGGCAAAAAATTGGGCCAATTTTGACCCAAACCAAATAGTAACCACTAAACCGGTTTTAAGTTGGATCACCCCTGTCATGATCCAAACTAAAATTGATTTAAAATAGAACTGGATCGGTCTGAACCTAGTTTTAAGGGGCTGTTTGGTTCGTTTTTTAACTCGGTGGAAAAGTTTTACACCGCCTCCACATCAGATTTTTCGTGGCCACGTAGGATATAAGTTTTCCGTCGGTTTTTTTTCCCATCTTTGGTTCGCTAGGGTTGAAGAAAGGAAACTCGGTGAAAATCACCGCCACATCAGATTTTTTTCTCTCCCCCAATTCCTTCCTCAACCTCGTGAAATCGACGAAAACTTCAGCCACGTCGGCTTTTTGCCATATAAACAAAAGTTTTCCCTTTTTTTCCATGCGAACCAAACACAAGAAAAATAAATACATTAGTTTCTCACTATTTTTTTGTGCGAACCAAAGCGAAACAATCTATTTCTTGAAAAAATTTGGAAAACTCAAAACTTGTGTTTTTGTACATAGAAATACATTTCCCTATATCTAGGAAACGAACCAAACAGCCCCTAAATGACTTTAAATGACTTGACAAAGTCACTCCGAATTAATAAATAAAGTCAAAATGCAAATCCAAGAACTTTCGTTTTAATAGGAATATGCATAGGAAAGGCTATATAGTAGTGTGGGGACCAACCAACACGAGAGACAGGATCTCAACTACGGTCAAAAGGCCATTAATATCAATCTATGAAGTCAACTACTCGAAATTTCTCGCAACTGGAGATTTTCCTACTTGAGACATTAAAAGAGAGCACGAGAACAATTTGGAGGTTTCAACTTCCTTCAGTTCGTACGGTTTGGAACATTACTTCCCTAGCGTACAAGATTTTTTTATTAATTATAAATAAATTTCATATATATGCGTGATGTTGAAGATGGTACCAGAGCAAGCGATTGGTGATGCATGATGGATGGTTAAAATTAATTATTGTACTTACGAACACGACGGCCTTGACGGTGAGGCGATCAAACGTGACCCCATCAGCCTCCCCTTCAGTCTCCATCAACTCCAACAAAACATCCACGAAATCCTTCATCTCCCCTTCCCCCTTCTTCTCGGCCTTCTGATGCTCGTCCACAATCTTTTCCAGCAACTCGTCGAACTCAAGGTGCAGCTTATGCAACCTCTTGCTGTACCCCTGCACGTCGAATGGCTTAAGCAGCGGAATGAAGTCATTAACATTGAAACACCCGAGCAAAGCCATAAGCTCCTTAGTGCACGCCCTGAACTTATCCCCCTCCTCATCCCCAGCCTCGTACCTCCTCCCCACGATCGTTCTCGACACCACATCATGCACCAGGTCCCACAGGAGCGTCTGCAAATTCACCGCCGACCGCGTCTCGCTCGCGGCCGCCAGGGTCTGGACGAACCGGTCGATCTCCTCTGTCCGCACCGCCCGCTGGGAGGCGATCTTTGGGCCGCTGAGGATGTGGGTGATGCAGAGCTTGCGGACGCGGCGCCAGTAGTCGCCGTAGGGGGTGAAGGCGAAGCCCTTGAGGCCGTAGGCGGTGGGGAGGCCGGTGGGGCCCGGGGGGAGAGGCGGAGACCTGCGTCGACGAGAGAGGAAGAGGGCTCCGGCGAGGAGGAGGGCGAGGAGGAGACAGAGGGAGGGAAACATTTTTGTGCCTACGTAGTGTGGGGTTTGGGTCGCTGAATGATTTATATTGCTGTGTCCTAGCTTTAGGCACAGTCACATGTATTTATAGCTGCATGTCGTTAGAGCGATGAGGGTGAGCTAACGTGACGTACATATAGAGCAGCAGGCTTCAGACGGAGTCTGATGAGGATGTTGAGTAGGTAGATGTCCACGTTGTGGGAACTCCCACGAGCTGACCTTCGATCTCCTGTATGGGATAGGGACTTAATTTGTCAAAGATCTACTATTCAATGATATAATTTGATTTCGATTGGAAAACTTAAATGTAGAAAATAAAAAGCATAGAAATTTATCTCGCTTATATTTGTCCGCAGCAATTTTCACGGGGTTTTTTGTTGTTACCTCGCTGTCACTTGCTGATGGGAACAGGTTCATCCCCATGATAAATTAATATGAATTTGATCCTTAGAAATTCTAAGGTGTATTGAAGCTCTTGAAAGTTGGTTACCTATTCATATTCTGCATGCATTGATAGATTGTCTTTCTCCATGCATTGGGAGAAGGAAGGACTGGTCTTTTGGACTTCTCCATGCAACGAATGTAGTGTACCCAAGAAACATATCCTTCCTATAAATAGAGGGGAGATGGTGAAGGTTGACAACAAGAAGCAAGAAAAAGAACCACATACAACCTGTAATTCTCAAGTGAGTTTAAGAGAAAGTGATCCTCAAGTTA
Source organism: Asparagus officinalis (assembly GCF_001876935.1). Lineage (NCBI taxonomy): Eukaryota > Viridiplantae > Streptophyta > Magnoliopsida > Asparagales > Asparagaceae > Asparagus > Asparagus officinalis. The sequence goes on along the minus strand of NC_033799.1, from coordinate 28,582,630 downwards.
AGTTATACCAATTTGAGAGAAGACCCTTTGTAAGCTTTCATTTGATTATAGTGGAAACGGTGAAGAAGTGGCGGGTAAGGACATAGGCTCAAATTGAGCTGAACCTCAGTAAATCTTGTGTGTGTGTGCAATTTTTTTCTTTGTTGTTTCTCTTTTTTTTTTGTTCTCATCTCATCACAAAGACGGGAAAGGTCTTATTGTCTTGTTTATTTGCCAACAGTGGTATTAGAGCAAGGTTGCTAATCTTCTTGTGTTGAGATAGAGATTCCCATCGGCAGCATTCGAATGATCAGTTTGAATGGCTAAAATTGGATGATATGGAAGGCAAAGAAGATGGATCTTCTATATTGCAAGAGCCTCTATGAGCCAATTAAAGGTGAATCCTCCAAGCCAGAGTCCATGACGGCGGATGATTGGAAGAAGCTCGACCGAAAAACCATCGGCACCATTCGGTAATGGGTGGATGACATTGTATTCTATCATGTGTCAAATGATACTTCGGCGAACTACTTGTGGAAGAAACTTGAAGATCTTTGCGAAAGAAAGACCGTCGGCAACAAAGCTATCTTGATTTGCAAGCTTGTCAATCTCAAGATCAAGGAAGGTGATTCTATATCTGAACATTTGAATGAAATTCAAAGTATTAGAAATTAACTTGTAGTCATTAAGATGGTGTTGGAAGATGAGCTTCAAGCCCTCTTTTGCTTAGCTCGTTACCAGATAGTTGGGAAACGCTGGTGGTGTCTCTTAGCAACTCCGCACCTGACGGAGTTGTATCCATGAACCAAGTTACAAGCAGCCTCTTGAATGAAGAAATATGAAGAAAGTCATCTGGATCCTCCCATTCTCATGCTCTTGTTACCAAAAACAGGGGGAGGAGCAAATATCGACAATCTCATAATCGAGACAAGTAAAGAGGAAAATCAAAGACTAGAAAAGACATTAGTTGCTATCACTGCGGGAAGAATGGATACATAAAACGGGAATGCCGCAATACAAAACCCCGTGAATTTGATATTATATAATAAATAATAATAAAATATGTAATATGGTGATAAATAACATATTTTGATGTTTGAGTATGCCAGGAATTGATTTGATATTAATTCAATGTATATATGTGAGTGGAGGAGAGAAACATGCACAAAAACACACGAAATCAAAAAAAATATGTGTAAATTCATGATAAGTCGACTTATGAGTTGACTTACTATAAGTCGACTTGTCAGAGCCCTAAGTCGACTTACGAGCTGTTTTTCAGACTTCTTTCGGTTTTTGGGTCATATCCATTTTGTTTCGGTCCCAGGCTTATATATACTCTTTTAAACTTTTTTTTGCTGCACTTTTTCATGAGAATATAGTAGTCACCCCTCCTCTCAAACCCTAGCCTAAGTATTTGAGTTTTTGGAAGAGTTTGGTGAAGGATTCGTCGAGAGGAAGGCGAGATCTGTTTTTTTAGCAAAGGAAGAGATCGATCTTGCACACGTGTTGGAAAGATCAACAGTGACCTGAGGCAAGATTATCTTTGTCCAAATCCATCCTCGTAGTTAAATAACTAGTTTTATGTGACACCCCTATTTTTACACATGGTTGCAGTCCAAGGTGAACCCAGAGATGTCAAACATGCCATGCACCCACATCGTGCAATAACATGTTTTACCAATCACAGTAATATCCTCTAGTAAAATCAATAATAAAGTACAGGTACAATACAGACAAAAAGAAGATAGTAAACACAGTAGACATGATGTAGAAAGATAAATCTTATAAATGATATCCTCCGGTGATATTCCCCTGGTGATATCCTATACGCTGAATACATATAATTTTTGCTCTGGTACTGAGTCAATGTTAAAAAATTTTCATATATTTCTTCCATTTATAGGTTGCACATGAATCTGGTGTGCTCTAAAACTATGATGCTCTCAGTGTCTGATGTCTTTCTTATCTTATAGATCCAAGCCTCCTGCTCCTCGGCTCTATCCACAGCTGGTTATGGTAATGGTGTAATCATTGGTATTGCCTCTTTGGCACGACTAGTACAACTTGTGGTGGAAACGGATACGCCACTCGTTTTTCCTCGACCACATCCTTGTCCTGACATTTATAACATCAAGGGGAGAGCTTAATTGTCATAGTAATTAAGATCACAAATATATATATATATATATAGACCACATCCTTGTCCTGACATTTATAACATCAAGGGGAGAGCTTAATTGTCATAGTAATTATATATATATATATAACATATCACAATACGTATTCAATCACATAGTATTCACGTAAATACTTTAAATCAACATAAAATAGTTGTAAAAAAAATTTAAAATTTTGAGATATACGCATATATCGTCCTCACTCATTCTAGGAATTCATAGCGGACTTTATATATGAATCCTAAGAAACTCTATTCTAGCTCCACAACTCGATACAGGATGATCCTAAGGATACTGGAACTAGAGCTCTGATACCAATTGTGATGCCCCTGTTTTCACACATGGCTGCAGTCCAAGGTGAACCCAGAGATGTCAAACCTGCCATGCACCCACACCATGTAATAACATATTTTACCAATCACAGTAATATCCTCTAGCAAAATCAACAATAAAGTGCAGATACAATACAGGCAAAAAGAAGATAGTAAACATAGTAGACATGATATTAAAAGATAAATCTCATAAATGAACTCATGTCTCAACCGACAAGTCTGAAATACATCTGATGACTGAAAGAAAAATATCTCATCACAAACTAAATAGGAATCGTACTAAGGCTCACAACCTTTACAATAAAAAAATAAACTCTAATGTCTGAATATGAAAGTTAACATAGTGGAGTCTCACTACTAAAACTGAACGACGATGACTATGCTGGAAGACAGTCAACCTGTGGCTCTCTGAAGCTCTGAACTGCCTGAAAAGAAATTTAAAACAAAAATAGCAACAACAAAAGTGTCAGAGCTCTAAAGCAAGATCACATCCATCTGCCCCCAGGGAAAGGACTGTTAGATGTAGTGGATGCTCTATCTATTAAGCAGAGTCTACCTATATAATTTTTCCCATATCTAATGGTATTAATACTTAGAAATCTACAACACGAGACGTAGTTCGTCGAGCAAAATAATCCAAACAAGGAAACTCTCATGTATATATCATATGTCTCAGACTGTAGATACCTAAATATCAATACCGAACTATGGAAAGAAACATCAGTAGAAAATAAAATACTATAATGGACATCAACATATAATTCTCATGTACTCACAAGAGTAAGGTATTCTTGGTCATATATATATATATATATATATATTCAGCAGAGTGACATAAACACTTTTGTTATCCACTAAAACTCAGACTATCAAATAATCGTTTCATTTCAACTCTTTGCAAGATTTGATTTCATCGCATTATCATGCAACACTGAATACCCCGTAGATATACTAAAACAATGTACACGGATCATTAGTCTCATCATGATCTTAATGCATAACATGAGTACGGGACGACCTACCATATAGGTATCCTAGATGACGGCTCACAAGCCTTATCACACCCTCGTGCGGAATGGACTGCTAGACAAAGCATCCAAACCCGACTCAATGACATATACAAATAAAATATTGATGCACTACCCCCCACATAATACTAAGCTGAGCCCATCAACGATATTTATCACATGTATAAACTATATAAATCTGGCATATCGACACACTATCTCATATAGCACTGAGCTGAGTCCATTAACGATATCTGACATATGTATAAACTAAATAAATCTAGTATATCGACGCATTATCTCATATAGTACTAAGCTGAGCCCATTAACGATATCCGACATACGTATAAACTATATAAATCTGGCATATCGACACACTATCTCATATAGTACTGAGCTGAGCCCATTAACGATATCTGACATATGTTTAAACTACTCCAACTCAAGTGAAACCATTCAACACTTGTCAAATCTCCTTTGGGATACTCATGTGTGTGCCACGGCACTATTCGTGTATATTCATGTCTATACGTATACTATCATGCGACTTGAACCCCGCGATCGCATCTCAAAATAATACAACAAAAAGTTTAGGAAAAAGTCTTAGTAGTTGACTACTAACCTTAGTAGTCGACTACACTGAGTCCATCCAGACTCTGTAAAACTTGAATCAATATTAGTAGTCGACTACATTGTACACTAGTTGACTACTCTGTAATCAGACAAATTCTATAAAATCAAACTGGACATTAGTAGTCGACTACTACTCTTAGTAGTCGACTACTAAGCAGAAACATGCACACATCCGTGCACAAACATTAATTATCGATTTCACATACCATAAATCTAAAACGAATGCTTGAACTTGTTTTTATACAACATAGCTATCTGAAACATGATACTAAATATTTAAATCCTTCAAATTAGGGTTTAACCACCTAATTAACCATTTTCCTCATTTAGCTCATATGTAAATCACATGATTTATCCGCACATGATAGAAACTACTCATGAAGAGATGTTAAATTTCATATAAACATTTTTATATCTTTTAGGCATCACCAACCTAGGGTTTTAGCATGATTAATTAACAAGAAGCCTCAAATAAAAGTCGAACTAGGGTTTAAACAATCTCCTAAGCAAGATTTATATGTTAAAAACAAAATTAGAAATAATCCTAGTGATCATGATCAAGTTTCTATCATAAACAGCAATAACACCATATAGATCTAATATTTGTTTACCGCTAATATCAAAATTCTAAACTTTTTCACATTTGATTAAGATCTAAACATGTGCAACATCGATTTAAACTTCTTAGATCATTCATTAATTAAGGGTGTGGGTTTGGATGCAAGTGATTTTGCCTGAAAAGTCGTGTCGAGCCTCTGAACACATGTGCAAGATCCCTCCTCTCTCAAAAGTATGCGATCTCACCCTCTGCTCGACGATTTTCCCCGAATCTCTTCGAGAACGCCAAGAACAAGCTCTAGGGTTTGAGGGGAGGTAGTGGTTGGTAATTCACGTGAAAAATCTCAGGAAAAAGGGTCTAAACATGTTTATATACTTAGGGTTAAACCTAGGTTCGAATATAAATCAAAACCTACCCGAAACCCATAAGAAAACTAGAAATTAGCCCAATTAGTCGACTACTAATATAGTAGTCGACTACTAAGACTCAAATCAGTCTGTTTGGGAAAAAGTCTTCCGTATTTTGGCTGTAATATTCACATCCGATCTCAGAATGAGGTGATCTAAGATTTGTTAGAAAGATGATGAAGAGACCTACAACTTTTGTCTTTTGAGTTTTCCTAGATTCTAACTATATCAGAGTGAAAAATATATAAACTCATAACTGATCATTATTTTCCAGATTTCTTCTTCATGCATGTTTTGTGCATTTGCACTCATATATCCACACATATATATTGAATTGATCTCAAATCAACTTCTAGTATACTCAAACATCAACATATGTTATTTATCACTATATAACATATTTTTTATTATTTATCACATACTATTCAAATTATCGGGGTTTTACATTTTAGATGTTTAATATGTGCTTTTATGTTTAATCTTAACCCATGGTGTTAAAAATTAGATTTTTGATGTTGAAACTTAAACCAATGCTATGTCAGTAATATTTTCTTACTGTTTATGACAATATCAAGATCATGATCATTAGGGTTTCATGTATTTTTATTTTAAATCTTTTAAACATGCTTAACTCATGTGTTAACCTTAGCTTGATGCCTAATTATCTTTTAATGTAAATTAATCATGCATAAACCTTAGGCCTGTGATTCCTAAATAGTCTAAACATGTTTAAACAGATTTTTATGCTTCTGTTCATATTTATAATTCATCATGCTGAATAACCATGTTGGTAATATATGAGAAAATTTGAGAATTTTGGTTATTTATGAAGTTTATCCCAATTAGCTTTTACTCCAAGAGTTAAATCATGTAATCTGATCTCTATTAATTAGTTTTAGATGTTTATAACATGTTTCCTATATTACATGTTGGTTAGAATGAGTTTTTATTTGAGAAATATCACAGAAAACTTTGAAACATCAATCTAGAACTCGACTAAGTCGACTTGCTATAAGTCAACTTATGGTAGGCATAAGTCGACTTACGGGCATTTTTCCAGATTGTTTCCAGTTTGCTTTTGCAATATTTTGAGACGCGTTCGAGGGATTCGAGCCGCACTTTTGTACACGTACATTCATGAATTCACAAGTGCAGTGTCATTGCACACACACGGGTATCCTGAAGAGGATTATGACGAGTTTTGGTCTGATTATATTTGAATTAGAGATTGTTTACTCACGGGTTTGGATATCGTTGATGAGCACAGCTCAGTACTACGTGGGGTAGTGTGTTGATATGCTTATTGTACAGACCATTGAGTTAGATTTTAGGAGGCTTGATCTAACAGTCCGTCCAGCACTAGGATGTGATGAGGCTCGTGAGCAGTATTTGCAGGATGCCTATTTAGTAGTCCTTCCCGCACTCATGTTACTCACTAAGTTGCGATGAGACTAATGAGCCGAGTACATAGTTAGGATGCCGACTTGGTAGTCCGTCCTGCATGATACTGTGATGAATCATAACTTACAAGGATTTGCATGGTAATGATTTCTTGATTGCCTGAGTCCATGGCGGATGCCAGTTATGCATATGACTCACTACTAAGATATATGACCTAAGTACTTTTACTACTGATAGTTCGCCAGAACTATGATGCTGATATTTATTTTATCTTCCAAGTGACTATGGAAGATATAATATATTGATGCTTTATTTTCTGTAGTGCTCTTTTTATTTTATTAGTTGGAATCGATGATTAGCGATTCACAATTTGAGACATATGGTATATACATGAGGGTTTTCTTGTTTGGATTATTTCGCTCGACATACCAGTCTCATGTTGTGGGTTTCTAATTGTTGATTTCATTTAGATTGCTTACTCTTAGTTCGGTATTAATGTTTAGATATCTATAATTTAAGATATATGGTATATACATGAGGGTTTTCTTGTTTGGATTATTTCACTCGACGTACTACGTCTCGGGTTGTAGGTTTTTAAATATTAATTCCACTTAGATACGGGGGAAATAAATCTAGATAGACTATGCTTAATAGATAGAGCCTCCACTCCATCTAACAGCCCTTCCCCTAGGGACGGATGGAGGTAACCTTACTGTAGCATTCTAACGCTCTTATTGTTATTTTTGTTGTTGTTTTCTTTTCTTTCAGGTGGTACAGAGGTACAGAGAGCCGCAGGATGATGGAGTTCATGCATAGTCACTGTCACATGAGTTTTAGAGACTCCACAGTAGATCTTTATGATTTCATTCGGATATTAGAGTTTTATTTTCATATTGTAAAGGCAGTATGCCGTAGTACAATTTTCAGTTGATTCATGTTGAGACATTTTTATTATTCAGATATCAGATGTATTTCAGTTGAGATATGATTTTTATTTACGAGATATCTCGTTTCATATTATGTCTATTGTTTATATTTCCTTATTATGCCTATTTTGTACCTGCACTTTTATTCGTTTCCACTAGAGGATATTACTGTGATTGGTAAAACGTGTTTACGCACAATGTAGGTGCATGTCAGGTTTGACATCTCTAGATTTATCTTGGACTACAGCCATGTGTAAAAACAGGGGCGTCACACATAAGCTCAAGCGAGAACAAAAGGAAGGAAAGACCAATGAAAAACAAAAAAAAATGAATAAAACTGCAGCCGTTGTCAGTAACAATGAAATTGTATTTTTCTCAACATGTGAAGAAGATTGTACAAATCTCACTTGCCAAGACTCGGAATGGGTGATTGATTCTGGTGCCTCCTACCATGCTACTCCTAGGAAGGTCTACTTTACTGCGCTTCGTGAAGGTAATCTTAGAATGGTAAAAATAGGTAACAAAAACTCTTCTCAAATATTTGTCATTGGAAATATTTATGTTACTACTAACCTTGGAACAAAGGTGGTTCTAAAAGATGTTAGATTTATGCCCGATCTTCGTCTCAATCTTCTCTCTACCGGCAAGCTTGATGAAGAAGGATACACAAGCAACTTTGGTAAAGGATATTGGAAGCTTACCAAAAGATCACTTGTATTAGAAAGAGGAAAGAAGTGTTACACTCTCTATAAGAATCAATTTCACTTAGAGAATGATGAACTTGGATCAGTGGAAAGTACCTCTATGGATTTGTGGCACAAGCGGGTTGGCCACATGAGCGAGAAAGGGCTACAAACTCTTGTAAGGCGACAACTACTTCCATCCATGCAAGGTGCAACTCTATCTCACTGTAATCACTGCTTGATTGAGAAACAACACCGGGTAGCTTTTGTTAAAAATTATAACAAAAAGGAAACTAGCATATTGGATTTAGTCTATTCGGATGTATGCGGACCTATAAATAAAAAAACTTTTAGTGGTACCTCATACTTTGTGACCTTCATAGATGATGCATCTAGAAAGGTGTGGGTGTATGTCATAAAACCAAATATCAAGTCTTTGAAGTTTTCAAAGACTTTCATACCAAAGTTGAAAGAGAAACCGGAAAGCTCTTGAAGTGTATTCACACTGATAATAGTGGTGAGTATACTTCAATGATGTTTGAAGGCTATTGTTCTTTTTATGGCATTAGACACCAAAAGACTATTCCACACACACGATAACACAATAGGGTTTCAGAAAGGATGAACCGCACAATTCTGGAAAGGATAACGAGTATGCTATCCTTAGCTAAATTACTAAAAATATTTTGGGGAGAAGCAGTGCGAACAACGTGCTACTTGATAAACTTGTCCCTTTTAGTTCCCTTGGATGGAGATATTCCTGAAAGGGTTTGGAGTGGAAATGATATTTCTTATTCTCACTTGCAGGTGTTTGGGTGCAAGGCATTTGTACATGTACCTAAGGAGAAAAGAACAAAGCTTGATGATAAAGCTATTCCATGCATCTTACTAGGATATGAAAATGATGAATTTGGGTATATGTTATGGGATTCTTAAAATAAGAAAATTGTGAGGAACATGGATGTTGTTTTTTGTGAAGATAAAACACTTGCTGATTTTGAAAAAGAAGAGGAGCCACAAAACACTCATATCGTCCCAGATCCAATCTCTACACCAGTTGTTTTTCCTTCTCCTATGCTAGAAAATAATGATGGTCAAGATGTGCAAGAAGAAGAATAAATTGTAGGTTCCCCAGGTTTTCATCAGTGGGAGCATGAACATGCAGAACCACCATATATGGATCAGTCACAAGTACCTTAGTTGAGACGGTCGGAGAGAGAACAACAACCCTCAACTAGATACCCTACTTCAGAGTATACTGTGGTAACAAATGCAGGTGAACCGGAAAGTTTCCATGAAGGACAAGTTCATGATGTTCGTGCAAAGTAGAAGAAAGTTATGCAAGAGGAGATGGATTCTTTGCATAAGAATCACACTTATGACTTGGTAGAGCTACCTAAGAACAGAAAAGCCTTGAAAAACAAATGGGTGTTCAAAATCAAGAATGAAGGAAATGGCCAAGTCAAGTACAAAGCTCGCATCGTGGTTAAAGGTTTCAGTCAGAAGCAAGGTGTTGACTATGAAGAAATTTTTTCTCATGTTTAAAGATGTCTTCTATTCGGGTTATTCTTAGTCTTGTTATTTCTCAAGACTTTGAAGTTGAGCAGTTAGATGTGAAGATAACATTCCTCCATGGTGATTTGGCAGAAGAAATCTATATGGAGCAGTCAAGGTAAAGGATAAAGAACACTTGGTTTGCAAATTGAAGAAGAGCTTGTACGGACTCAAACAGGCACCTCGATAGTGGATAAAAGGTTTGATTCTTTTATGTTTGACCATGGGTATTGTTATGGTAATTTACCATTTAAAGATAAAGATGTCGAAAGATTGACTTCATATGGTCCAAACCAACTTAGTGGCCCAAAGGCCCATCCAAGGGCAAATCTATTGACCCGCCGAGGAAACGAGTCCTCTTTTACCGACACGAAGTGCGGGATTAGTCGACCCCTTATAAGTCAAGACGACTCCCCAAATAGTTGGCTCAATCACCTTCTCGGCAGTTCACTTGACCAGAAGCTCACTCAACTAACTGGTCAACAAATCATATAGGCGACTAACAAATCGACCCGTCTTTACTAAGGGGATAAGATCCAGCTAAGCTACCTTCAGAGATACATCAATCAACACCATAATTTATTGAGCAATCCTCTCAAGATCGCAACTCTAACAAACCTCGTGCAGAAACAGCTCACTTTGCCCACGAGTCACTTCCCAGAGATCGCTAAGATACTCTCCTATGCTCGAATGACTTCTCCTCCAGTCTCCAGCCACCATCTGGTAATGGAAGGAGGCCTAAATAGTCGGCCTATCCTCCGTTCTGTCTCATCTATAGAATCTGGAATATTTCTAAGACGCCCTCTCCTGTGCTCGAATGACTTTCCTTTCAGTCACCAGCCGACATCTGTAAACCAAAGGATGACTCAGTAACATGTCTTCTCACCCCTCAACCACCCTCTTGTGTATAGTTAAAGCCAAAGGTCAAATCTCAAAGTCAATGGACTATAAAAGGAGGTAAGGGGAGAAAGAAAAGGGGGGGGGGACAGAACTTTTAACTCAGGGGAGACTTCTGAACCTTTTTCTTAAACTCTGAACAATTCTAAAAGGTTACGGCTTTTTCTAAAAACTCAATAAGAGTAATGAATACTAGGACCTCAATAATACTCAGATCTTCTCACAAACCTCACTCAAGCTCATCAGCTGACTTGACCGTCAGAGGTACCACAGGGGGACCAGTCCCCGCCCTTTTACGGTTTTCTTCTTTTTGTTTGTGCAGAAAGATCAGGAATTCCAGTCCAAGGATCGGCCATAAAGTCGGAGGAGGAGTCGGCCCTACCTTTCATCCTCTCACTCTTTGCCATCAGTGTGGAGATCAGGACTGCCTCCCACGATGGAAACCCACCCTCGACTGTGTGTTATCAAACATCAACAGTTTGGCATCCACCTTGAGGCCCACTCTCTTCTCTGAGAAGACATGCCTAAATCTGAGCAGGGGCCTGATCTTGTCTAGCCTTGAAAAATATTGCTGGAATCGCACCATTCAAGCTAAACAAAGCCTGAAATCACATCATTCAAGCTAAGGAGGATTAACCTATGTCTATGAGGAGCCAACATAGGCGTAGCCCTCGAGGACTCTAACAGCTTTCTGGGGAGTATTTGCCAAGTGAGACCCCGAAAGCCCTCCTAGTGAAGACACACCACTATGGTATTTGTCTGGCTTGAAAATGAAGCACATGCTCCCTATCACCACCACAGATAAAATTCCACCCCCTGGACAGCCAAAAGGCCTGGGGTTGGATCGCAAAATAGAACCCCGCCTCTAGCGAGGGTTATGATCAGATCCAGTATCGCTTAAGCTCCCATCAACGACGGCTCACACAAACAAGGAGCAACAATTAGGTCTGTGGCAGGATCCTCGGACCATCACCACCTTCAAAGGAGAGTCATTCCTCACCAAAGGTAAGATTGTGAAAAAACTCGAGGGCTCACCAGCTGGTCTTCTCAAGAAGATTAATAGCCTCGGCCTCCGACATATGCTTAGGACCGCCAGAGTTGAAGGAAGAACCGGTGGTCAAAGTTTGTGACTCACACTCTACCTACAAAAGAAGGCTCCTCCATTCACAGGATGGTTCGGTCATTGCTATCCCTGGAGTCCCCAAGGGGAATCTATAATTTTGTCAAATTCCAGGGAGAAAAACATCGACGCTAAGGGTTTCACCAACAAGAAGCCCCCATCACAAAAGTTGCTTGGGCCTCCTCCTGTCGAGCACCATCCTCCAAAAAGCTCAATCAACAGGACGTTGGCTATGCAAGGCAACCAACGGTGGTGAAGCAAGATCTGTTAAAAAATGACCACATCCACCGTTGGCCGGCAAAGACCTCAGCAAAGACTCAAGTTCAGAAAGGTCTTGGCCGATGAGATTGCGAATATGTCGACTACTCAGCGACGTCTAAAGCTAAACAACCCACCCTCAAAAGAGAGACCAACATCTGATTCATAAAATTCTACAGTTTGGCAACAAAGATAGCCAACAAAGCGGCAACTCACCTTCTTCAAAACAGGTCTGTTCAAAGGCGACACGAAACAACCCAGGAATATCCGTCTCGGTGGCCCTGTCCCTTGCAAGAGGCAACCTCAAGAGTACATGAGTGGAAAATATGGAATCAACACCATTCAGATGAAAAACGTTAATAAGTTGTGCTCCTTGATGTACAAATTTCAACAATTAAAAAAGAGAGAGAGAGAGAGACAAGACATCAAAAACCTAGCCAAACCCTAAGGTTTCAATGTACAACATATGGTTCGATTCCGTCTGCTCTCATCGACCATCATGGTCAAGATCTTGGCTCCTCAACAGGGTAAGCCCAAGGCACAACAACTCCTCAGTCGGCACAAAGCCCTTGGCTCTTCATAAAGGTAAGCTTAAGGCACAACATATGTTTTGATTATGTCTGCTCTCATCGACCATTATGGTCAAGACCTTGGCTCCTCATCAGGGTAAGCCCAAGGCATAATGACTCCTCAGTCGGCACAAAGCCATTGGCTCTTCTTAAAGGTAAGCCCAAGGTATACCATATGGTTCGATTCCATCTGCTCTCATCGACCATCATGGTCAAGACCATGGATCCTCATCAGGGTAAGCCCAAGGCACAACGATTCCTTAGTCGGTAACAAAGACATTGGCTCCTCATCAGGGTAAGCCCAAGGCACAACGACTCCTTACTCGGCACAAAGCCCTTGGCTCTTCTTAAAGGTAAGCCTAAGACACAACATATGGTTACATCATGGTCAAGACCTTAGCTCTTCATCACGGTAAGCCTAAGGCACAACGACTCCTTAGTCGGCAACAAAGACCTTGGCTCCTCATCAGGGTAAGTCCAAGGCACAACGACTCCTCAATCGGCACAAAGCCCTTGGCTCTTCTTAAAGGTAAGCCCAAGGCATAACATATGATTTTATTCCGTCTTCTCTTATCGACTATCATAGTCAAGACATTAGCTCCTTATCAGGGTAAGCCCAAGGCACAACAACTCCTCAGTCGGCACAAAGCCCTTGGCTCTTCTTAAAGGTAAGCCCAAGGCACAACATATGGATCGATTCCGTCTGCTCGCATCGACCATCATGGTCAAGACCTTGGCCCCTCATCAGGGTAACCCCAAGGCACAATGACTCCTTAGTCGGAAATAAAGATCTTGACTCCTCATCAGGGTAAGCCCAAGGCACAACGACCCCTTAGTCGGCACAAAGCTCTTAGTTCTTCTTAAAGACCTTGGCTCCTCATTAGGGTAAGCCCAAGGCACAACGACTCCCCAGTCGGCACAAAGCTCTTGGCATAACGTATGGTTTTATTCTGTCTGCTCTCATTGACCATCATGGTCAAGACCTTGGCTCCTAATCAGGATTAGCCCTTGGCTCTTCTTAATGGCACAATGACTCCTCAGTTGGCACAAAGCCCTTGGCTCTTCTTAAAGGTAAGCCCAAGGCACAACTTATAGTTCGATTCCGTCTACTCTCATCGATCATCATGGTCAAGATCTTGGCTCCTCATCAGGGTAGCTCCAAGGCGCAACGACTTCTTAGTTGGCAACAAAGACATTGGCTCCTCATCAGGGTAAGCCCAAGGCACAACGACTTCTCAGTTGGCACAAAGCTCTTGGTTCTTCTTAAAGGTAAGCACAAGGTACAACATATGGTTCGATTCCATCTGCTCTCATCGACCATCATGGTTAAGACCTCGGCTCCTCATCAGGGTAAGCCCAAGGCATAACGACTTCTTAGTCGGCACAAAGCCCTTGGCTCTTCTTAAAGGTAAGCCCAAAGCACAACATATGGTTCAATTCCGTCTGCTCCCATCGACCATCGTAGTTAAGACCTTAGCTTCTCATCACGATAAGCCTAAGGCACAATGACTCCTTAGTCGGCAATAAAGACCTTGGCTCCTCATAAGGGTAAGTCCAAGGCAAAATGACTCCTTAGTAGGCACAAAGCCCTTGGCTCTTCTTAAAGGTAAGACCAAGGCACAACATATGGTTTGATTCCGTCTGCTCTTATCGACCATCATGGTCAAGACCTTGGCTCCTCATCAGGGTAAGCCCAAGGGTTTGATTCCGTCTGCTCTTATCGACCATCATGGTCAAGACCTTGGCTCCTCATCAGGGTAAGCCCAAGGTACAACGACTCCTCAGTCGGCACAAAGCCCTTGGCTCTTCTTAAAGGTAAGCCCAAGGCACAACATATGGTTCAATTTTGTCTGCTCTCATTGACCATCATGGCCAAGACCTTGGCACCTCATTAGGATAAGCCTAAGGTACAACGACTCCTTAGTTGGCAACAAAGACCTTGGATCCTCATTAGGGTAAGCTCAAGGCATAACGACTCCTCAGTCGGCATAAATCTCTTGGCTCTTATTAAAGGTAAGCCCAAGGCACAACATATAGTTCGATTCTATCTGCTCTCATTGACCATCATGGTCAAGACCTCGGCACCTCATCAAGGTAAGCCCAAGGCACAATGACTCCTCATTCGGCACAAAGCCCTTTGCTCTTCTTAAAGGTAAGCCCAAGGCACAACATATGGTTTGATTCTGTCTGCTCTCATCGACCATCATGGTTAAGACTTTAGCTTCTCATCAAGGTAAGCCTAAGTTACAACGACTCCTCAGTCGGCACAAAGCCCTTGGCTCTTCTTAAAGGTAAGCCCAGGGCACAACATATTTTTCGATTTCGTCTGCTCTCATTGACCATCATGGTCAAGACCTTGGCTCCTCACCAGGGTAAGCCTAAGACACAACGACTCCTTAGTCAGCAATAAAGACCTTGGCTCCTCATCATGGTATGCCCAAGGCACAACGACTCCTAAGTTGGCACAAAGTCCTTGGCTTTTCTTAAAGGTAAGCCAACGACACAACATATGGTTTGATTCTGTCTTCTCTCATCGACCATCATGGTCAAGACCTTGGCTACTCATCAGGGTAAGCCCAAGGCACAACAACTCCTTAGTCGGCAACAAAGACCTTGGCTTCTTATCAGGGTAAGCCCAAGGCACAACGACTCTTCAGTCGGCACAAAGCTCTTGGCTCTTCTTAAAGATAAGCCTAAGACATAACATATGGTTTGATTCCGTCTGCTCTCATCGACCATCATGGTCAAGACCTTGGCTCCTCATCAGGGTAAGCCCAAGGCACAACGACTCCTTAGTCGGCACAAAGCCCTTAGCTCTTCTTAAAGGTAAGCCCAAGGCACAACATATGGTTCAATTCAGTCTGCTCTCATCGACCATCATGGTCAAGACCTTAGCTCCTCATCAGGATAAGCCTAAGGCACAACGACTCCTTAGTCGGCATAAAGCCCTTGGCTCTTCTTAAAGGTAAGTATAAGGCACAACATATAGTTTGATTCCGTCTGCTCTCATCGACCATCTTGGTCAATACCTTGGCTCCTCATCAGGGTAAGCCCAGGGCACAACGACTTCTTAGTCGGATATCAAGTCCTTATCTCTTTACCTGGATAAGTCTAAAGCAAAGCCCCAAGGTCGACCTCTATAATTACTTCTCGACCTAACTGATGAAATGAAGACATCGACACGTACCCCACGGGTGTCATTAGATCTACAAAGACCGATATTATTCCTGAAAAGAATGCAGCACTATAACTATAACATGAGCAACTATTTTATCAATCAATTTTAGCTTTCAACAGCCAAGGAAAGGAGAAGCCATTTCTCATTCAAAAATATTTCTTACAAAAAGCCCAACAGGGCTTACAAAAAAAAGGGAGAGATCCTTAAAGCTCCCTCCTAAGGGTCATGAGATGAGCCGGATCCAGCAATAGGATTTCCAAGACGGCGGTATCGTTGTTTATTTCGATCTACCCATTAGCTGACAAATCTGAATTCCCTCCGTCAGCCTCAGAGTCTCCCCTCCTTCTCTTGAGAGACCTCTTGGAAGAGCTCGGCCCCTCCGAGTCATCCCTTCTTTTACAAACCTCCATTGGTGGAGGAAGGGTTGTCGCTTCAGAGTCGGCGAAAACTAAGAGGGACCCTTTTGCCTTTGGGAATTCTTCTCCGTTCAAAGCTCTGGACTCCTGAAGACCGAGGCGATACCGGAGCTTCTTAAGATCTCTGGCCTCTAGATCACTAAGAGCCCTCGGCTCCAACACAATCTCCTACACTTCAGGCCAACCCAAGCAAGATAATATATTATCGACGCCAAACACCCATATAAAGAACCTCCTCCATTCTTCATCCAACTCTAAAAAGTCAGCATCTAGACGAAATCTCCCTGATAGAGGAAAAAATAGTGGGGCTCCCCCTTAGAGGACCCCACACTAACCACGTGCCCAAACAAATTGATGCTGGGCACCACTTCCACCTCGAAGCAAGCATCCATAAACGCCATCAAGATGCAAATAGCGTGTGGATGAAATTAACAGGGAAAAACCCCCAAAGTGGCAAACACCTCCCTAATAAAATGGTACAATGGTAGGTGCAATCCACATTGCAGATGTGCCAGATAGAGAGGCACCCGACCCTCGTCATGCATATGCACAAGGGTAATGTTATCTGGTGCTCCTAAGGTTATTGTGCACGGAATATCATACTCATCATGCAACCACATTGCCTCATCCACTATCACTCAAGAGCAAGACAAATATAAAGCTTTGAGTTTCCTCTCGTGGTCATTCCGAGGAAGAGCCATGGCCAAAATCTCTAAGGAAAAGGGGAGAAACAACAGGAAGAAGGGTTCTCTTAACGTAGGATGTTTTTTCAACGTCGCTCGGGATTATTTATAAGCTTCCGAAGACTTATGAACCTTTTTCTTAAACTATGAACAATTCTAAAAGGTCATGTCTTCCTCTAAAAACTCAATAGGAGTAATGAATACTAGGATCTCAATGATCCTCGGATCTTCCCTTAAACCACACTCAAGCTCATCAGCTGACTTGACCATCGGAGTTACCACGGGGGAACCGGTCCCCGTCCTCTTACGGTTTTCTTCTTCTTGTTTGCGCAGAAAGATTAGGAATTCTAGTCCAAGGATCGGGCATAAATTCGGAGGAGGAGTTATCCCCACCTTACATCCTCTCCCTCTTCGCCATCAGCGTGGAGATCAGGACTGCCTCCCACGGCGGAAACCCCCCCTTGACTGTGTGTTATCAGACATCAATAGGTACAAAAGAACACCTACAGATCATTATGTTTATGTCCAAAAGTTCTCGGATGATGATTTTATTATTCTCTCTCTATATATTGATGATATGCTTATTGTTGGAAAAGATAGGTCTAAAATTAATAGGTTGAAGAAAGAGCTGAGCAAGTCCTTTTACATGAATGACTTAGGAGTAGCACCAACACATATTAGGAATGAAGATTTCTCGAGAGAGAAGTGTTTGAAAGTTGTGGCTATCACAAGAAAGATACATTAAACGTGTTCTGGAGAGGTTCAATATGTTGAACTCTAAGCCAGTCAGCGCACCGCTAGCAGCTCATTTTAAGCTAAGTACACAACAAAGCCCTTCAAGTAAGAAGGAGAAGGAAGAGATGAAGAGCATTCCATTTGCCTCGACCGTCGAAAGTTTTATGTACTCCATGGTTTGTACAAGACCCGACATAGCACATGCAGTTGGAGCGGTAAGTCGTTATCTTGCCAATCCTGATAAAGAACATTAGGAAGCAGTAAAGTGGATCCTAAGATATCTTAGAGGAACCTCTAAATATTCTTTATGTTTTGGAGATGAAAAACCTATCTTGGAAGGCTACACTGATTCTGATATGGCAGGTGACTTGGACAAAAGAAAGTCCACATCAGGATACTTATCTACCTTTGCAAGGGGAGTCGTATCATGACAATCAAAGCTACAAAAGTGTATCGCTCTATCCACCATAGAAGCTGAGTAGATCGCTGCTATAGAAGTCAGCAAGGAGCTCTTGTGGATAAAGAATTTTCTGAAGGAGCTATCTGATAATCACATTTTATTATAATTTTATACCGTCATTATCTATTTTATATGAATAAATATGTCACTAATAATTATTTTTATCTTTAATTACAAGTTAATCAAAAATAAAAAGCCCAATATCTCTTCTATCAACAAAGCCCATGAATTAATAAAGAATATATGCAAATACATGAAAGAGCCCAAGCCCAAGTCCAAAAGCCCAAAGCCAAAGCTAAAAGAAAGAGGAAATCAGCGGATTGCAAAAGGAGGCATAAGTTTATCGATGCCAGCATTGATACCCGAATCGATACTAGCATTGATACCCGAATCGATACCAGCATCGATGCTAGTATCGATACCTACGGGCTGACAATTACACATCAAAGGCTGAAACTTGCTTAGTTTGGATAAGATTTCAATCCAAGAGCTCTTATTCACTGATGTTTACTATAAATAGGAATAGAGAGTGAGGGGTTGAAGGAGTGAAAATTTTTTTATCTCCTTTTGGAAAAGAGGGTTACTCTTAATTGAGAAGACCTTCCAAATTTGTAACTTTTTGTTACAATTAGTAAAAGAAATTTTTCACCACTTTAACTTTTTCTTCTTTTTGTTGGATGATGAAGATGAATATGAAGATTAATTTGGAGGTTTGTTTTTCTTATTTTCTCTTTTATTTCTTTTCTTATTGCTTAGTAGCTTAGATTTATTTACATGCTTGTAGTTAGATTTTATTTTCTTGTTTAAATAGCCAAGAGGCTAGAACCCTCTTACCTTAGATTTATTTCATACTTAAAGATTAAATTTATTTTATGCTTATAGAGTAGATTTATTTTCTTACATTTAATTCTTGTAATTTATTTTGTAGTTTAAAAATTTCTTACACTATTCACCTTGAGGCTAGAACCCTCTTGGGTTTAGTTTTTCTTTTTGTTCATTTTTATTTTCTTTGATTCTCCTTTAGGCCAGAACCCTCTAGGGAATCACCATTTTCTAAGAAGTGGATTCGATTCTAGATTACCATATCTTTAATTGAATCTGTCATCTTTACTTTCTTGAATTTTATTTTTATTCTTGATTTTCCTTTTTGATTCTTGATTTTATTCATCTCTCCTTGTGAAAATCATTCATTCATTGTCACACCCACTCTCACTTATATTTTGCGCCTATTTACACACCATTTTCATTCTCTCAATCTCTCCACAATCATATTCACTCATCACTCCTAATTGTCACGCACACAACATAAGAACCAATTTTAATTTTTTCCTACAAAACACCTTTATCGTGGGATCGATAACTTTTTATATTATAACTTGATTAATTGTGCACTTGTAATTTATGGTACATGTTTATGCCGCATCAAGTTTTTGGCGCCGTTGCCGGGGAGGGTTCTTAAGTAAGATTTTATTTAATTTGGTTCTTTAACTTGTGTGTTTTTTGTGAAGGAACTGCTTGGAGCTTGAGAACGCGGATTGGAGATCTAGAGTTTGAAGATTTGCTTTTGGATAACTCTTCTTTCTAGAATTTTTAATTCCACCCTTTAGCTACTTCTTAACAATTAGAGACAATTAGGACTTATAAAAAAAAGATTTTATTTTTGTCGACCATAATAAAATCCACCATCCACTTTGACATTTACTAACAAGATAATAAATTTAGACAAATTTCCCCCTTCTCATTTGTTTGATTGTTAACCCTAATAAAAAATATTTTTTATTTTTACCATCCTTTTTAGTTGCTTTTAATTCATAGGGTTGCATTGCATATAGTTAGTAGAAATTCACCAAAGTGATTTGAGCATCTTAATTTGGCACACACTTAAAAATATTTTTAAGGGCAAAACCCCATAATCAAGATAAGGTGAGGGATTTCATCACCCTTTTCTTAGCCCAAAAATCACTAATTCCCCACTACACCACCCAAGCCTAATAAAACTCATTAGACGTTAGCTCTAAGGATTCGAGCTCAATAAGGAACAAAGAATCCTTAAGTGAACCGGTTTAAGTTTTTTTAGATTAGTTGGTGTCTAAGGTAAGATTTAGAGCTTGCGTAAAGCGCTCCGTAAGGAACGAGATACTTAATTGATCTCTAATCATCCTCTACTACTATCCTTACCTGGCTGACTACCCGGGTAAAACTTTAATCTTTTCACTTTAGGAGTTTTTGGTTAGGAGCTAGTCTAGTTGAGCTAGGCTAAATCCTAGAACTAGAGTGATTAAAAAGTGATTGCTTTTTGATTTATTTTAGTTAGAATTTTCCTTTTTCTTCTCATAAAAAAACTATTTTTTTTCTCCTTAAAAAAATTGTTTTGGGTGTATGCAAACGTGGATTAGGGATAATACACATCGATTAATTCGCTTTGAACAAATCATAGAAATAGCGTATCATAATCCACCCGTTCTTCAAGATATGTGCTATCCCATTAGGAATGCAATCCCCTCTTGCATTAGGCTCCTCGAGGCAAATGGAACTAACTTTGAGCTTCGACCGTACTATATCAACATGCTTCCAAAATTTCTAGGGAATAAAACTAAAGATGCATATATTTTTATCTTAGAATTTGAGGAAGTATGTATGATGATTAAAATGAGAGAATTAACTGAAGATGCAATCAAACTCAGATTTATTCCTTTTGCCCTCAAAGACAAAGCAAAAAAAATGGCTATACAGCTTACTCATAAATTCCATCACAACTTGGGGGGAATTTATCACCGTTTTTCTTAAAAAAATTCCCGATCCATAAAACGGTGAAACTAAGAAATATCATCATGAATTTTAAAATTGTCTTGGAAGAACCTTTTTGAAAGTATTTTGACCGATTTGAAGATCTTCTCATCCAATGTCCTCATCACGGTTTAGAAAAACGGCGACTGTGCCAAATAATTTATGAATGATTAGATTATTCTGCAAAAACTTCCTTAGAGTCAATGTGCCACGGGGATTTCATGAGGAAAAACGTTGATGAAGCTTGGGAGTTTTTAGAGAGTCTTTCTGAGAAAACCATGCAATGGGAACATTATGATGACAGGGTTTCGTTAGTTTTCCAACCTAAATCTAATGGTCTTTTCTTAGAGTCGAACATTACCTCCGAAGCAAAGATGGCGACAATTCTGCGGAGGTTAGAAGGTTTAGAAATTAAGGAACGAGCTCCAGCTCAAATCAATCATGTTTCTGCCCCGGGATGTCATAACTGTCAGTCTCCTACCCATGTTTCAGAGGAATGCCCTCTCCTAGGAAACACTCATTCATTAGAACAGATGAACGTTGCATTCCAATGTCTAATGAATAATCTATTTTCTCCAACCTACAATCCAGGTTAGAGAAATCATCCTAATTCGCATGGAATCAAGGAAGTCTCCAAGGGAATCAAAATTTCAATCCCACTTCAAACCAACACTTTCCTAGGGGGAACATAGTTCCTTTCAATTCTCATCCACAATTTCAACAACCCAATCTGCCATATCAAAATCAGTCTCCTCTTCATCAAGCTGTAATTCAGACTCCTCACAATCCAGATCAGGATAAACGTCTCAATGTCTTTAAAAAGGGTTTGAAAACCATAATTAAGGTCTTCACTCAAACCACGAATATGTTGACTCAAACGTCCAGCACTTTGAATTCCTTTATGCAATCAACCCGACAAATGCTCAACTCCAACACTCAAGCTATAGCTAGATTAGAATCCTAACTTGGTCAACTAGCTAGTGCCGTGAGTGAAAGAGAGAAAGGAAAATTTTCGAGTCAACCCATGGTCAACCCTAAGGACACAGGAAGCATTTCATCCTATGAAGCTCAAGTGAATGCAATCCATTCACTTCGGTCAGGTAGACAGGTCGATAATCAAGTAAGAACTCATCCAAGTCAAACTCTTGATCCAGTACAAATTCCTTCTCCTTCTCCTTCTGGTGAATCTATTCAACAATCACTCCCCTCAGATGACCAAGAACCTGAACCCGAACCTGAGCCTGCTTTTGATAGGTTTAGACCAGTTTCTCCTTTTCCAGATAGACTCAGGCCTAGGAAACACTCCCCTCAAGAGGAGAAGATCATAGAAACATTCAATCAGGTTAAGATCAATATTCCTCTCTTAGATGTAATTGAACAAATTCCATCTTATGCCAAAATTTTGAAAGAATTATGCACTAAGAAGAGGAGAATAAATGTTCCAAAGAAAGTCTTTTTAGCCGCCAATATCAGTGATATGCTCTCAAATCCCATACTTTTGAAACGTAAGGATCCAGGTTCTCCTATCATTTCATGTATCATTGGTAATACTCACATTGATAAGGCATTTTTAGACTTATGGGCTAGTGTCAATTTGCTTCCATATTCAGTCTACCAGCAATTAGGTCTAGGTGTACTGAACCCAACCCGCTGTACTTTGCAGTTGGCTGATAGATCTGTCAAGGTCCCTATGGGTGAGTTAGAGGATGTTATGATTAAGATTGGAGATTACATTTTTTCAGTAGATTTTATAGTCTTAGAAACACAGCCTGTTTCCAATCTCAAAGGACAGACACCCGTTTCCAATCTCAAATTACATCCAGGAAAGATCAAAAGAAGAAGAAGAAGAAGAGTCTGATTTGAGTTTTGAGAAAATTTTTGACGAAGAGTTGGAGTTTTTAGAAGAAGCAGATTAGGTCATTGAGAATGATGAAACTTTGTTAAATATTTGCTGCCTTGAATTAAATTTTGAAGAACTCTTTCTTTATGAACTTAGATTCTTAGAGAATAATCAACAACCAAATTTTCAGAACTCAACCATGAATCTTTGGGTTGAGGAAAATGCTACAGAAGAATTGGTTGTTAGAAAATAAAAATTCACAGTACAAGAGTCTAAGTTAGAAGAATTGGTTGTTAGAAAATAAAAATTCACAGTACAAGAGTCTAAGTTCATTAAGAAATACAAAATGCATGACACCAATAATACATACCAGTACAAGAGTCTAAGTTCATTAAGAAATACAAAATGCATGACACCAATAATACATACCTTACTTTGTTGTAAGAATTATTGAACACCCCGAAATGCTTGGAATTTCACATTGTTAATTATATCATTTTGAATTTGTTTAAAATCCGGGGAAGAATTTTTAATAATAAGGTAGGATTCAATATAGAATACGAGCTCTTCATGTCGAACCCTTCATTCTATATTGTTTGTTTTGTTTTATTTCAGAATAATAAAAAGAATTTATTCTTCTCTCATTTGAGAGTTTCTTATTTAGTTGTAAAAAAAAGAAAAAAAAAAGAGAAAAAAAGAAAAAGAAGTATAAATTTTTTCCATCCTCCTTAGACCAAAGGTAATTGTAGATTTTTATCAGCCAACCAAATGTAAGTACTTCACTTCTTATCTGCTTTACTTTGTGTATCATAGAGTTTGCATTGAGAACAATGCAAAATTTAGGTGTGGGGGTGGGAATTAGTTATTTTTTCTCTTTATTTTACCTTTTTAGTTGCATTTTTTCCTTTTCCTTAAAAAAATTATAAAAATATTGTCACTTGCCAAATTGATAAAGTTATGTAATAATTGATTTATTTGATAAATTTTAAAAAAAATTTATCCCTAGTTTGTTATTTACTCAAGTTCACCTTTTATGATAACTCTAAAAAAATTTCTTAAGAAATAATTTTCAAAGTAGTATACTTTACTTAAGCTTTAACTTAGATTTTTATTTAAAATAATAGAATTTATGCATGCTTAGCTTAGAGTTGAAAATAATTTTTCAAAGTATCTTGATTTACATATTTTTTAGAATATATATACATATACATATTGAAAAATATAATAATAATAACATTACAAAAGAAGAGTGCGAAAAATAGGCACCAAAAGAAAGAAAAAAAAGAAAAAAAACTCTTGAATTCAAGGTGATTCTATCTTATAAAGCCTAAACTGACCGAGTAATTAAGCCCAAAGAGTATTTTTATACTTAATGACCTAAGCCCAATTGGGTTGGGATCCATTGGCCCAAAACTCGTTAAATGATTGTCTAAAATTATCAAGTAAATTGAGTTATTCACTGACCTCTTTAAATTGGCAAGTTGACCAAATTTTTTGCGTATATTCACTACAAACCCTCACGAGACTACAACTCGTCCACTAGGGTAACCTAAGGGTTTAAAGGCTTGTTGTATGCACTAAATACAACCGCGATTCCTGCGAAAGTGAGTTAGGTTTTCTTTCCTTTTTCTTTCTTTGCTAGAGGACTAGAAAAGTTTTAAGTGTGGGGGTATTTGATAATCATATTTTATTATAATTTTATACCATCATTATCTATTTTATATGAATAAATATACCACTAATAATTGTTTTTATCTTTAATTATAGGTTAATCAAAAATAAAAAGCCCAATATCTCTTCTTATACCACTAATAATTGTTTTTATCTTTAATTATAGGTTAATCAAAAATAAAAAGCCCAATATCTCTTCGCTCAACAAAGCCCATGAATTAATGAAGAATATATGTAAATACATGAAAGAGCTCAAGCCTAAGTCCAAAAGCCCAAAGCCAAAGCCAAAAGAAAGAGGAAATCAGCGGATTGCAAAAGGAGGCATATGGGTATCGATACCAGCATCGATACTTGTATCGATACCAGCATCGATGCTGGTATCGATACCTACGGGCTGACAGTTACACATCAAAGGCTAAAATTTGCTTATTTTGGATAAGATTTCAATCTAAGGGCTCTTATTCACTGATGTTTATTATAAATAGGGGTAGAGAGTGAGGGGTTGAGAGGGTGAAAAATTTTGTATCTCCTTTTGGAGAGAATGATTACTCTTAATTGAGAAGACCTTCCAAATTTGTAACTTTTTGTTATAATTAATAAAAAAAAAATTTCACCACTTTAAATTTTTCTTCTCTTTGTTGGATGATGAAGATGGAGATAAAGATTAATTTGGAGGTTTGTTTTTCTTATTTTTTTTCTTTTATTTCTTTTCTTATTGCTTAGTAGCTTAGATTTATTTACATGCTTGTAGTTAGATTTTATTTTCTTGTTTAAATAGCCAAGAGGTTAGAACCCTCTTGCCTTAGATTTATTTCATGCTTATAAATTAGATTTATTTCATGCTTATAGAATAGATTTATTTTCTTGTATTTAATTCTTGTAATTTATTTTGTAGTTTAGATTTTACAATTTATTTTGTTGATAGATTTTAATTTCTTGCACTATTCACCTTGAGGCAAGAACCCTCTTGGGTTTAGTTTTTCTTTTTGTTCATTTTTATTTTCTTTGATTCGCCTTTAGGTTAGAACTCTCTAGGGAATCACCATTTTCTAAGAAGTGGATTCAATTCTAGATTACTATATCTTTAATTGAATCCGTCATCTTTACTTTCTTGAATTTTATTTTTATTCTTGATTTTTCTTTTTGATTCTTGATTTTATTCATCTCTCCTTGTGAAAATCATTCATTCATTGTCACACCCACTCTCACTTACATTTTGCACTTATTTACACACCATTTTCATTCTCTTCATCTCTCCACAATCATATTCACTCATCACTCCTAATTGTCACGCACACAACATAAGAACCAATTTTAAATTTCTCCTACAAAACACCTTCCTCGTGTGATCTATAACTTTTTATACTATAACTTGATTAATTGTGCACTTGCAATTTGTGGTACATGTTTATGCCGCATCACTATCTCTTAATCAAGAGAAGTACACTCTATATTGTGACAGTCAGAGCGCCATCGACTCGAGTAAAAATGCTACCTATCACTCAAGGACAAAACATATCGACGTACGTCTTCATTGGATCCGTGATGCTTTGGAGAATCGTCTTATACACATTAAGAAAATTGATACAAGCCAAAATTCGTCTGGCATGATGATGAAGCCTCTACCAAAAGAGAAACATGACTTCTGCCGAAGAAAGACAAGTATGACTACTGTTTGAAAACTTTCTCCTCATGAGGATGGAGGGGGAGATTGATGGGAATGGGGGTCCATCCCCATAATAAATTAATATAGATTTGATCCATGGAAGTTCTAAGTTGTATTGAAGCTCTTGAAAGTTGGCTACCTGTTCATATTCTGCATGCATTGATAGATTGTTTTTCTCCATGCATTGGGAGAAGGAAGGGCTGGTCTTTGGACTTCTCCATGCAACAAATGTGGTGTACCCAAGAGGCATTTCCTCCATATAAATAGAGGGGAGATGGTGAAGGTTTACAACAAGAAGCAAGAAGAAGAACCACGTACAACCTATAATTCTCAAGTGAGTTTGAGAGAAAGTGATCCTCAAGTTAAGTTATACCAATTTGAGAGAAGATCATTTGTAAGCTTCCATTTGATTGCAGTGGAAACGGTGAAGAATGGGCGGGTGAGGACGTAGGTTCAAATTGAGCTGAACCTCAGTAAATCTTGTGTGTGTGCAATTTTTCTCTCTATTTGTTTTCCTCTTTTATTTTTTTTACTCTCTATCTCATCAAAAAGACGGGAAAGATCTTATTGTCCTATTTATTTCCCAACACTTGCAGGGACCAGTGTAACTGCGACTAAATCTGTAACGTCGGGACTCAGTCGGCGTGGCTCTATCATAACTAGTGGATTTCTGCATCCGTGTTAGGCACTCGATTATAACAGAGAGGCGTAATCTCATGCTGTTTTTATGTGCAAAAGTTTCTACATTAATGCGAGTATGACGATATGATTACAACCTAATAATTAAGAATGGCAGTCAAGTCTCCATATCTTTTTTTAATTAAAAAAATTGTTGGAAGAGGAATACTAGTCAAGTCTCGATTTCTTAACAAAGAGTTTCGAGTGGTGATTGTCGGTCTAGATGGCAAAATATTGTACTTTTTGTTTTTTCTTTTTTGTTAGTTTTGGCAGCGCGCAGCTTGGCTTTTTGTCGAAAACACATTTACTAGAAAAGGAGTTGTTTTTTTAATAATCTTAGTCCCTTGATCTTTAATATTTTAAGATTAGTCCCTAAAATCATTGAAATTGTTGTTAGGCTCTCCAACGCTTATATCTTGCCTCTTGATTGATGGGATTAATAATTAAAAACCATTTATAAAAATTGGAGGACATAACAGATACTTCGTTGAGGTACTAAATTTAAAACAACTTATAAAAATTTGCTATGAACCAGCAATTTCATTTACTTAAGGGATTAATTTCAAAATAAAAAAGATGTAAGGGACTACGATCTAAAAGTGGGAGATTATTAGTCCAACCCACATGTTTCTTCAAATAGCAACGTGTCCTTGGGTAAAGTAGGTGAGTTATGATAATATTTTTTAGACATGACAAATTGACATTTCCTTAAAAAATATTCTGTCATAAGTTCAATTGGAGAAACAAAGCGTGGGAGGGACCAATGATGTCCATGCGTTTTAATAAAAGACCGGGATGTATGAATCACTTTTTCTAACTTGTTAACTCGGCCACGTTTCTCCACTCCAAACTTAATTAATAGGCAGCCGCAAGCATCCATCATTTTTTTCAATGCTACAGTTAATTTGAGTGCGTGAAAGTGACGTTGGGCCACTAGGCCTAAATAAGAAGCCCATAGCCCAAATTCGAAAACAAACATAAAAATCCTACAAACTGAGGGTTTTTAGAGCAATTCTGTAGCCCATTCTCATTTCCTATAGTGCACAGTCCTTGCATCAGTGGCTATTTTGTTTATCTCGATCTAGAGCCCGTCCACGTCTAGAGTAAGTTTTGTAGGCACGCATCAGCGAGTTGGTTGATTGTTTGGAGAGGGGATTCACGATTTTGATTCTCATACCGAAGTCGACTGGATAACGCTTTAAGATCATTGCCGACGGTAATGCAAAAGCTCTATATTTCTTGTACAGAGCTAAGATCTTTATGCCCAATTTGAAAATAACGTTGGGGGCATTTTCCCAAAGTAATATTTCTACTTTTTATTCTTAAGTACGCTTTCGAAAAGGTTTAGTTTATAAATCGTTTTTTCGTCTCATCGTTTCTTTCTTCCAATACTTTTTTGATATACATGTTGTTGGAGTTGCAACTTAAAACTTGCTTTTGAAGTGGGAAGGTTTAGTCCCACATTGAATAGAAGATGGGAAGGAATGTTGTTTATAAGCCTTTTCTTTCTCCCATGCTCAGAAGCAAAGATAGGTTATGCCCCACACCACACACGCGCGCGCCGAACCGGGCCGGGGTCGGGTCAGGATGCCCATGACCTGCGGACACGAATATGCAGCTCCGGATTGAGGGGCCCTTAACCTTTTACATTTTTGTTTGGACTTCGTTTTTTTACAACTAGAGCGGGTCTTTAGGTTGAAAACGTGATGAACATGGAGCGGATCTTCAGGAGATTAATATGGTAAACTGCTAGCTGATTTTCAGCAAATCTCTCATATTGTCAATTGATTAAAGACGTGCGAGAATTGATCGAGTCAGCTGCTAAAATTGTGGATCTAAATGGCTGCTTTTAACCTCTATAAAAACCAATACCTGTGAGGGCTAGAGATATGATATTACAATTGAGCTTCTCTTTTTCTCTTCTCAGCGGATCTTCAGGAGATTAATATGGTAAACCGCTAGCTGATTTTTAGCAAATCTCTCAGATTGGCAACTGATTAAAGACGTGCGAGAATTGATCGGGTTAGCTGCTAAAATTGTGAATCTAAGCGGCTACATTTCACCTCTATAAAAACCAATACTTGCGAGGGCTAGAGGTACGATATTACAATTGAGCTTCTCTTTTTCTCTTCTCTTCAAAAATCGCTTTTTGCTGTTGTTCTTGGCTGGTTCCCTGAAAGTCATAAAGAATTCGCAAAGCTTTCTTGAAGCTCGTGCCGATGAGAAGGAGGTCGCCTAACCGAGGATCGTCGTATCTCCGGAATCCATTGCTGTGTAGCCCTGTACGATAGGGGTCAATTAGATTATCGGGACAGTGCCTAGCACGTTTCGATCATCAGGCTATGTTCTTTAACTCAGTTTAATTTATAATTCAATCTCTATTCTGAGTCTTCATCTGAATCTGTTCTTTTCTGATTTCAATTAACTATTAAATTGCATCTCATGATAAATAGTGTCTAAACAACAAATATCCCCAACAATCCGTGAATCTAATTGTGCTATTTACAATAGTATCATGATGTGACTCCTGTATTTGGAATAGGTCGGATCAACCTAAAGCTGACTTCGGATGAGATATTGATCCTGCAGGATGTCCATCATGTACCAGACATTAGGAGAAATTTGATCAGTGGATCTTTGTTAGTGCAACAAGACTATAAACTTGTTTTTGAATCAAATAAAGTTGTAATAACTAAGGGATTAAATTTTATTGGAAAAGGATTTTTATGTGATGATCTCTTTAAATTGAATGTTAAGAATTCCACCCTTGCATCTCCAATGGGTTTGAATATTGAACCTTCTATCACTTGGCATCAAAGATTAGGACATGTGAATTATAATTCAATTAAAAGATTGATGCATCTCAATATAATTCCAAAGCTTAATATAAAAGATAATGGAAAATGTGGAATATGTGTAGAAGCTAAACTCCTAAGAAACCCTTCAAAACTATTGATAGAGATTCTGAGATATTAGAACTCATCCATAGTGATGTCTGTGATTATGGAAGAACATCTAGAGGAGGTAATAAATACTTTGTAACTTTTTTAGACGATTGTTCAAAATATTGTTATCTCTACTTAATTAAGACCAAAGATGAAGTGATAAACAAATTCAAAATATATAAAATAGAAGTTGAAAATCAGTTGGATAGGAAAATTAAAATACTTAGATCAAATAGAGGTGGTGAGTACACTTCTAATGAACTAAGACAATTTTGTGAAGAGAATGGAATCATTCATGAAATAACTGCACCATATACGCCTCAGTCTAATGGAGTAGCTGAAAGAAAAAATAGAACACTAATGGACATGGTAAACTCAATGTTGATTAATTCTGGTGTTCCAGAGAACTTGTGGGGAGAAGCCCTCATGACTCATTGCCATATACTAAATAGAATTCAATTCAAGAATTCTGATAAAACCTCTTACATAATTTGGAAGAATAGAAGCCCTAATTTAGATCATCTGAAAGTATGGGGGTGCTTAGCAAATATTAAGATACCTGAGAATAAGAGAAAGAAGATTGGCCCAAAGACTGTAGATGGAATCTTTATTGGTTATGCTTCTGATAGCAATGCAAAAAAAATTCTAATAATCAACTCTGATATTAATGAGATAGCTAACAACACCATTGTTGAAGCTAGGGATGTTCATTACTTTAAAAATATTTTCCCTTACAAAACCAGAGTAAGCAACTCAGACCTTAACTCTAACAATCCAGATCCTAGTTCTAATCCTATTTCTAACTGAGGTGAAACTAGTTCTAGACAAATCAGACCACTAGATACTCCAGAGGAACCCAGGAGAAGTAAGAGAACTATAATAGAAAATTTCCATGAAGATTTCTATGTATTACTTGTAGAAGACTCTCCAACCACATTTGAGGATGCAATGAAATCAATAGATGCTCCATTTTGGAAGGAAGCTATAAATAATGAGATTCAATCTATAGTTCAAAACCAGACTTGGGAACTCACTGATCTTCCTCCAGGCTATAAAACTATAGGATGTAAATGAGTATTTAAGAAGAAACTCAGACCTCATGGAACAATAGATAAGTATAAAGCTAGATTAGTAGCTAAAGGATATACCCAAAAATCTGGTATTGATTATTTTGATGTTTATTCTCCAGTAACTAGGATTACTACCATTAAAGTCCTTATAGCTCTAGTATCCATTCACAAACTGATAATACATCATATGGATGTTAAAACTGTATTTTTAAATAGAGACTTAGATGAAAAAATTTATATGGATCAACCCGAGGGATTTGTTGCTTCTGGACAAGAGAAGAAAGTATGCAAGCTTATTAGATGGATCAACCCGAGGGATTTGTTGCTTCTGGACAAGAGAAGAAAGTATGCAAGCTTATTAGATCACTAAATGGTCTCAAACAAGCTCCAAAGCAATGACACATAAAATTTGATGAGATTATACTATCTTATGGATTTGTAATTAATCAAACAGATGAGTGTGTATATCATAAAATAGATAATAATAACAAAATTGTGATATTATGCTTATATATTGATGATATTCTTATTTTGATTCTGACATACAAACCATAAATGATATCAAACACTTTTTATCACAAAAATTTGACATAAAAGATTTAGGTCAAGCTGACCTAATTCTTAACACTAAAATCTTGAAGAATGAGAATGGATATGTGCTATCACAATCACATTACATAAAGAAAATCCTCAAGAACTTTTATGATCCAAACTGTCAACCTGTTTCTACTTCATATGATCCTAATGTGCATCTAAAGAAAAATACAGGTTATCCTCAATTACAAAGAGAATATGCACAAATAATTAGACCATTAGGATTCCTGACAAACTACACCAGATCTGACATTGCATATGCAGTAAATAGACTTAGTAGATATACATCAAATCGTGATAAGAGTCACTGGGATGCTCTAGATAGAATTTTGAGATACCTGAAAGGAACTATGAATTATGGTTTACATTATAAAGGTTACTCAGATGCAAATTGGATTAGTGACTCAGTAGATGTAAAATTCACCACTAGATTTGTGTTCTTTTTAGGAGGAGGAGCTATTTCATGGAAATCTACTAAACAAACTGTAATGGCTAGAAGTACAATGGAATCAGAAATGATAGCCTTTGATACTACTAGTATAGAGGCTGAATGGTTGAAAGATTTATTAATTGAAATTCCATTAATATAAAAACCATTACCAGCTATTTCTATTCATTGTGATTGCAGGTCATCGATTGACAAATGTCTTCAAAAGAATGCAGATGTGAAAATGAATCGACACTTGAAAGTGCGACATAAATCTTTGAGATATAAGATGAAAAACATGTAATAGCCTTAGACTTTGTAAGATCAGAGAAAAATCTTGCAGATCACTTAACTAAAGGCTTATCTAGGGCATTGGTCCTAGAATCATCGATGGGGATGGGGTTAAACCCATAAGAAAAATCACTGTAGTGGCAACCCAACCTCGCAGAGGTTCAATGGGTAGAAACAAATTGGACGATTGATTAATTGTGAGGATCACTGAATTTATTTTCTCCCATCCCTAGGATGATCAGTGCTAATAAAAAGCAAGTGAAAGGTTGAGTTAAAAACTCTTAATGAATCTAAGACCTTTGAGGCATGATGCTTACTTGCTCGCATCCTTATCAGAATTTACCTATATGTGTGTAGTTGTGAGGCCGCAACTATAGAATCAGGGATGCTCCCTAGTAACACACATGAAAGATATTTGCGCAAGGCCGATAATAGCGCAATCTGCTTAGAACTCTTTAAAACTGTACTATGTGTGATTTCTGTAGAAATCCAATAAATGGGACTGGTTCAAGGCGTAGTCCACCAAGCTCTCACAAATCTATACAAATGTCACTAAGTGAAGATTCAAACCGAAAGGTACCTTCACCTATTACTTAGTATAAGGGAACCAACAATCTTTTTTTTTAAGTTCTTCTTTTACTCTTATTTCTGAATTATTTTAAGTTTCAAGTTATGTGGGGGATTGTTGGAGTTGTAACTTAAAACTTACTTTTGATGTGAGAAAGTTTAGTCCCACATTGGATGGAAGATGAGAAGGAAGGTCATTTATAAGCCTTTCCTTTCTCTCCTATGCTTAGAAGCAAAGATGGGTTATGCTATACCCCACACCACACAAGCACACGTCAAACCAAACCGGGCCAGGGTCGGGTCAGGAGGCGCGCGCCCACGACATGCGGACACAAATGCAGCTTTGGATTGAGGGGTCCTTAACCTACTACATTTTGGACTTCCTTTTTTGCAATTGGAGCGGATCTTCAGGATGAAAATGTGATGAACGTGGAGCGGATGAGCGGATCTTCAGGAGATTAATATGGTAAACCACTAGCTGATTTTCAGTAAATCTCTCAGATTGGCAACTGATTAAAGACGTGCAAGAATTGATCGGGGCTGTTAAAATTGTGGATCTAACGGCTGCTTTTAACCTCTATAAAAATCAATACCTACGAGGGCTAGAGGTACGGTATTACAATTGAGCTTCTCTTTTTCTCTTCTCTTCAAAATTCTCCTTTTGCTGTTGTTCTTGGCTGGTTCCCTGAAAGTCTACAAAGAATTAGCAAAGCCTTCTTGAAGCCCGTGCCGACGAGAAGGAGGTCGCTTGACCGAGAGTCGTCGTATCTCCGAAATCCATTGCCGTGTAGCCCTGTACGAGAGGGGGCAATTAGATTCTCGTGACAGTGCCTAGCACGCTTCGATCATCAAGCTATGTTCTTTAACTCTGTTTAATTTTTAATTCAATCTCTATTCTGAGTCTTCATCTGAATCTGTTCTTTTATGATTTCAATTAACTATTAAATTGCATCTCATGATAATTAGTGTCTAAACAGCAAATATCCCCAACACATGTATGGATTCATGTATCTATGTGTTCATATAGATCTTATTCATGGATTAGCAAAAAAAAAAGTTATTTAATAATTGTTATATTGGAACTTATTATCCACATATCACTTGGCAATGTGCGTATAGAATCATAAATTGTCCGACTAAGCGCAGGTCTATGGAAACATAGGATTTAGAGGTCTTTTCAACACAAGAAGAAACATGCATTAATAACTTTACCCTCACCAACAAATTATGAAATTCTAAAAGTATCAACATAACATGCACAGACCATTGATTTCCCTCAACAAAAGTAAAGGCCAAAAAAAGAAAGAGAATAAAGTGAACACATAGCAAGTTGCAACCCTTCATAAATCAAGAATCTGATAGTAATAAAAACATGATATAAATAATAATTTCCTTCATAGCTTGAGGCTTTA
Source organism: Asparagus officinalis (assembly GCF_001876935.1). Lineage (NCBI taxonomy): Eukaryota > Viridiplantae > Streptophyta > Magnoliopsida > Asparagales > Asparagaceae > Asparagus > Asparagus officinalis. The sequence continues at coordinate 28,548,705 of NC_033799.1, read as the reverse complement.
GCTCCCTTTCTTGAATTCAAAGCCTCCTTCTCCATATGACAAGCAAAGAACAAAGCTATCATGGCCTATCTAAACATATAAGCTAAAAACCTCGGCCTTATCTTCTGAACTCAATAAGAGGAACTTCATCGTTCACCGGCGGCCAACGACAACAATGAAGCCGATCGCCTCCTTTCTCCTAGCTCTCAATTTTTGCATGTATGTCATAGTTGCAGCTCTCGGAGGGTGGGCACTCAACAGAGCAATTGATTATGGCTTCATAATAGGTACATCCTTGCTCAAGTCACTTTGAGAAATAGTTATTATAATGTAAATTTAGTCCTTATTTCTCATCATAATTTAAGAGTTTTTTGGGGTAAACTGCGCTAGACCCCTAAGAACATTCAGCATTTTGCAATGAACCCTCAACTTCCGCACTAAATCCCCAATAACTTATACAGTTTGCAGAAAACCACCAATAAGTTTTTGCATTTTGTATCTAACCCACATAAATTAGAACCAATAAACAACATAAAAAGGCATTTTCAAAGTTATTGGGGAGTTTAGTATAATTTACCCAAAATATAGTAGGGACTTCCTATGACAATTATTTAGGGTTTAGTGCGATTTTGAAAGTTATTTGTGGTCTCCTACAAAACACAAAAAGTTATTGGTGTTTAGTGTAATTTATCCTTCTTTTTCTTTTAAACAATGAGAACAATTTAAGATGGAATTGAAATAATCTAGACTCATATCCTAATAAGCACTCATTTGAATTGGATTCAGAAAAGAAACGTCATACTTTTGAAATTATGGTGAAGGTTGACTGATATAATCCTGTGTTGGATTTGGATCCTCTCCGACTTGAAGGCACTGTTCCCTTTCCTCACAGCTAGCTATTGGTTAATCTACGTTACAATTCATTCCAAAATTTAGCACTTACAATAGTACTCACGCATTACGTACACTCATTTCTAGTTTTCATTCAAGAAGAATCGTAACCATCAACTGAATTATATCGCGCGCCGTGCGGAAGCGTGCTCGCAAACCAAACGATCAGCGAGCGATGAGAGAAGAACCAAACACGAGTGCAATTCCCAAAATGACGGCCAAACTCACATACAAACACAGAGATTTACGTGGTTCGGCAATTGCCTATGTCCACGGGGAGAGGATAGGAAGATTTCACTATATGGAGGAGAAACAACAGGTTACAAACTCTCAAACAACTCTCAAAATAACCAAACCAATGATCTCACACTCCCTCAACAATAATCTCCCTCTCAAAGTGCTCAAAAGAACCAATTTTCTCTGATTATCTCTTCTCCTAAACCCTAGAAAGACGTGTTTCTATTTATAACAAAATACAATCCAAAACAGGCTAGGAATCAGAAATGCGTCTGCCACACCCGGGTATGGTACGCACTACACACCTGACAACGAATTCTAGCAGACAGCTTCTGTCATACCAGGGTGTGGCATGCACTACACCTGTGGCTACTGAATTTTCACGTTTTCCAACATTTTGAACAATTCGACGCTATTTTCTACAATTATCCACCTCGGCGAAGTGTTCCCAAAACTGAGCCGACACCAACATGAGCACTAATGCGTCGTCTCATCAAAACCGGCTGCACTAATGTGGTTGCCTACGTACCCCCTCTCCTAAGGGATCAAGTCATTCGTAGTTCATCCAAACGGCTTCGATAGGCATCAACAATCACGAACGTGCAATAAGTTGCTACAATGATCGAACTTATTGCTCAGAACCACCTTCGTGAGCATATCCGCTGGATTATCTTTTGTGTGAATCTTCATAAGCTCCACATCCCCATCTTCAAGAACATCCCAAACGAAATGATAACGAACGTTGATATGCTTCATTCTCGCATGAAAGACCTGATTCTTCACCAAATAAATAGCATTCATGCTATCATAATAAATGTTGACGGATCGCTGCGAAATACCAAGATCCTCCAAAAGTCCTCGAAGCCAAATCACCTCCTTAAAAGCCTCCCTAATCGCCATATACTCTACCTCCATCGTCGACAAAGCCACCATAGACTGCAAGGTATATCTCCAACACACTGGCGCACGGGTCAAAGTGAACACACACCCCGTCGTCGACCGACGTTTATCCAAATCTCTATCGTAGTCCGAATCTATGAATCCAAACACATAGCTGCCCACCGCTAGTGTCCCGCTTAAAAACTAAACCAATATTGAGAGTACCTTGAATGTACCTTAAAATCTATCTCACGACACCCCAATGACCCAGACCCGGGTCGTGCATGTATCTCGAAACCATGCTCACTACCTGTGATAAATTCGGTCTCGTACAAACCATGGCGTACATAAAACTTCCCAATGCGCTTGCATATGGATTCTTTAATATCGACTCTCTATATTCAACTATTTTCGATGAAAGGTCAGGTGAAAGCTTCAAATGAGCTCCTAATGGTACACTAACTAGCTTCGTCTCCATATTCACATTAAACCACTATAGCACCTTCTTCAAATAAGTCACCTGTGTCAAATAAATTCTACCCCTATCTCTGTCTCTATCGATCTCCATCTCCAAAATGCACTTCGCTTCATCCTAATCCTTCATCTCGAACTTTTCTGAAAGTTGTACATCAACTCATCTATAACGAATCTGAAAATAAAAGCAACCAACATTTCATCGACATAAAACAACAAATAAATATACGTACCTCCTTGCAACTTGCGATAGTACACGTAAGGATTAAATTGGCTCCTAATGTACGAATGACCGAGCATAAACCCATCGAATCGCCTATATCACTATCGCGGAGATTGCTTCAATCCGTGTAGCAATTTCTTTAATCTGCAAACTAATTTTTCCTTCCCTACAGATCGAAACCCTAATAACTGAGTCATATAGATTTCCTCATCAATATCACCATGAAGAAATACCATTTTCATATTTAACTGATCTAATTCCAAACCATATTGTGCCACCAAAGCTAGCAAGATCTGAATCGAAGAGTGCTTTACCACCGGAGAAATACCTCATTGTAATCAATATATGCCTTCTTACTATGCATAGTTCTTTACTACCAACCTAGCTTTGAACCTCACCGGAGTGTCTTCAGTGCCCTCCTTCTTCGTATACACCCATTTACAACAAATAGCCTTCCGCCCCTTTGGAAGCTCAACAAGCTCCCATATGTCGCTCTTCTGAAGAGATTCTATCTCCTCCCGCGTAGCTTCCTGCCACAAATCAGCCTCTGAACTCCGCTCAGCCTCTCTGAATGTAGTAGGAACCATCTCATCGACACTCTCCACCAGAAGCGCATAAGCAATAATTGTATTCGTATACCTAGCTGGCAACCGTATGTTTATCCTGGGTCTCCAAACCGCAATCAAATCCTGAACCTAAGCCGTCGGTCCTTGATTCTGCCCTGTTGAACATGTATCCTCCAAATCATTACTGTGCTCGCTTGGCGTCGCCTCAGTCGGCACTCTAATAGATACGATACCGTCTGGACACTGTGGAGCTGCATCAATCTTCACCACCTGCGATATCTCCTCTGTCGGGATGCTCTCCACCTGATGAGAGCTGAGAAGATTCAAGATCGAAGCCTCATTGAAAGTGACATCTCTACTCAGCATAATCTTCTTATCAACTATATCCCATAGGGGTTTTCCCCTTAATCGCAGATGAATACAACTTATTAATGAGGTGGCTCACATATGAAAGTGCATCATCCCAAAAGATCTTCTCCAAACACTTTCCAATAACAAACATCGGACCTTCCCCAGTAAAGACCGATTCAATCTCTTTGCTACCCCATTTTGTTACGGTGAGTGACTAACTGTGAAGTGTCTCTCTATGCCCTCGTTCTACATAGCTGTTGAAAGGGGTCTGAAGTGTACTTCCCACCGTTATCAGATCTCAACGTCATGATCTTTCTCTCAGTCCGCAGTTCTAATCTCCTCTTCCACTCCACAAATAACTATAGGACTTCAGTCTTATGTTTCATGGTGTACACCCAACAACATCAAGTATAGTAATCCACAAATATGATGAACCAATGTTGACCACCAAGTGATGTCATCTTAGTGGGACCCTAAATATCTATGTGTACGTAGTCCAAAATGCCCGTCATCCTATGTATAGCTATCCCGAACTTTACCTTTATCTTCTTGCCAAGAACACAATGCTCGTAGAATTCAATCTTCCCCTCTTGGCTTCCTTCAATAGGTCCTGCTTACACAGCGCCTGCAGTGACTTTTTACATGTGTGCCTCAATCTGTAGTGCCAAAGTCTGCTTACGTTCGCCTCTGAAATAGCTGAAGCTACCTGGTCAATCTCGGTGCTCCCCTTCAGATAATAAAGATTTCTACTATTAACTCCCTTCATCACTACCAAAAATCCCTTAGTAACTTTTGCTACAGCATTCTCAAAAGTCACCTTGACTCCCTTTGCCTCCAAAGCTCCAACGGAAATAAGATTTTTCTTCAACTGAGGAACAAATATCACTTCATTCAGCTCTCGAAAAACTCCATCGTGCATCCGAATCCTGATGATACCTATCCCATAAATGCCACAGGATTGATCATTTTCCATGACTACCACACCCCATCGAGCTTCTCGAAAGATGCAAACCAATCTCGCCAGAGAGTCACATGATAAGTAGCACCCGAATCTAGCATCCAATCCGATGCATCCGCATGGTTAACCTCTGGAGTAATCAATAGAGAAAAGCATGAATTATCAGAATCATTACCACTCTTAGCAATATTCACCTCATTGGCCTTCGGGCCCTTCTTCTTGATATTCTCCTTCTCTCTGAACTTCGGACAATCTCTCTTCCAATGCCTTGTTCTTTGAAAAAATTACACTAGTTCTTCACTAATTAGTAGTGGCCCCTTGACTTTGAACTGCTTCGATTACCACCTCTCGGATAGGGACTCCTTCCTCTCGTCGACAAGGCCTCTCCTGAAGTGCTAGCTCTAGAAGTCTCTTTGTCCTTCCTCCTCAGATTATAATTCGTCAATGCATTAGTCACTTCGCTATAGGTGATAGAAAATCTACCGTTTAACAAAATGAGCACGAAGGTATCATACTCCTCATCGGGTAAGGAGCCTAACAAAATAATCACCTTCTACTTATCCGTTATCTTCTCATCAACCTTCGCTAAGTCGGACCACAACTTTATGTAGTTGTTCACATGATCCACAAGTGAGGTACCCCTGGACATCTGGAATCTAAACTATCTTTAAAGTAAGTGCAAACAGTTCTCAACACTCTTCGTAAGGTACTTATTATTTAGAATCCACCACCTCTTCATCATAGACGTCACACCGATCACATCATACTTTAATTCTTGTTCCAAGCAAGATCTAATTACCCCACAAGCGTTTCGATTCATCTTGTCTCATACCGCCTCATCATACTTTGGTGGCCTCTCATAAACTATGATGGTCTCTTACAAATTTTGAGCATTCAATGCATCTTGAACATCACTCATACACAAACAAAGTTGATCTTGACGTCATACTTCACAACACTGATATTCATATTTTGAAGTGCAACTTGAACTGTACTCGTCATCGTCTTGCTGTTTTCACCAACTTCTTCTCTCATTGCTTGCAAACTCCAAATTGTAAAGAAAAATTCAAACTTGATAGAATTAAGAAATTACCCAACTAAACCCTAGATAGGGTTCTGACACAATCTCCTAGCCAGACGAGGAAAGCGAGATCTCCAACGGTAACTCCGCAACGTTATCTCTACCGAAGCCAAGATCTCCAAGACCCAAGCTTCCAACAGCGAATCTTTCTTCACCCAATGCAAAACCCTAAATCTAAAAATCTGAGCTCTGATACCACTTGTCACGTGCCATGCAGAAACGTGCTCGCGAACCAAACGAGTCGGCGAGGGAGGAGAGAAGAACCAAACACGAGTGCAATTACCAAAATAATGGCCAAAATCACACATAAACACAGAGATTTACGTGGTTTGGTTATTGCCTATGTCCACGGAGAGAGGACGGGGAGATTTCACTATATGGAGGAGAAACAACGGGTTACAATCTCTCAAACAACTCTCAAAATAACCCAACCAATGATCTCACACTCCCTCACAATAATTGGTGCGGCATAAACATGTACCAAAAATATTGCAAGTGTACAACCGTATCAAATTATAGTATAAAAAGTTATCGATCCCACGAGGAAGGTATTTTGTAGGAGAAAATTAAAAATGGTTCTTATGTTGTGTACGTGACAAATATGAGTGATGAGTGAATGTGATTGTGGAGAGATAATAAAGGTGATAGTGTGTAAATAGGCACAAAATGTAAGTGAGAGTGGATGTGACAATGAATGAATGATTTTCACAAGGAGAGATGAATAAAATCAAGTATCAAAAAGGAAAATTAAGAATAAAAATAAAATTCAAGAAAGTAAAGATGACGGATTCAATTAAAGATATGTGTAATCTTGAATTGCATCCATTTCTTAGAAAATGATGATTCCCTAGAGGGTTCTAACCTAAAGGCGAATCAAAGAAAATAAAAATTAAAAAAAAAAGAAAAACTAAACCCAAGAGGGTTTTAACCTCAAGGTAAATAGTGCAAAAAATTAAAATCTAACTACAAAATAAATTATCAAATCTAAACTACAAAATAAATTGCATAAATTAAATGTAAAAAAATAAATCTACTCTATAAGCATGAAATAAATCTAATCTATAAGCATAAAATAAATCTAAGACAAGAAGGTTCTAGTCTCTTGGCTATTTAAACAAGAAAATAAAATCTAACTACAAGCATGGAAATAAATCTAAACTAATAAGCAATAAAAGAGAAATAAAAAAGAAAAAAACCTCTAAATTAATCTTCATCTCCATCTTCATCATCCAACAAAGAGAAGAACAATTTAAAGTGGTGAAAAAATTTATTTTATTAATTGTAACAAAAGTTATAAATTTGGAAGGCCTTCTCAATTAAGAGTGGCCCTTCTCTCCAAATGGAGTTACAAAAAATTTTCACTCCTCTAACCCCTTACTCTCTACCCCTATTTATAGTAAACATCTGTAAATGAGAGCCATTGGATCGAAATCTTATCCAAAAACCATGAATTTCAGCCTTAGATTTGTAACTGCCTGCTGATGGTATCGATACCAGCATCGATAGGGGTATCGATGATGGCATCGATACTGGCATCGATGCTATCATCGATACCACCATCGATGCTGGCATCGATGTGCACCCCTTTCTGGTTGCTGTCCGAGAATTCCTCTTATATTTGGCTTTGTGCTTTTGGCTCTTGGGCTTTTGCGCTTCACACTTGTTTTCTTCATTAAATCAATGAGCTTTTGTTGAGATATGAGATTTTTGAGATTTATTCTTCATTAACCTGCAATTAAAGATAAAAACAATTATTAGTAGTATATTTATTCATATAAAATAGATAATAAGGGTATAAAATTATAATAAAATGTGATTATCAAATACCCTCACACCTAAACTTTTGTTAGTCCTCTAGCAAAGAAAGAAAAATCCTAACTCACTTTCGCAGGAATTCGGTTGTATTTAGCATATACAACAAGCCTTTAAACCCCTAGGTTATCCTAGTGGACGAGTTGTAGTCTCGTGAGGGTTTGTAGTGAATATACCCACAAAATTCGGTCATCTTACCAAATTAAAGAAGTTAGTAAAAAACTAAATTTACTTGATAATTGAAGCTAGTTATTACTCAAGAAAATATTTTTATATAAAACTCTAAGGTAAATTTCTTAGAAAATCTTCTCATTATAGTAATACAAAATCAAGCCAAACTTAGAAATTTAATTTAAAAGTTTTGAAAAGAACATGCTAACTCATTGTTTTAAATAATTTTCAAGTTACTTGATCTAAAATATTTTCCAAGACCATATATACAAATATAACTATATATAGTATTATTATTATTATTATTATTTTTACTTTCGTTTTTTTTTTCTTTTTTTAAATCTTTCTTCCTTAGTGATTTTTTTCTACTTTACGGGCTTTTTAAGTGACCATTTAATGAGTTTTGGGCCAATGGATCCCAACCCAATTGGGCTTAGGTCATTAAGTATGAAAATACTCTTTGGGCTTAATTACTCGGTCAGCTTAGGCTTTATAAGATAGAATCACCTTGAATTCAAGAGTTTTTTTTTCTTTTTTTTTTGGTGCCCATTTTTCGTACTCTTCTTTTGTAATTTTTTTATGTATATGTATATATATTCTAAAAAATATGTAAATCAAGACACTTTAAAAAATTATTTTCAACTCTAAGCTAAGCATGCATAAATTCCATTATTTTAAATAAAAATCTAAGTTAAGGCTTAAGTAATGTATACTACTTTGAAAATAATTTCTTAAGAAATTTATTTAGAATTATCATAAAAGGTAAACTTAAGTAAATAACAAACTAGGTATTAGAAAATTTTAAAATTTATCAAATAAATCAATTATTACATAACTCTATTAATTTGGCAAGTGACAATATTTTTATAATTTTTTAAGAAAAAGGAAAAAATGTAACTAAAAAGGTAAAATAAAGAGAAAAAATAACTAATTCCCCACCCCCACACCTAAATTTTGCATTGTCCTCAATGCAAACTCTATGATGCACAAAGTAAAGTAGATAAGAAGCGAAGTACTTACATTTGGTTGGCTGATAAAAATTTGTAATTACCTTTAGCCTAAGGAGGATGGAAAAAATTAATACTTCTTTTTTTACTTCTTTTTTTCTTTTCTTCTTCTTCTTTTTTTACAACTAAATAAGAAACTCTCGAATAAGAGAAGAATAAATTCTTTTTATTATTCTGAAATAAAATAAAACAAACAATATAGAATGAAGGGTTCAACATGAAGAGCTCATAATCTACATTGAATGCTACCTTATTGTTAAAAAATTTTCCCCGGATTTTAAACACATTCAGAATGATATAATCAATAATGTGAAATTCTAAGTATTTCGGGGTATTCAATAACAAGGTAAGGTATGTATTATTGGTGTCATGCATTTTGTATTTCTTAATGAACTTAGACTCTTATACTGTGAATTTTTATTTTCTAACAACCAATTCTTCTGTAGCATTTTCCCCAACCCCAAGATTAATGGTTAAGTTCTAAAAATTTGGTTGTTGATTATTCTCCAAGAATCTAAGTTCATCAAGAAAGAGTTCTTCAAAATTTAATTCAAGATAGCAAATATTTAACATAGTTTTATCATTCTCAATGACCTGATCTGCTTCTTCTAAAAACTCCAACTCTTCACCAAAAATTTCCTCAAAACTCAAATCAGACTATTCTTCTTCTTCTTTTGATCTTTCCTGAATATAATTTATTTCTAGAGGCTGAATATTTGATTGGTCCTCTGAATTGAAAATGTTGAGATCGGCAGTTAAATTCCCAAAGGATAGCTTTATTTAACCAGTTCTGCAGTTGATGAGAGTATTAGAAGTGGCTAAGAATGGTCGTCCTAAGATGACAGGTGTCTGTCCTTTGGGATTGGAAACGGGCTGTATTTTCAAGACTACGAAACCTATTGGAAAAATAAAATCTCCAACCTTAATCAGAACATCCTCTAACTCACCCATAGGGACCTTGACAGATCTATCAGCCAACTGTAAAGTGGAGCGAGTTGGGTTCAGTACACCTAGACCCAATTGCTGGTAGACTGAATATGGAAGCAAATTAACACTGGCCCCTAAGTCTAAAAGAGCCTTATCAATGTGAGTATTTTCAATGACACATGAAATGATAGGAGAACCTAGATCCTTATATTTCAAAGGTATGGGATTTGAGAGCATATCACTGATATTGGCGGCTAAAAAGACTTTCTTTGGAATATTTATTCTCCTCTTCTTAGTGCATAATTCTTTCAAAAATTGGCATAAGATGGAATTCGTTCAATTACATCTAAGAGAGGAATATTAACCTTAACCTGCTTGAATGTTTCTAGGATCTTTTCTTCTTGAGGGGAGTGTTTCCTAGGCCTGAGTCTATCTGGAAAAGGAGCAACTGGTTTAAACCTATCAAAAGCAAGCTCAGGTTCAAGTTCAGGTTCTTGGTCATCTGAGGGGGGTGATTGTTGAATAGATTCATCAGAAGGAGAAGGAGAAGGAATTTGTACTAGATCAAGAGTTTGACTTGGAGGAGTTCTTACTTGATTATCGACCTGTCTACCTGACCGAAGTGAATGGATTGCATTCACTTGAGCTTCAAAGGATGAACTGCATCATGTGTCCTTAGGGTTGACCACGGATTGACTCGGAAATTTTTCTTTCTCTCTTTCACTCACGGCACTAGCTAGTTGGCCAATTTAGGATTCTAATCTAGCTATAACTTGAGTGTTGGAGTTGAGCATTTGTCTGGATGATTGCATAAAGGAATTCAAAGTGCTGGACGTTTGAGTCAACATATTCGTGGTTTGAGTGGAGGCCTTAATTATGGTTTCCAAACCCCTTTCCAAGACATTGAGACGTTTATCCTGATCTGGATTGTGAGGAGTCTGAATTATAGCTTGATGAAGAGGAGACTGATTTTGATACGGTAGATTCGATTGTTGAAATTATGGATGAGAATTGAAAGGAACCGTGTTTCCCCTAGGAAATTGTTTGTTTGAAGAGAGAGTGAAGTTTTGAGTTCCGGAGTGAGTTCCCTGATTACATGCAAAGTTTGGGTGGTTTCTCCAACCTGGGTTGTAGGTTGGAGAGAATTGATCATTTACGTAACACTGGAATGTAACGTTGACCTGTCCTAATGGATGATTATTTCCTAAGAGAGGACATTCTTCTGAAACATGAGATGGTGACAGACAGTTGTGACATCCTGAGGCTGAAACTTGTTTGATTTGAGCCGGGGCTCTTTCCTTGATTTCTAAGGCTTCTAATCTACGCATGATTATGGCCATCTTAGCTTCAGATGCAATGTTCGACTCTAAGGAAATACCACTGGACTTGGTTTGGGGAACTGATGACACTCGGTCATCATAGTGTTCCCATTGCATGGTTTTTTCATAAAGACTCTCTAAAAACTCCCAAGCTTCATCAGCATTTTTCCTCATAAAATCCCCGTGGCACATTGACTCTAAGGAAGTTTTTGAAGAATAATCTAATCCCTCATAAATTATTTGGCACAATCACCATTTTTCTAAACCGTGATGAGGACATTGGATGAGAAGATCTTTAAATCGGTCAAAATACTTCCAAAAAGTTTCTCCCGAGATAATTTTAAAATTCATGATGCTATTTCTTAGCATTACCGTTTTATGGATCGGAAAAAATTTCTTAAGAAAAACGGTGATAAATTCCTCCCAAGTTGTGATGGAATTTATGGGTAAGCTGTATAGTCATTTTTTTACTTTGTCTTTGAGGGCAAAAGGAATAAATCTGAGTTTGACTGCATCTTCAGTTAATTCTCTCATTTTAATCATCATACATACTTCTTCAAATTCTGAGATAAAAATATATGCATCTTTAGTTTTATTCCCTCGAAATTTTGGAAGCATGTTGATATATTACGGTCGAAGCTAAAAGTTAGTTCAATTTGCCTCGGGAAGCCTAATGCAAAAGGGGATTGCATTCCTAGTGGGATAGCACATATCTTGAAGAATGGGTAAATTAGGATATGCCATTTCTAGAATTTGTTCAAAACAAATTAATCGATGTGTATTATCCCTAATCCACATTTGCATACACCCAAAACAACTTCTTTTTATATTTTTTTTAGGAAAAAACTTAGTTTTTTTATGAGAAGAAAAAGAAAAAATCCTAACTAAAACAAATTAAAAGCAATCACTTTTTAATCACTCTAACTCTAGGGTTTAGCCTAACTCAACTAGACTAGCTCCTAACCAAAAACTCCTAAAGTAAAAAGATTAAAGTTTTACCCGGGTAGTTAGCTAGGTAAGGATAGTACTAGAAGGTGATCAGAGATCAATTAAGTACCTCGTTTCTTACGGAGCGCTTTACGCAACCCCTAAACCTTGCCTTAGACACCAACTAATCCGAGAAAACTTAAACTGGTTCACTTAAGGATTCTTTGTTCCTTATTGAGCTTGAATTCTTAGGGCCAACGTCTAATGAGTTTTATTAGGCTTGGATGGTGTAGTGAGGAATTAGTGATTTTTGGGCTAAGGAAAGGGTGATGAAATCCCTCACCTTATCTTGATTATGGAGTTTTGTCCTTAAAAATATTTTTAAGTGTGTGCCAAATCAAGATGCTCAAATCACCTTGGTGAATTCCTACTAACTATATAAAATGCAACTCTATAAATTAAAAGCGACTAAAAAGGATGGAAGAAAAAAAATCTTTATATATTTTTTATTAGGGTTAACAATCAAACAACTATGAGAAGGGTGAACATTGTTTGAGTTTATTATCTTGTTAGTTAATATCCAAGTGAAAGGTGAATTTTATTATGGTCAACAAAAAAAAAATCCTTTTTTGTTAATCCTAATTGTCTCTAATTATGAAGCTAACTAAAAAGGGTGGAATTAAAAATGCTAGAAAGAAGAGTTACCTAAAAGCAATTCTCTAAGTTCTAGATCTCCAATCTGCGATCTTCAAGCTCCAAGCGGTTCCTTCACAAAAAACACATAAGTTAAAGAACCAAATTAAATAAAATCCTACTTAAGCACCCTCCCCGGTAACGGCGCCAAAAACTTGATGCGGCATAAACATGTACCAAAAATGTTGCAAGTGCACAACCGTGTCAAGTTATAGTATAAAAAGTTATCGATCCCACGAGGAAGGTGTTTTGTAGGAGAAAATTAAAATTGGTTCTTATGTTATGTGCGTGACAAATAGGAGTGATGAGTGAATGTGATTGTGGAGAGATAATGAAGGTGATAGTGTATAAATAGGCACAAAATGTAAGTGAGAGTGGATGTGACAATGAATAAATGATTTTCACAAGGAGAGATGAATAAAATCAATAATCAAAAAGGAAAATTAAGAATGAAAATAAAATTAAAGATGGCGGATTCAATTAAAGATATGGGTAATCTAGAATTGCATCCACTTCTTAGAAAAGGGTGATTCCTTAGAGGGTTCTAGCCTAAAGGCGAAAAAAAAAAAAACTAAACCCAAGAGGGTTCTAGCCTCAAGGTGAATAGTGCAAGAAATTAAAATCTAACTACAAAATAAATTGTAAAATCTAAACTATAAAATAAATTACATGAATTTAATGTAAAAAAATAAATCTACTCTATAAGCATGAAATAAATCTAATCTATAAGCATAAAATAAATCTAAGGCAAGAGGGTTCTAGCCTCTTAGCTATTTAAACAAGAAAATAAAATCTAACTACAAGCATAGAAATAAATCTAAACTAATAAGCAATAAAAGAGAAATAAAAGAGAAAAAACCTCTAAATTAATCTTCATCTCCACATTCATCATCCAACAAAGAAAAGAACAATTTAAAGTGGTGAAAAAAATTATTTTATTAATTGTAACAAAAGTTACAAATTTGGAAGGCCTTCTCAATTAAGAGTGGTCATCCTTTCCAAATGGAGTTACAAAAAATTTTCACACCTCTAACCCCTCACTCTCTACCCCTATTTATAGTAAACATCAGTGAATGAGAGCCCTTGGATCGAAATCTTATCCAAAAACCATGAATTTTAGCCTTAGATTCGTAATTGCCTGCTGATGGTATCGATACCAGCATCGATAGGGGTATCGATGCTGGCATTGATACTGGCATCGATGTGCACCCCTTTCTGGTTGCTGTCCGAGAATTCCTCTTGTATTTGGCTTTGTGCTTTTGCCTCTTGGGCTTTTGGGCTTCACACTTGTTTTCTTCATTAAATCAATGGGCTTTTGTTGAGATATGAGATTCTCTTGGGCTTTTGGGCTTCACACTTGTTTTCTTCATTAAATCAATGGGCTTTTGTTGAGATATGAGATTTTTGAGATTTATTCTTCATTAACCTGCCAATGGGCTTTTGTTGAGATATGAGATTTTTGAGATTTATTCTTCATTAACCTGCAATTAAAGATAAAACAATTATTAGTGGTATATTTATTTATTTAAAATAGATAATGAGGGTATAAAATTATAATAATATGTGATTATCAATAATCTCCCTCTCAAAGCGCTAAAAAAAACTAATTTTCTCTTATTATCTCTTCTCCTAAACCCTAGAAAGACGTGTTTCTATTTATAACAAAACAGAATACAAAATAGGCTGGGAGTCAGAAAACGTGTCTGCCACATCCGGGTGTGGCACGCACTACACCCCTGACAACGAATTCTAGCAGACAGCTTCTGTCACATCTGGGTGTGGCACGCACTACACCCCTGATAACGAATTGTAGCAAACATCTTCTGTCACACTTGGGTGTGGCACACACTACACATGTGGCTGCTGAATTTTTACGTTTTCCAACATATTGAATAATTTGACGCCGTCTTCTACAAATTAATGATAACGGCTATGATCAGAATTAGTATTTATCTCCACTACCTTTCAGCAGCAAAGAGAATCCAATGTTACATGCATTTGAGCTCTCTTATCATTAGCCCAAAAATATACTACGACTAATTATATGCCACGTGCTCAACTTTACAACTATTTTATTTAGTATCGTATGGATACATTCCGAAGGCAGCAACCCTCGCCTAAATTAAACCCATATTGCAACAATGCAGGTTCAGAGCTCCAACTCCCGGCATACTTCACTCCGATATTCTTCCCGATAGGGAACGCAGCCACCGGTTTTTTCGTGGTATTTGCATTGATAGCCAGTGTCGTGGGGGCCGCCTCAGCGATAGCTGGAGTCCACCACCTCCGGCTGTGGAATTATGACAGCAGGCAGTCTGCAGCCTCTTCTGCTATTATGGCATGGACTCTCACCCTTCTTGCAATGGGGTGAGCAAAATAATCAAGTCTTCAATTTTTTTTAAAAATAAAAAAAACTATTAGCTAATTGTGTTGTTTGATTATAATTTGAATGTTACTTGTAGATTGGCTTGCAAGGAGATTGATTTGGAGGGAAGAAACGCAAAGCTGGTAAGTAAAAAATTTTGAATTTTGGGCGTAAATTTCACAGAACCTCCTGATTTTGAGGGGCTGTGCGCAGAAATAGTTTAAGGAGGTTTTAATAAATCTACCCTCTTTTTCTTTGAACTATTTTATGATGAAGTCTTTAATGGAATTACAGAGAACAATGGAGGCATTTCTGATCATTCTTTCGGCAACTCAGTTTGTGTACATCCTTGCTGTACACGGGCCGGGCACATCCGCAACAATGAGGACCTGATTCCACAGAATTTATTCATTAATTTGTTTCTTCTTTTTCTCCCCCTTGTCCGTGTGCTCGGAGTGAAAACAGGGGGAATGAAGATGGCGATCGGTGATTGTTTGTGACTGAGAGAGCGATTGATTGTGAGCGTGTTTTAATGGTGTGGTTTACTTTCTTTCGTAGGTGATCCATTCTGAAAGTTGCTCAGTGTCGTTGCTTGAGGTACCTAAACTGAATTCGTTAAAGCGGAACTTTTTTGGCTTGACAAAAATAATATTTGCAACAGGGTGTTGTGTAGATGAACTGTTTTTATTACGGTGACAAGTTTGGTTTCAAGTTTAAGCTGATCAGGTTGCCGTTATGACTGGGAACCAATCGTCGTCAAATACTGAGTCGCTCATGTTTGTGTCCTTTCTTAAAAATCGTCAAATTCAAATATTCTTCTCTGAATTTCTTCTAATAACAGGATTTCCACGCGAGCTGTCACGTGTTAAAAAATATTAGTCGTTTCGAATCAACTAGAATGCTCATCCTACTGCGTCGAAAATGGGTTCAATTTCGAAAATTCTTTTCTGAATATTCCCATGGAGGCTTTCCCTCCTGAAAGTTACATCCAGAGGCTTCGTAAGCGTGTGAGAACCCTCTAATTTACTTTTTTTAACTTCTGTGCTCTCGCATGCTCACAACCGCCGGAATATTTTACTCAGATTTTCCCATGTAATATTTACATGTCAAAAATTGGTCAATGATGCCCTTAAAAGTCATCAGAATCAACCAGAAAACTTATCTTGCCACGTTAAAAATATAGCGACTGGTACGTTTATCATGCTAATTTAGGGGCAAGGTGAGGTTTTTAGTTGATTCACGCAACTGTAGTAGTATAATTTGTTGGATGAAGCCAGATGGAGCCACAATCCTTGACCAAAAGCATTGAGGCTCACGCCAACATTGTTTTTGATAGGAAGGAGCCGCATTTCTTGACATATCAGAGTTAGGCACCAAAAAATGAAGAAATTGTGGAGCTACATTTGTTGATAATAAGAAACCGAGTTTGCCTATAAAAGGATTCAGAGTTCATTCTCACTTAAATCAATCCAATCTCCAAATTCAAATAGAAAAGTGAGGGAAATATAGAGAGAATTTCTTCTTATTCAAGAGAGATATTATAACTCCTAAATTTTCCTCATAGTGAATTATTCTATTATTAGCCTTAGTTTTTCTCCCAATTTATTTTGGGGGTTTTCCATGTATCTGTCTAATTTATTATTTTCGCACTAATATTAGCTGCAACCCTGCTCTATCTAGTCCCGATTTTCTTATAAACGATATTAGAGCCTGGTTTAGGGTGCATGTATCTACTTATCACATGCTCTACAGTTGTCACAAAAGGTGGATCCTCCTCATAAAAAAATAAGTTAGATTTTGTCATTTACCCTTTGAAGGCACTGTACACTATTCACGAGTAGGTTATTATTCACAAGTACGGTATTGTTCACGTGAATAGTAAAAGTTACAGTTCATGATAGAAACAACGGCAACAAAGTTTGAGATTGAAAATTTTAGTGGGAATAATTTCTCACTATGAAAGGTGAAAATAAAGGCTATCTTAAGAAAAGATAATTGTCTAGTGGCTATCAGTGAAAAGCCAAAAGACATCACAGATGACAAGAAGTGGAATGAGATGGACGAAAATGTTGTTGCTAATCTTCATCTGGCATTAACAGTGTAAAACCTTGAAAATTTAGAAAATAATTTTAAATAATAATTGTACGCGTAAAATTTGATTTCCCGAAACAGGGACTTCGTTTGTATTGATAAGAACAGCTTATTACAAACTAATGAATCAAAATTATAATAGAAGTGGAGGGAATATCCTCCTTGTTTAACATGGGGTCTTTGGTAGCGATAGGACGCCTCCCTCGGTTCTCGCACCGAATTTGTTTCCCTTGGACGATCCGATCGAAGTTGCAGGCGAGCTTCAGTATGCAGTAGAAGCTCGTGTTGATCAAGTTCGAGTTCCTGAGCTTGATGGTGATCAAGGCCGAAAGCTGGAAGAAGATGCTACAGTGCAAAAACAATGCAAAGAGCCAGGCTCGATTCTCTTAGAGCTTAAAAGAACTGATTGCCAAGAAGCCAAATAGGTCCGATCTTGATCAAGAGTTTAAGACCCCTCTTTTAATAGCCATCATTGGCTATTTATAGTGGAGGAGAAGCATGGCCACTCCCACAAATTGTGGGATTGTGGTTGAGGGGGGCCATAACTTCATCCCTTAAATATTGGGATGTGACCATTAGAGGTGAGGAGAACCATACTCCATCTCTTAAATCATGGGGAGTGGGTGTACCCACTCTCTTAAATTGTGGAAGTGATCATTCCCATGCTGGGTATGATCATGAGGATAACCACTCTCTTAAATTAAGGGATTTGACTGCTCTCATGCTTCAAGTGGGCGGCTAACAGTCTAGGTGAGCTGGCGACCCTGCAGGCGATGTTGTACAAGCGAGGCTATGTAGACGAGGCTGTGCAGGCAAGCTTTCCTTATGCAAGCGAGCTTCAAGCAGTTAGGCAAGTTTAGCCTTCAGGCGAGCTTAGTCTTCGGGCGAGCTTGGATCTTGCAGGCGAGCTTCAAGCTGTCAGGCGAACTCTGCAGGCGAGGCTGTGTAGACGAGCTTGGTCTTCAGGAGAGCTCAAGCCTTCAGGCGAGCTCAAGCCTTCAGGCGAGCTATCAGGTGGGGTTGCTCTTCAATCGAGCTCCAGAATATACTATGAAGAACAGGTCATAACTTTTAAACCGTAACTCGGAATTAGACGAATTATATATGAAAATCGCATATCTTGACGAGATGGGGCCAACCAAACCACCCAAGGGAGTTTGTCATCTCTGTTTCTCCAAATTCCTTACGGTTTGAGAGATATTAGCGTTTTCTCCCTTTTTGCTCTTTCGAATGAGGTTTTAGCAGTCTTGTTCTGAACTTCTTTGATAGGGATTAAATGTAATTTTTATTACCTATAGAACCCCCTCTAAAGTTTTCAGACCTTAATCAGGTCGTATAGGGTCTAGAACACTTTGGATATGAAGACCTACAAAATGATCACCGTGCAGACGGAGCAAGGCGCCTTCCAATCGAATTCGGCGAGATTGAATTATTCTGTCGCTGCTAACGATCGCCAATTAGGATTTTTAGAAAACCCTCAGCTATCAACGAACTTGATTTATCTTTACCAACTGCCGTTTGAGTTGGACTAGCCATGTTCTTGCCCTTAGCATGGTAGGTTGTCGAGGAGTTTCTCTTAGGCTTAATGCTAAGATTTCTCCTCTATCCTTAGCCATCTGAGGCGTTTGGATGTAGGAAACAGTTTAACCTCGTACACCAGTCAGAGAAAAGGAGTAGCTTCACCTCATGCATTGGTTGGATGAAAGGGAGCAGTTTAGCCTCGTGCACCGGTTGGAGGAAAGTGGGCAGTTTACCCTCGTGCACCGGTTGGAGGATGTCGGGTTATCCTTAGGAGTTTTCTCCAGGAACTTCCCGTCAAAGGTAGGGAATAGTTTAGCCTTGTATACCAGTTGGAGGTTGGCGAGTTATCCTTAAGAATATTATGGGTAATATCCTCCAGGAACTTCCTGACAAAGGTAGGAAACAGTTTATACTCGTATACCCGTTGGAGTCTAGGAGAAGTTTGTCTTCTCTTGGGGTAAAGATGAACCCTGATTTGTCTTCTCTTAGGGCAAAGACGAACCCTGATTTGCCTTCTCTTAGGACAAAGACGAATCCGAAATAACGGCACATCGCATGATAGGCTACTATTTGGATAAAAGCACATCGCTTGGTAGAGCATTATTTAGATAAAGGCACATCGCTTGGTAGGTCATTATTTGGATAAAGGCACGTTGTTTGGTATGCCATTATCAAACAACAACACCTTTTGTGGGAAAGATAGTGTTGGAGGAATCAAATCGTTTAGGGATGTATGAGTGTGATGATTAATTGTTATAGGAGCCATCACATGGTAGGCTACTACCCATCGATTGTTCCAAGGATATTAGAACGATCGAAAAGGATCAGGTCATTCAGGGACGTATGAGTATGATGACTGATTGGACAACGTCATTTCTAAGAATGACGGTGTCGGTTA
Organism: Asparagus officinalis; assembly: GCF_001876935.1. Classification (NCBI taxonomy): domain Eukaryota; kingdom Viridiplantae; phylum Streptophyta; class Magnoliopsida; order Asparagales; family Asparagaceae; genus Asparagus; species Asparagus officinalis. The sequence continues at coordinate 28,529,335 of NC_033799.1, read as the reverse complement.
TCAAAGGTAATCATTAGCCTGATAGGAATTACCGCGATTGGAGTGACTTTGTGGACCTACCACTCCATTAAAGAGAGTCGGTAAGTAGGTTCTGGTCAGAGGTGTGATGTTAACATAATAAGATTGTTTGTTGCGATTTGAGCAACTCTGTAGGCTTACCATCCTATTGAAGAGGATTAACAAGTTGATTTGTCAGAGGTAACTATTAACATGATAGTGAGAGTTTGTCCCATCGTCCTATTGGAGAGGATCGACGGGGGAAGTTTGGAGGAAATTAGTTATCAGAGGTGACCATTAACATGATAACTTTTGTGTGGAGTTGTCGCCCTATTGAAGAGGATTGGCGGGTGAGTTTAGTTGGCTATGAGAGGTAACTATTAACATGATAACTTTGTAGAGCTGATTGATGACGAGCTTCAAATCGTCATGACTCCATCACAGAGAAGAATTCAGGTAGTACATGGTTTCCCAGAGAAACCGAGACCACCCCCACTCAAGCGAGAATCGGGATTAAAGGGTAAAGACGTCTTAGTTGACCTCGCGGGAGTTGAAGGATAAAATCCTCTGCTGACATATTGCCCATTCGAGTAGACCGTCTCTACTACGAATGAGTATGAAGTTCCCATCGGATGTAGGTCCTCCGATGATTGACGCATACAAGCGTCAGCGATCATCTTTGGCCAAAATAGTCAAGTCTTCCCAGTCGGCCCTACAGTTTGGGTCTGAGTTGGCGAACTCGACAGATGCCATCATGGGCTTCTAGTGCTTCGAAGCATTGCCCCTTTGTTTTGATAGTTAGATGAGGAGGTGGTTTCCACTACCAACGTTTCTTGGTCATCACCCCTTTGAAATTCATATGGCCCTTTAACATCCATGCGTTTGAGCATGCTCTTGACTTGTTCTCCTTGGCGGATTAAGTCTTTCCATGAGCGATCTACGACTACGCCCATATTAGATAGGATGTCAATGGAGAGATTGTTCCGGCACATTTCAATGAGAGTGGCCTCAGAAACTTGATCACGTGTATGCAGCAATTGGTTCCTGAACCTCTTGACAAAGTTACTTATAGACTCTGTCTTTTTCTGCTTTGCAGCTAGTAGGATGGTCACAGATACTTCTTTGTTATCATCAAAGAATCTGGCCATAAAGAGCCTTTCCATGTCCTTCCAGCAAGTGATGGATCTAGGCTCCAATCTACGGAACCATTCAAAGGCGACCCCCTTAAGAGTGACAATGAACAGTCGAGTCATAATAGAATCATTCCCCACTATGTGTCCAGTTTGCGTCTGGAAGTAATAAATGTGCTGGGTAGGAGAACTCTTGCCATCGAACTGCTAGAGGTCTAGTAGCTAAAATTTCGTCGGGTAGGAGACTGTATCTCATTCGATCGGATATCGTCTGACAATCCCCAGCTTATTCATGTGCTTCTGGAGATTCAAGGTGTTGAGTTGATTTTGAAAATCGTCGAGCCTTTTGTCTCTTGGACTATGACCCGAAGATGACGCTCCTCCAGATGACTCGGATGAGGAATGGGTAGGAGTAGGCGCCCGCTCTTTGTGCTTTGAGGATTTCCACGAAGTTTGTAAAGTCCTCTCTTTCTTCCTCTTCTTCTCGCTCAGAAGCTGCTCCAACATCTCCTTCAGGGAGTTAATGGTTGCTCGTTGCTCGTCGAGTCTTCTGGATATCTCATTAGGGATTTCAGTCATGTGCACATTTGCGTGCTCGCCCTGAAGTGAGCTTGAGGTTTGCGACGTCACCACTGCCAAACAATTATCATCATCATCGTCAGAGACGGACGTTAGGCACATGTAGTCAAATGGTATAGCCACCCCCGTTTGGGTGCGAGTGTGTTGGTAGATACCTTCACGCTCAATGGCCTTAGACTTCCCCATCATATTGACAGTTGCGGCGGGGAGCTCAACATCATCGGAAGCTCGTCTCCTCTAACGATGGCGTCTTTGGCGAAGAGGTCTCATCTTCGATAGTTGCTGGAAGAGTCTCTCGAACACCTATAGCTCTGGTGTATCAGAACACTGGCAATTAGCAAGTACCACCTGGATAAGTCTCTTGCAATGGTACTGAGGGTTTGCCTTGTGAATAGTGTGCTTACGAATCAGATGATCCCTGAGATCCCCTATAAGTTAGTGGTGGCGACCCCCGGTGTCGGAAAGACCAGACGATAAGTCGGGTGAAGGAGTCTCAAAAGAGCCGACATGAGGACACCTGGGAAATTCCCTAAGTGTCGGATTCAGCCGACCTCGTCGAGACAGGTGAGGTTTAGCATGTGGGCAAGCTCCAGCAAACTGCGGGAGAGCTTGATCATTTAGGCGACCTTCAGCCGACTACTGGCGAGGTCTGTAATTTGGGCGACCTTGGTGCAATGCGCCGATCTGGGGAGATGCTGCTTCGCCTTTCTGGCGACGGTCGGCCTGCAGACGAAGCTGGGCCGTCAGGCGAGCTTGGTGAAATCCACCTGTTTGAGCTTGCAGGTGAGCTCGGGCTATCGGGCGAGCTTGATGAAGTTCGCTTGTTTTATGAAGTCCGCCTAAACTGCAGAGTTCACCATACTTGCGAAGTTTGCCAAATTTAGGAAGCTCGCCTGAAGAACGAAGCCCGCCTGTGTATGTGGACTCGACTGATTTGAGCGGTTCGCCAAAATTAGGAACCTTGCTTATGGAGCGAAGCTCGTGGGGCTCGCCTGAACTGCTAGGCTCGCCGAAAACACTAAATTCGCTAATTTTGCGAACTTTGCATTTTGGCTTGGATCTCTTCAGGCCTGAATAGTAATTTAGGACATCATCGAAAATGAGGGCTTGCGTCTTTTGGCGGGCGAGAGCTTGTCGTCGTTATTGCTTGGCTCTTTTGGAGAGGGGAGCGTTCATGTTGACGGTGAGGCGTGGTGCGCACCGACATGAATTGACGTCTGCTCTTGCATAGGGGTCTGCGAGGATCGTTCAACGATCCATCGAGCAGCCCCTGAATTGCATCATTTGCCTCCGATTCGACCGTGATGGGCTTGAGGGAGATAGAACCCCCTGTGCTTGCTCGGGCGGAGTTCTCCGGCGCAGTTGCCTTGGCCACTTGGGGTTGGGCCATACGCACAACTATGTAGCACTTTCGAGATGCATTGCCGCCAGAAGAGGATGAAGATAAGTACTCCTCGAACTCGATCACGAGGGACTCAACACTTATCCCTGCCATAATTTCGTCAAACTGCGTCACCACCATTTCGGTTGAAGAAACGGTTTCTCCCAATGTGGTTGCCATCTTCTGTATGCGTAAAATTTAATTTCCCAAAATAGGAACTTTGTTTGTATTGATAAGAACAGCTTATTACAAACTAATGAATCAAAGTTACAACAGAAGTGGAGGGAATATCCTCCTTGTTTAACATGGGGTCTTTGGTAGCGATAGGACACCACCCTCGATTCTCGCACCGAATTTGCTTCCCTTGAACGATCTGATCGAAGTTACAGGCAAGCTTCAGTACACAGTAGAAGCTCGTGTTGATCGAGTTCGAGTTCCTGAGCTTGATGGTGATCAAGGCTGATAGCTGGAAGAAGATGCTACAGTGCAAAAACAATGCAAAGAGCCAGGCTCGATTCTCTTAGAGCTTAAAAGAACTGATTGCCAAGAAGCCAAATAGGTCCGATCTTGATCAAGAGTTTAAGACCCCTCTTTTGATAGCCATCATTGGCTATTTATAGTGGAGGAGAAGCATGGCCACTCCTACAAATTGTGGGATTGTGGTTGAGGGGGGCCATAACTTCATCCCTTAAATATTAGGATGTGACCATTAGAGGTGAGGAGAACCATACTCCATCTCTTAAATCATGGGGAGTAGGTGTACCCACTCTCTTAAATTATGGGAAGTGATCATTCCCATGCTGGGTATGGTTATGAGGATAACCACACTCTTAAATCAAGGGATTTAACTACTCTCATGCTTCAAGTGGGCGGCTAACAGGCGAGGCGAGCTGGCGACCCTGCAGGCGGGCTGGCGACCCTGCAGGCGAGGTTGTACAAGAGAGGCTATGCAGACGAGGCTATGCAGGAGAGCTTTCCTTATGTAGGCAAGCTTCAAGCTGTTAGGCAAGTTCAGCCTTCAGATGAGCTCAGTCTTCAGGCGAGCCTGGGTCCTACAGGCGAGCTCCTGCATGCGAGCTTCAAGCTGTCAGACGAGCTCTGTAGGTGAGGCTGTGCAGGCGAGCTTGGTCTTCAGGCGAGCTCAAGCCATCAGGCGAGCTATCAGGTGAGGTTGCTCTTCAGGCGAGCTGCAGAACATGCTACGAACAACATGTTATAACTTTCAAACCGTAACTCAGAATTGGACGAATAATATATGAAAATCACCTATCTCGATGAGACGGGGCCAACCAAACCACCAAAGGGGGTTTGCCACCTCCGTTTTGCTAAATTCCTTACGGTTTGAGAGAGATTAGCGTTTTCCCCCTTTTTGCTCTTTCGGGTGAGGTTTTAGCAATCTTGTTCTGAACTTCTTTGATAGGGATTAAAGTCAATTTTTATTACCTACAATAATAAATGAGTTTTATTATGATTGATGATCATTTGGTGATGAATGGATCAGATTGGAATCGATTTAAGATCGATTCGTGGTTTCAGCCTTGATATCGCGAGTCTATTAAAAAACTATTACTATATGATTTTTAGTAATTTTTTTATTGATCAGATGGACGTGAGATTTGCGCCATTGATCTTAGAATGTCGAGACGGTGCTATGGATAAATTTTTGTTACTTTCTGAAAATAGAGTCTAAAATCCTATTTTTAAATAATATTAAATATTATATATATTATTTTATACTTCACCTAACCTCACTACACTGTGCCACCAACCCCCTCATCTCTCCTTATAAAAGGGGCCCTCCCCTTACACTCCTCACGCAGAGAGAGAGAGAGAGGGAGAGAGAGAGAGAGAGAGAGAGAGAGAGAGAGGGAAATAGAGAGGAAAAGAGAGGAAAATAGGGAGGGAAATTTGGCTACGAAGGAACGGATAAGGATTCCAATTCCAGAGTTCAACAAAGGCAAGATTATCTTTTTCCAATCCCATTCCAGTTAATTTTTAGTTTTGATAGATTAAACCCAAAATTAAGGAATAGAACCTTAGATCAAATCTTTAACTTATGAATTACTATTCACCACCAATGTATCTGTCCACCGCTGGAAGTAGTGTTACTATTCATACGTATGGTACTATTCATACATATGGTACTATTCATAAGTACTGTTACTATTCATACGTACGGGTGTTATTCATAAGTATTGTTAGTATTCATATGGACGGGTAATATTCATAAGTACTGTTACCTTTTATACATACGAGGACTATTCACGAGTACGACACTAATCATAAATACTATTACTAGTCATATGTACGGGGTACTATTCATGCGTACGGAAAATACTATTCACCATCGGAGTTACTATTCACCGACGGTGTTACCGTTCATCACTGTTATCACTATTCACTACCAAAATTACTATTCACTATCGGTGTTACTATTTACCGCCGGTGATATTGTTCACCACCGAAATTACTATCTACTAATAATAGGTTGTAGTGTTGTACACATCCGTAGCTGGACAACCGTTGCTCAAGGGCAATCCACCGACATGTTAAATTGCTGATGAAGGGTTTTTCCGTGCTTGTTTGGTTGTGAACACGAGGTTCAAACTGTACATACACATGCGCGATCATGAAAGTACACGTATGGAGTTTTAGCACACACGGACCTCTGGGAGAGGATAATTTCATGTATTGATTTGACCACGACTAGGAGATGATTAGTTAGAATAGTATATGTGTCTGTATGGATACCGTTGATGAGCACAGCTTAGTACAGCTTAAAGTAGTGTGTCGGTATACCGTTGAAGTAGGCCGTTGAACCGTATTTGCAGGATACCTGAATGGGTAGTCCGTTCTGTATGGTGATGCAATGAGGATGCCTGAGGAGGTAGTCCGTTCCGTATGGTAATGCGATGATGCTAATGAGCCGTACTTGAATGATGCCTGAAGAGGCAGTTTGTTCCGCATGCATGGTGATGCAATGAGGTTAATGAGCCATACCTGTAGGATGCCTAAGAGGTAGTCCGGTTCGCATGGTGATGCGATGAGGTTAGTGAGCCACATTTTCTTAAAATGCCTGATCAGGTAGTCCGTTCCGTACGATGATACGATGAGCTATAAAACTTTGCAAGAGATAGTACTGCGAAACTTTTGACAGCTTGAGTCTTAGGCAGGACTTAATCATGAACATGGTTCACCGTGAGTTATATTGCGATGGGGTATATTGTATTGAGAGTTTTACCGAATTATGTACTTATATTCGTATCAACTACCCAAAGGTAGTATGAGATGTTTGGTTAACATATATGACTTTGTCTAGTTGATATTTTAGTATTGCATTCCTTTATTATTTATTCTTAGTTTGGAGTTAATACTTAGCAATTTACAATTTATATATATATATATATGAGGATTTCCTTGTTTGGATTATTTCGTTCGACGTACTAGTCTCGTGTTGTGGATTTCTAAATATTAACATCATTTAGTACACGATAAATGATTTAGGTAGATTATGCACATTATAGGTAGAGTCTCCGTTAAATACGCTAGCCCTTCCCCTAGGGGCTGACGGAGATGTTCTTGCTAAAGCGCTCTGACGCTGTTATTTTTTTTCTCTCTCTTTTCAGGTAGCAGGTCAGAGTTTCGGAAAGTCGTAGGTTGATGGAGATTTAGCCTAGTCGCCGTATTCCATAGAGAGCCAGTTAGTGCTCCACAGTGGTTTAGTTATGACTTTAGTTTATTTTAGAGATGTATTTTATTTGGAGGCTGAGAGCCTTTGTATTATTCAGTTGAATCTATTGTATTAGAGATGCATTACTCTTATTTAAGTTCATCAGTTATACACTCTTTTATTCAGTTAGAACATGGTTAAGTCTATTTTTGGACATCTCTTCTCTATATCATGTTTGTTGCATTATTATATTTATTTAATCTGCTGGTACCCACACTTTTTTGTTGAAATCTACTAGAGAGATATTATTGTGATGGTGAAACGTGTTGTTGCACAGTGTTATGTGCATGATATGTTTAACATCTCTGGGTTCACCTTAGATTGCAGTCATGTGTGAAACCAGGGGCATCACAAACAGATGGGGTATATCAAGAATAGAGGAGGAAAAAACTATAAATGCAATCTTGGACACTCTAACAAAGTAATATGAGGCCAAATCTTTGCATAATAAAATTTTCTTAAAAAGGAGACCTTACACTCTAAGGATGACGGAATCTACATCGATGATTGACCACATCATCATTCTAAATACACTATTTTCTCAACTTACAATGTTAGGGCATACAATCGGTGTGAATAAACGTATAAAACTTCTACTTCAAAGTCTACATGAGTCGTACGATCAGCTCATCATTAATTTAACAAATAACATCCTTACAGACTATCTAGTCTTCGAGGACATTGTAGCCGCCATTCTGGAGGAAGAAAATTAACGCAAGAACAAGGAAGACATATAGGCAAGTTCGCAACAAGTAAATGCTTTATTGTGATGAGAGGAAGACCAACGGAACATGGCTTCAATGGGATCCATACCCATGGTAGATCAAAATCAAGAAGTAAGAAAAATATCAAATGTTACAACTATCGTTACAAGGGGGCACGTAAAATAAGAGTGTTAGAACAATAAGAAGAGTGGTGATAAAAAGTCTTCCGAGCTTTCAATATCTCGAGGATGCGTTGTATGCACATCAAAAGATGGTGAAATTTTATATAGTGGGGTAACAACTGTTGATGAAGGTAGAAAAAAGTTTGCTTATGTCTGGCTTCTAGATTCAGCAGCCACCTGGCATATAACCTCTGTTAGCCTTGTTAGGTCTCATGTTTATGAGCCTACTTTCTAATCTTGTTTTGATGATTACAAACAATTTCTAACAACATGTGTCAAGTGTTTGTATTTATTTTGTTAGGTAACCTACACAAACATTAGTCGGAGGTTAGATGGAATTACGTCATAACGATCATATCAAATAGAGGTTGGCGGAAATAGTCGGTATGAAGCCATTTGCATTTCAAGTCATATTTAAGATCAAGCTTTATCCGTATCCAAGACAATCTCATTGAAGATCAATCAAGCTTGGGTAAATTAGTTTAGGGTTTATACTATGTGTGTAGATACTTTAAGCTCAATCATATACACACATACACGTTTTGATTTTATGGTTTTTAAGCTTATATAAATATTAAATAAATATAATTATTTATATACATACATACATATTTCATAATTATTATTTTTGGTTTTGGTAAATAATGTGTTTAGCCACATAAACATGAAAACTTAACAACACGTATATAAATATATTTTCATGTTTTGAACGGTTTACAAAATAAATGATATCTCACAAATGGGAAATATAATTTGAGAAATTATTTTACTACATGTTCTATTACATGTTTATAAACATTTCCCAAAATTTTATCATTTTTGGAGTTTAGTTACTATGTTGAATTGATTTAACAAAATCGGATATTTCAGCAGTTTTGAGAATCTATAATATTTGTGTTCAAATAATTATTTCTCTCAACTGGGAAGTGATATTTCAGAAATTATTTCTCTAACATGTTCATCTACATGTCTATAAACATTCCTCCAAATTTTATTATTTATGGAGTTTATTTACTATTTTGTAATTGATTTTATAAATCGAGATACACAAATTTCCAGAATGCTGGATTTTAGGATATTTTGGTCTTTTCAGCCTATAACGGCTAGTAACGGCTAGTTTTTATTTTTGTGGATTTTTGGGGATTTTTGGCTGGTTTAAGAGCCTATAAAAAGCCCTCAACTTTAATTGTTTCTTATGTATATTTATGAGAGTTTCAAAATAAGTTTACTAGTGTTTAAGTTAGGTTTTAAGTTTGTTTTCAAGAGGGTTTATGTGAAGAAGGTTTCACAAGAGGAGATCATTTTCATTTGGGCCTTCAATCTTCCAATCTCTCCCTCTTGTTCATTAGAGAAGTTTTTTTTAATTCAATTTCTAGTTTCATTTATATTTATTGTTGATTATTATTTCTATAAGCTAGATTTTCATATTGAGTTTAGTTTTGATTATTTTTCTTTGTTTACACACACAACCATTGAGCTTATAGTATTTTCATGCATTATATAATTTGGGTTGTGGTGAGTGTGACTTAGAGAGTGAGCCTACATTGTGTTATTATCTATTGTGGAGAGTAAAACTTATATTTAAGCCTTTATTGTGAGATTCACCTTGTAATACACAAGTACACCAAGAGGAGTGTGTGGTGAGGATGTGGTCAATACCAAGAGGAGTGGTGTCGATAGTAAATCCTAGGGAGAGATAATAAAGTTGGGTACTTGAGGGAGGTGCCACATGAGGATCAACACTTGAGGTTGTAAGTTGTGTGATTACGTTGTGAGTGATTGTAAATGCTGATCGGTGAGCGTTGAAAACCGATATTGTGAGGTGTAAACGTTTTTCGGGTGAGCGTCGAAAACCCAGTTATGATTGTGATAGTAGATTTCTCTCTGAGAGTTGAGAGTGGAGATGTAGGTCAGAAGGACCGAACTCTGTGATCATTTTTGTGTATTTGAGTTTGTCTTGGCGTTATTATTTGTGCTTATCATTTGTCTCATTCTATATCGCCATTGTGTATTGTTCATTGTTTATATTGCCCTATCACATTTGCATCTTATTTATTTCACACTTGTTTATATTGCTTATCCTTGCATATATATCTTGTTGCATATCATTTTTTTAGGATATTTGTTAAAATTAGTTTTAAATTGGCATTAATATCAGATTAGATTAACATTCACCCTATTCACCCCCTCTAGGGTACTTTCAATTGGTATTAGAGCTTGGTGCTCTTTGATTTGTGGATTAACTACCTTGAGTTAAAGATCCAAGATTTTATATTATTGCTAATCTTGTTTTGATATTTCTTTTTACTTGTAAAACACATTATGGATATGCACAATGCACCTAGTTTAGGTTATGCCATTAATATTACTCCTAGCGATAATTTTCCCTATGCTCAATGGTGTATTAGATTTAAACATTTTTTTCGATCTATACATTTTGATTTATGAGAAATTATTAACGGTGCTTATATTGTACCCACTTCGGAGAAATCCAAGTGGAGTAAAAATGATCAAAGAATGTTTACAATGAATAAGCTTTTGTTAGAATTTTTGCATAATGCTTTTGACTCATCATTTTCTAACAAGCTTGATTCATTTGATAGTGCTTACAAATTATGGAAATTCATAGAAGCATATCAAGAGAACTTGGAGGCGATCTGACAAGCTTTGGCGGCTTCCTCTTCAAGTTCATGTGGAGCCTCATCGTGCACACAGCCACTAGACGATAGTCCTAGTGTAGTAAGCGATTCCGATTCCAATGATAAATTAACTATTAATGAACTCTCTTGTGCATATGAGAAATTAATGCATGCCTAAAAGAAATTATAAAATAATTATATTGATCTTAAAAGCAAGCATGTTAATTTAAAATTCGATCATGAGAAGCTAGCTTCCAAATTTGATATCATTGAAAAAGAGAATATAATGCTTAAAGAAAACAATGATATGTTAAATTTGGAAAATAAAAAATTAACCTCATCAATTGCTAACCTATCTCATGACAAGATTGATGTCATGCTAGAGGTAGAAACAATTAGGAAAGAATTTAATTCATTTAAAAATGATCATGCTTTTTCTACTTCTAGTGTTAATGCATATGTGCCTAATGATGAGTTGAATGTTATTAAAAAAACATATTTTATCTTTAGATTCAACTCTTAAAACATGCATTGTAAATAATGATAAGCTTATGGACTTGTGTGCAAAGTCCCGTGTTAACCCAATTCAAACACTCACTATGCACACATGTATAGCAAAATTTATAAATACTCTATTTGCGACCGAAAAGGCCACATTGCTAAATTTTGCTATGATACACGTAAACCCACAAAATCTAATGTTCCTTGTGCATCCCATCTAGCTTCATCATCATGTACATTTACACATTCACATGCTCATACTCACAAAGCTTATCATAAGCATGCTAATGTGTTCAAGTGTGATTATTGTGGTAGATTTGGTCATTTGGCTAAATTTTGTTTTGACTTAAAAATAGTTTTACATTTGCAAAAATAATTTTAAAAGACCATTCTTATTTGCAAATGTTCCATGTGCACGCCCACTAGGTCAACACAAGCCATTTTGTCCTTTTCATTGCACCTATTGCAATCGGAAGGGTCATTTGCATAACTATTACTTTGACCGTGTTAGTGCATCACATGCGCCCAAACATGATCATTACCCTAGGGCTTTGAGCTTAAATGGTAGGGGTCATGTGTCTAAATCTTTGGGCACCAAAGTATTTGGGTGCCAAAACCTTTTTGATTTTAAACCAAGATTCTTAGCATTTTTATTTTTCATTTCTTGGTTTTTGAAAAACATGTTTTTAAAATTTTAAAGTAAATAATTTTATTTTTATTCTTTTAGCTTTGATTGTCATGAGAGGTTTGTGTTTGAGCAACCCTCGGATTTATTGGGTGTTTATTTTCCAAATCATGCTTACCAGGTAATAAAATCTTTATATGAGTTGAAACTAGCTAAAGAGTTTGATATAGTTGCCTCTCTTACCTTGTTATTTGAAAATTGATATTAGTTTGTTTTTATGTGATTTTATTTGATTTATGATTTCATATGAGCGATTTGTTTTTCATTTGGATTGTCATGATTTTCATGATTCATTTTCATTTGAAAATATTTTTTCATGATTCCCATGTTTTTCATTCTCTTGATTTCTTAAATTGCTTTTTGATTAGGTTTTGTTTTTAAACCATTGCTTTGAGACACCTCTTTCATAATGATATATCTTTATGTGTTCTCATTACCTTTTTGAATGTGAGTCTTTCATACTCACATTTTGATGCCTTATATTTTATTTTATATATATGCAATAAGGCATTTTGATAGGGCGACCTTTTTCCTATTTCATTTATTGCTTTTATACTCTTCGTGCTTATAGGTAGGGGGAACTTTCGCTCACTTTCTTTCTTTTGTTTTCACCATTTTTAATGTTGCCAAAGGGGGAGAAACAAGTGGATTGTGAGTATATTTATGAGTATTGTGCTTTATTGCATATGTGAATATATTTATGAGTATTGTGCTTTATTGCATATTTTATATCTCTTTGCGTAGATTGTTTGTCATCATCAAAAAGGGGGAGATTGTTAGCCTTGTTAGGTCTCATGTTTATAAGCTTACTTCCTAATCCTATTTTGATGATTACAAATAATTCCTAACAATGTGTGTTGAGTTATTTATTTTGTTAGGTAATCTACACAAATATTAGTCGGAGGTTGGATGAAATTGCGCAATAACGATCATATCAAATGGAGGTTGGCGAAAATAGTCGGTATGAAGCCATTTGCCCTTCAAGTCATATTCAAGATCAAGCTTCATCCTCATCCAAGATAAGCTCATTGAATATCAACCAAGCTTGGGTAAATTAGTTTAGGGTTTATACTATGTGTGTAGATACTTTAAGCTCAATCATATACACACATACACGTTTTGGTTTTATAGTTTTCAAGTTTATATAAATATGAAATAAATATAATTATTTATATACATACATACATGTTTCATATTTATTATTTTTGGTTTTGGTAAACAATGTGTTTAGCCACATAAACATGAAAACTTAACAACACGTATATAAATATATTTTCATGTTTTGAACGGTTTACAAAACAAATAATATCTCACAAATGAAAAATGTAATTTGAGAAATTATTTTTCTAACATGTTCTATTACATGTTTACAAACATTTTCCAAACGTTTATCATTTTTGGAGTTGATTTACTATGATGAATTGATTTTATAAAATCGGGTGTTGCAGCAGTTTTTAAATTCTATAATATCTGTGTTCAAACAATTATTTCTCTCAATTAGGAAGCGATATTTTAGAAATTCTTTCTCTAACATGTTCATATATATGTTTATAAATATTTATCAAACTTTCATTATTTTTGGAGTTTATTTACTATTGTTAATTGATTTTACAAAACCAGATATGTAAATTTATAGAATGCTGGATTTTGGGGTATTTTTGTCTTTTCAGCCTAAAACGGCTAGTTTTTGTTTTTGTGAGTTTTTTTTTTTTTTTTTTTTTTTTTTTTTTGGGGGGGGGGGGGGTTTGGCTGGTTTAAGAGGCTATAAAAAGCTCTCAACTTTCATTGTTTCTTATGTATGTTTAAGAGAGTTTCAAAATAAGTTTACAAGTGTTTAAGTTTGGTTTTAAGAGGGTTTATGTGAAGAATGTTTCACAAGAGGAGATCATTTCCATTGGGCCTTCAATATTCCAATCTCTCCCTCTTGTTCATTAGAAAAGTTTTTCTAAACTCAATTTCTAGCTTTATTTATATTTATTGTTGATTATTATTTCTATAAGCTAGATTTTTATATTGAGTTTATTTTTGATTATTTCTCTTTGTTTACACACACAACTATTGAGCTTATAGTATTTTCATACATTGTATAAATTGGACTGTGGTGAGTGAGACTTAGAGAGTAAGCCTATATAGTGTTATCATCTATTGTAGAGATCAAAACTTATATTTGAGCCTTTATTGTGAGATTCACATTGTAATACACAAGTACACTAAGAGGAGTGTGTGGTAAGGACGTGATCGATACCAAGAGGAGTGGCATCGGTAGTAAAGCCTAGGGAGAGATAGTAAAGCTGGGCACTTAAGGGAGGCGACACGTGAGGACCAACACTTGAGGTTGTAGGTTGTGTGATTACATTGTGAGTGATTATGAACGTTGATCGGTGAGCATTGAAAACCGATATTATGAGGTGTAAACGTTTTTCGGGTGAGCATCGAAAACCCAGTTGTGATAGTGTATTTCTTCCCCAGGAGTGGGGAGCAGAGACGTAGGTCGAAAGGACCAAACTCCGTGATCATTTTCGTGTGTTTGAGTTTGCCTTGGCATTATTATTTATGCTTATCATTTGTCTCATTCTATATCGCCATTGTATATTGCTCATTATTTATATTGCCCTATCATATTTGCATCTTATTTATTTCACCCTTATTTATATTGCTTATCCCTACATATATATCTTGTTGCATATTATTTTTGCTAGGATATTTGTTAATTAGTTTTAAATTAGTATTAATATCGGATTAAGTTAGCATTCACCCTATTCACCCCCTCTCCCTCTAGGGTACTTTCAACCTCTCCGAGAGAATGGTTCAATAAATATGAACCTATCTCAGGAGGATCTTTATTTATGGGTGATGATCATGTCTTGAAAATTTTTAGTATTAGAACTATCAAAATCAAAATATTTGATGGTACAATACATACTATTCAAGATGTACGACATGTGAAAGGCTTGAAGAAGAATCTATAGTCTTTAGGATATTTGGATGAGCTCGGATGCAAGACCCATATAGAAAATGGGATCATAAAAACTAATAAAGAAGAGCTTGTTGTAATAAAGGGAGAAAAGATAACTGCAATCTACAAATGCTTAAGGGAGAAACACTGGACGAAGCTGATTCATGTGTGGCTTCAACTAGCCATGGAGAAGAACTAACTATGACGTGGTAATGCAAACTAGACCACGTATCTGAATGAGGCTTAAAGATCCTCTCAGACTTAAAGTTGCTTCCTGGGCTCAAATCGATAACCCTTCCCTTCTGTGAGCATTGTGTTACAAGTAAGCAGCATCGGCTGAAGTTTAACATATCGAGTTCTAAAAGCAAGACTATTTTAGAACTGGTTCATTCTGATGTATGGCCAGCACAGTTACATCCATAGGAGGAGCAAAATGCTTTGTGTCCTTTATTGATAATTACTCTAAAAGATGTTAGGTGTACACTATCAAAACAAAGGCAGATGTGTTTGTAGTCTTTTAAGCTTACAAAGCACGAGCTGAGCTTGTGCTTGATGATAGATAATGGAGGAGAATACACAGACGATGAATTTCTTATATTCTGTAAGAAAGAAGGCATCAAAAGACAATTCAGTACTGCATATACTCCTCAACGAAATACAGTGACAAAGCGGATGAATAAAACTTTGTTAGAAATAACAAGAGCAATGTTGGAAAATGTAGATCTGGATGAACTTTTTTGGGCAGAAGCAATAAAATCGCCTGTTATGTGGTGCATAGAACTCCATAAACTACAATTGAGTTAAAGACACTGATGGAGATATGGACTGACAAGCCAGCTAATTATTCAAATTTCCATACCTTTGGAAGTCCACTGTATGTAATGCATAATGCCTAAGGAATTTTAAAGCTAGATTCAAATCCTAGAAGTGCATATTCTTGGTGTATGCTGAGGAGTAAAGGGGTATCTTATGGGATCCCACCACCCGCAAGGTTATAGTCAGCAGATAGGTTATCCTTGTAGAGAACAAACTACAAAGAGATGAGTAAGAAAGTAGTTCAAGGAAAATTTTTGAGACTGTATCTATTCAGATGGGAAATAATTCATATTTTTCTAAAGCAATGCTGAAGCATGATGTACAAGTATCAGTCGAGTCTAAGACTCCAGAAGTTTGATGGTCAACTCGTGTGAAAAGACCACCGACTTGACACTCGAAGTATGTTACGGAGAGTAAAGTCAACATATTGTCTTCTAACGAAGAATGGAGAGCCATCAACTTTCCATGAACCTATAAATAACACAGATACACCATTGTGGATGGTAACAATATAGGAAGAAATTTAAGCTCTCTATAAGAATAAGACTTAGGTACTTGTGTCACTACCATAAAAAAAAGACTGGTGAAAATAATTGGGTCTATAAGAGCAAGCGAAATAGTGAGATCAAGTGGTGTGATATCATGCTAGACTAGTAGTAAAAGAATATGCTCAGAACGAATGTATTCACTTTAATGAAATATTTTCTACTATAGTTCGACTTATAATAGTACTAGCTATGATTGCTATATTTGACTTACATGTAGATCAGCTAGATGTGAAAATAGCCTTTCTTTATGGAGATCTTGAAGAAGACACTTATATTCTCCAACCAGAAGGTTTTGAAGAAAAAGAAAAATAGAACATAGTTTGCAGGTTAAACAAATCCATGTACGGTTTAAAATAGGCGCCGAGGTGTTAGTACAAGAGATTTGATTCATTCATCATGAGTCTTCAATATAATAGACTTAATGCAAACCCCTATGCATACTTTCGGAAGTTTAGTAAAAATAAATTTATTATTTTATTGTTGTATGTTGATGATATTTTGATTGCAGGCCCCAATAAAGATCACATCAAAGAATTGAAGGCACAATTGGCTAGAGAATTTGAAATGAAAGATTTAGAATCTGCAAACAAGATTTTAGGGATGCAAATTCACTACGATAAAATTAATAGGAAGATTTGGCTTTCTTAGAAAAATTTTTAAAGAAAATCTTGTAGCACTTCAACATGCAAGACTGTAAGTCAATTTCCATCACACTTCCTGTTAATTTTAAGTTATCCTCCAGTATGAGTCTTAGCAGTGAAGAATGATGGAGATGTCTCAACTATCATATGTATTAGCAGTGAGAAGTTTAATGTTCGCTATGATTTATACGAGAACAGGCATTGCACAAAAAAATAGTAGTCAGTCAATACATGGCTAAGCTTGGTAAGGAGCATTGGAATGTTGTAAAGAGGGTTCTAAGATACATTAAAGGGACCTCAGATGTTGCATTATGTTATGGGGGATCAGACTTTATTATCAGTGGATGTGTTCATTCTGATTATGCTAGTGATCGTGATAAAAGCAAATCCAATACATGCCATGTGTTTGTACTTATTGGCGAAGCTGTAAGCTGGATTTTAAAACTATAGTCAGTTGTGACTACATCAACAACAGAAGTAGAATACGTAGTAACTACACAAGCTAATAAAGAGGCAGTATGGTTGAAAATGCTATTGGAGGAACTCGAACATGAAAAAAAATTGCTCTATTTTGTGACAGTCAATGCTTTGCATGATAAAAAAATCCAGGTTTTCATTCAAAGAGAAAACACATTCAAGTTCAGTATCATTTCGTTCGTGAGAAAGTGGAAGAAGGAACAGTGGATATGCAGAAAATTGACACAAAAAATAACCTAACAAATTTTTTTGACAATTAAAGGAAGTCAATACTGACAAATTTGTTTGGTGTCGATCATCCTGTAGTCTGACGGAGACGTAAACAACATGAAAATAGCAAAATACAGACTGGTATGAAGATATGATTGACTTTTAATCAAAATTTTAAGTTGGAGATTGTTGGATGGAGCCAAATGGAACCGCAACTCTTGACCAAAAAGATTTTGGCGCATGCCCGCATTGTTTTTGATAGGAAGGAACCGCATTACTTGACATACTAGAGTTAGGCACCGAAATATAAAGAAATTGCATAGCCGCATTTGTTGATAATATGGAACTGAGTTTGCCTATAAAATGATCAAAGTTCATTCTCACTTAAATCAATCCAATCTCCAAAATCATATAGAAAACTGAGAGAAATATAGAGAGAATTTCTCCTTGTATAAAAGAGATATTGCAACTCCTAAAATTTAATTTATTATGAATTTTCTACTCTTGCCCGTGGTTCTTACCCCAATTTATTTAGAGGGTTTTTCACGTCAAAATCTGTGCATCCAATTTATTATTTCCGCACTATATTAGCTGCAACCCTGCTCTATCTGGTCCCGATTTTCTTACATATAATTGACATAATGGTTAACATGTGAAAATACCATAGGAACATTTTAGAAAATACCATATGTTTAATATGCTTCTCTATCAAAGCATTGTATGTCGTTGTTGAACTGTTGTGGATTGCTTGATGTCCTCAAAAGTTTTCAGAGATAATAATGAGGTGAAAAAATGTCATGAGCTAAAAATCTCGATAAATTTAGCCTTCTCTAAATAGACAAGAAACAGGTGAACCAATCTTTAAGTGGCATTATTTTTCAATTCAACATGAATAGGCTTGAAGTTTATAACATAGCCTGTTAGCATGTACAATGGCTCATTTCTAGCTCTGTACTTAATCATGCCGCACGTTACTCTTATCTTCATTTTTAGTTTGTCTACTACTGTCAGTTAGCCCAGCAGGAGATCAACCAATTTCATGAAAGGAAATAAGCTTCTGCAGAACAAAGCAAAATATTCACACACAAAAAATTACCTCTTTAGATTTGTTTATGTATTCTTGTTTTCCGCAAATCATCGTTAGTTTTCTGACATTCTTCTCAATTTAGCAGAAATCAGGAAGTCTGCTAGGTCATTCAGCCGTGTAGCTGTTTTGCTCAGTCTGTGATTCTTTTGATAATTTTCTTTTGCTCAGTCTGTGATTCTTTTGATAATTTTCTTACTCTTTCTGTTCTTCGAGGGAAATCGATAAGAGAGATACTTATTTTACTCCTGAGCAAGAGATATTTATTTTTTACAGTATGGAGGCAGATACTGAAAATGCATCATAAAAACCCTTAGACCCCGTTTGGCAAAGGGTTAAGAAATAGGGATTAAGGAGAAGGATTAACATAGTTAGCCCATTATGATCATTTGTAGTGTTTGGGAATAACAAGGATTTTCACTATTTTCTTTATAATTAGAAGGGTTAACTCTTAATCATTCTAAATAGGAGTATTAGTAAACCTCTTATTTTGAGGGGTTAACTCATTTTAATCCCTCTAGAGGGGTTAGCTTAACCCTTCTATATTTTTTATGTTTGGCAAATTATGGAGGATTAACTCACTTTAACCCTTGTATAGAATTATTGTGTTTGGCGGGTTAAGAAGGGTTAAGTCTTCTTAACCCCTCACTTAACCTTTTGCCAAACGGTACCTAATATTATTTGACAAAGCCAAAATATTTCTAGTACTTTGGTGTGTGTGTGTATGCACTCTTCATTTTTTTCTGTAGGGGACGCCATTGATGTTGCTTTTAGTTGTGGTTCATTTCGTTTTTTTCATTCTAACTGGATGCAAATGAATGGGTTATTCTTGTGTTTCATGGGTTATCCATTTAATTTAATCTGTAATATCAGTGTCAACAATTAAAAATATCAATGCAATCAAAATATTGTGTGTAATTACCAACTTTAGATTACTTATAGGGACATTACTTACATTTTTCTTCCTGCTGCATGATTTTCTAAGGAGGCTTCACCACAGGATTAATTTAATCTGTGTTTTCTCCCCCTTTTTACAAAACCCAATGGGCTTTATTAATTGGAGAAAAGTTCTTATATTACTTTAAGATGGACTAATAAGTGTGAGTGCATATAGATGGAACGGTATACACTTAAGTGGAACTAGTACTTAAAACGGACATGAGATCTATACATCCAACTGTTTAACCTTTGAATGAACTTGGTAGATTATTTGCTAAACTTACCTCACCTTCAATAAATGATGACAACTCATTTCTCATGATATCTTGATCTATTAAGTCCACCAAAAGGTTTAAAAATTGGAGTGATAAAACCTCATATTACTCGAAGCGGACATTAGCTCAACTCTCTGTCTTTTGTGCGCACGCACATTTAAACGGAGTACATGCATACCGAAATAGCCACAATATGAGGAGTTGCATACAAAAGAAATCCAAAAAAGACCAAATACAACAACTGCAACTAACACCAATGCCAACATGTTAACCATTTCAGACCACAAACTCTGCATGAATAATTCTTGTGATGATCTACTCACCCTTTCTATTTATGCCACTCTATTTCAACCAGATATTGCCCTCCTGAAGTGGGAGGTAAAAGTAGTGTACAGATTAGTACAAATTGAATAAAAAGTACCAGCTCATTGAGAAAAAAGAGAATTCACATGATTCAATAGGTTGATTTGTGAGCTTCGCTGCCTTTTTGCACCTAACTCAGTTCCCCTCTTGACACCTGCATCCATCCACACCAACATCCGTTACCCTGATTCTGGGCTGATGTGTTTCACTTTTAGAGAAAAGCTTTCATCTCCATTTCTTAAGGTTGAGCTTCCATCTTCAACTTCACTATTGCTCCACAAACATTGTGGCTGGTTTATTTGGGTAAGTCCTCCCTGTGAATAAAAAATAGATATTATCAATATGAAACGGAAAAAAAAATGTTAAACTTTGAAATTGCTTGAAAAATTTGTGTGCATGGTTTCTATCTCATCTTATGTAGCTGTAGAACTTGGAAAAGTACTAGTAATACTAATCATCAACGACATTATGCAGGGAGTTCAGGAAAAAAAGAATGACTAGCACTGCGGTCTTAGCACTCTACATCACAATTTGTTGTGTCGTATTCATTATATCGAAGATTATAATCTCGGTGCTCCTATATAAAAGATGGGCAAGGAAGCGAAGGTTTGTTGAGGAGAGTCTATCAGGTTTGTTTCTACTTAAAAGAGTAAACACAAACTACTTTTTGACATCATTGAAGACGATTCAATTTTATAAACAGGTGGAAAGATCGTGATGTTTCGGTCTACAATAACACAATCTCTCAGTTCAAAAGCTTTCATGAAGAAGACGATGAAGCTAACCAACAAGGATATCATTGGCTCCGGAGGATATGGCACAGTGTATCGGCTGGTCATTGATGAATCACTTACGTTTGCAGTAAAGAGACTAAACAAGGGACATATAGAAAGGGATAGAGGATTTGAAAGAGAGCTAAATACTATGGGTGACATAAAGCACAGAAACATAGTTACCCTTCATGGATACTATGTTGCACCTCAGTTTAATCTTCTGATTTATGAGTTGATGCCTAATGGAAGCTTGGATGGATTCCTCCATAGTAATTAATATACATCAAACTGCATTTTTTTTCCCATCTAATTTTGAAGTTCAACATTTTATTAAGTTTTTTGTATGTAGGAAAATGGAGTGATGAGAAACCTCTGGATTGGCAAACAAGGTACAAAATTGCGTTAGGATCAGCTCGGGGTATAGCATATCTCCATCATGATTGTATCCCTCATATAATCCACCGGGATATTAAATCGAGTAACATACTTCTCGATCAAAACATGGAGGCTCGGGTATCTGATTTTGGACTGGCAACATTAATGGAACCAGAGCAGACTCATGTTTCTACAATTGTTGCGGGAACATTTGGTTACCTAGCTCCTGGTAAAGCTAATATATACAGAAAAAAAAGTAGATAGTTTTCAAGCTCATTATGATCATTATGACAGTTCCTTTTTTTCGCATTCTTTATTTTGCAGAATATTTTGATACGGGGAAAGCAACAACAAAAGGAGACGTATACAGCTTCGGTGTGGTTCTGCTTGAACTTTTAACTGGAAAGCGACCAACAGATGAATCATTTATCGAGGAAGGAACGAAACTAGTCACCTGGGTAATTCATTGAAAACTGACTGTAGATAAGAACAATAGTCAATAGACAATATGTTTAGTGTTATTTTTCCAGTACAGAAATATTCCATCAAGGATTAGCATACATAATAACTAAATTTTAACACATCAAAATGTGCCTCTAACAACATTAATTCACTATTGAGCATCTGTGTTTTCCTCCGGTAGTAATCCTTGTCCTACTAAGATGACGAAATAGCCTGTTTGTATGTTGTAATTGTGTGATATTCTAATGTCAGACTATATCATAGCATAGTAAGTCTATAGTATTTTTTCTTTTCTTTTATTTTTTAGTCTTAATCATTACATGAAATAGCCGACTAAAATATGAACCTTAAAATGAATAATAGATGAAGTACTATATAAAATTGCTGAAATGTGTTCTGACATAAACCATAACAAAACTTGGGGAAATTTCAAACCAATTAAATTAAGCAGGATGACGTTTGTATGATCAAGACGTCAATGTGTGTTTATATCAACAAACTACATATGGCACCTACTGAACCAAGCTTCTTTAAGTATCCCAAGTATAAAACGAAAGAATCATTAATACTGGGACTGAACATATCTACAACATCATCGAATTAAGAGAAATACACTTCGATAATGCCAGAGAAAAACACAAATTATACAGCTCAACAGGTATTGAGTTTGAACTAGTTTTATTGTAGCTTCTAGTAGTGTAGATGAGTATGAATAATGAAATGGTATATGAATAACAAAATGATGCGTGCCAGTCAATGTTTTGTCTTTATTCAACGTTTTCTAAGTATCCAGAACTCATATTAACCATAACACAAGTTTTCTCTAAAGAAAAAAATAGACCAAATATTATGACCTATGAGCCTGACATCAATCCCCTAAATTAATAATGAATAAATGGCCAAGGAAATTATAGAAAAAAAACTATATTAACGCTTTCCATAATTTCTGATGTGCAACTTTTGTCTGTGATGAATTCATGTTTAGCCTTTATGATTTAAGCATGTAATAAAACGAAACACTTCAAATTTCTCCAAGTGAAAGAAATAGTCCAGAAAAAATACAAATATAAATGGATTTATTAGTAATAGGGAATCATATTCAACTTGCTGAAGTAATAAAGTGAAGTAGAGATTTGAACGAGCAAGATCAAATTTCCGCAATGGGCACTTGAGAATACATACTTATTTAATAAATTGTATCTAAATTATAACTAAATATCTCTACAGGATCGCTCTGCCAACTGAAGCTCACTACATATTATCACTTAACAATAAAAATCTCAGCTTTACATTTTCATCTCTTTCTACATAGAGTCTACCATTGCATTTTAATATATTCTCAGTCTATTTTCTCTATGTTTTTTTTCACTCTTATCACATGTAATATGAACTCAGTAAATGCATTACAGGTGAAAGGAGTTGTTGAAGATAAGAGGGAAGAAAACGCGATTGACAGAAATCTTGTGCTTTTTCCAGTTGATGAAGTCAAAAAGGTATTTGCAGTTGCAGAAAAATGCCTAGAACCAGATCCATCAAAGAGACCAGACATGGCTGGGGTTGTAAAGATGTTGGAGGAAATAACTCCATACAAAGTATAGCTAAGATGCTCGAGGAAATAACTCCTTACAAAGTATAGCTATTATTTGTATATCTTATTTCTCTAGTCTATAGAATAGTTTCATTAGTCAAATTCATCAGAAAATTCTTTCGTGCCTTGCAAAAAATCACTATTCAAATTGCAACATATAGTGGTCTATGTACATCATCACCATGTAAAATTGCTGTCCTATAAGATGGTCTTAAATGATGAGCACACTCTTGTAAATGAAGACTCGAGGTACAATTTCAGAACAAAGCACCATATTTTTCATGGAATTAAATTTATCTATCTCATAGATTTTATTTTTCTCAGTCTGGTGGTTGTTTCACAAGAGAATACAATAAAACATTATGAAACCCTAACAAAAGTATAAGGGGAACACCCAACATAATACACAATAAAACAGCTTTAAGTATGGTTTGTAATCAAATACAAATACAAGACAACTCATGGAAATCAAATTCTGAACAGGGATTAAGATCTCAATCTTAACAAAGAAAATAGTAGACACCAACTATTTTGCCAATTCTCATGATATTGCTACTATTTATTGTTAGAGCATGATTATGATTCTCCTACGCCATCCTTAGCTGTGTAACTCAAAGGAAAGCTACGGCCTTGAGAACCATGGCTTGGCTTATTCCCAACTCAGCTTACTATTTCTATCACAAGGTACAGATTGCACCCTTCAATTCAGATCCCATGTACTCAGCCAATCAATCAATGAGAACACTCATGATGGATAATATTAAGGTCCCAACATAATCAATCAGATGTAACCATACTCTAAACTATCATGAACAGCATCCAAAATTCATGACAGTTCAGGTGATACAAAGACAGTTCCCATATTAACTTCCTCTTTAGGATGGTCCCCATTGAAAAAATGATTCATCACTGTCTCCTCATGATGCAAAACTGAATTTCTATTTCGGGTGTAATAACCCTAAAGTTTCACTTAATAAGAAAATATAATAAAATTGAAGTATTTGTAGTACTTGTTTAATGTACTGATTTAAGTATATATTAAACCAAGAAATAGTATATCACAGAAGACCTTTTATGCATACAATGGTTGTATCTATAATTGCATATACATGATATTATAGATAATATGATTGTATGCATAACAGGCGTTTTATAATATACAATTTCCTAGTTTAATACATACTTAAACCAGTACAATAAATAAGTACACAAATACTTGAATTCTATTATATTTTCTTACTAAGTGAAATTTTCGGGTTATTACACGGGTCTTTGAAAACTTTGACGAGTCTAGGAATATTCTACAACCTGCCTTTTCCCAATACTAGAACAAGCATGATTTACCTTGACAGAAGACCCATCTAATTTTATAGACCCATCTAAGTTTTTCTTTTCTTTTATTTTTTTTTTTACTCTTAAAACTAACACCACCATGGTTTAACCATCCTCAAACTCTTTTGGGTCAACCATCTGCAACGAAATAAGGCCACTTTCACTTTATCAGGTAGGCTACCAATGTTTTAAGATGTAAATTAGATATCTTACGATATAGAAATATACAAAAATATTTTTATGTAGCCATTGCATAAGAAATATGATGTCATTAAAATAGAAGTAAAATGTTGATATAAAAATAATGACAGCAGTCAGTATACATTTTTTTCATTCAAGGCCGTACTTAACAATCCATTTTTTTCAGTAAAAAAATCTATAGCTTGTGTTTCTTATTGAATTATCTATTTTGATCTTAGGCAAGACAAATCATAAATAAAATAGCCACAATATTTACACTAGTGGTGTATCCTTCACTCATAGTTGTCAAATCCCTTTTATTATCCCTGTTAAAATTTGGAGAGAAAAGAGTTTCTTGGGAGAGTTTTCCCTCACTCTATACTTTATTATTTATAAAGATGGATTAGTTATAAATTAGTCTCACAGGCAATGTGAAACTAAACTAATGTTAAACTAATACTCATGCTCTCTTCTAACACTCCCCCTCAAACTGGAGCATATATATCATGCATGCCAAGCTTGTCACAAATAAAGTCAACCCGTGTTCGATCAAATGGTTTTGTAAGAATGTTTACCAACTGATGTACTGTCGATACATGTTTTGCCGTGATGATTTTATCCTCGAGCTTCTTGCGGATTACATGACAATCGACTTCAATGTGCTTGGTTCTCTCACGAAACACGTGATTCTCAGTAATGTGAACTGCTGCTTTATTGTCACCATATAGACTCATCGAACATTGTGGAGGGAGATCAATCTCTGTTAATAGATCTCTGATCCAAACCATCTCTAGTGTCACATCTGCCATAGCTCTGTATTTTTCTTCTGCACTGGATCGAAACATAACACTTTGCTTCTTACTCTTCCATGATATCAGATTTCCTCCGAGAAAGACATAATATCCAGTAGTCAATCTCCTATCAAAAGGACATCCAGCCCAATCTGCATCAGAGAAGTCTGCAACTCTGGTGTGTCATTAATCTAAGTAGAAAATTCCTTATCCTGGTATCTTTTTTAATTACCTCAAAATTCTCATTACTGCATTTAAGTGAGTAGTTCTTGGTGCGGACAAGAACTGACTCACAACACTGACTGCGAATGTGATGTCAGGTCTGATCACCGTCAGATAATCCAGTTTTCCCACCAATCTCCTATACTGCCCAACATCCTCAAGAAGCTTCTCCTGGTCTGGTAGTAGTTTTGAGTTTACATCCATTAGAGAATTATTGTTTCTGCATCCTAACATCCCGACTTCTAAGAGCATGTTCAGGACATACTTCCTTTGTGATAGAAGAATATCATTTGTTGACTTTGCAACTTTAATTCCTAGAAAGTATTTTAGGAAACCAAGATCTTTGGTTTGAAAATGTGTCTGTAAAAACTTCTTCAGGCTGTTAATACTAGAAGCATCATCCCTTGTAATTATAATGTCATCCACATAGACAACTAACAGAATTCGTTTCCCATTCTGAAATCGCCAGAAGATAGAGTGATCTTTTTATGCACGATAAAGCCCAAATTCCTGAAGAACCGATGCAAATCATCCAAACCAGGCTCTCGGAGGCTGCTTCAGACTATAGAGTGATTTCTTCAGCCTACACACATTCGTATTCTCCCCCTGAGCAACAAAACCTGGTGGTTGCTCCATATAAACCTCCTCATCTAAAATACCATTAAAAAATACATTCTTCATGTCCAACTGATGAAGTGGTCAGTGGTTTGTCGCTGCTAACGAAACAAAAATCCGAACATATGTTATTTTTACTACCGGAGAGAAAGTATCTACGTAATCCAAGTCATACACTTGTGAATAGCCTTTAGCAACCAGTCGGGCTTTCAGGCTTGTCAAAGTTCCATCAGGATTCAACTTGACAGTGTACACCCACTTGCAGTCGACAGGCCGTTTTCCTGGTGAAAGTGGGACCAAATCCCGAATCTCATTCTACTGCAAGGCCCTTCTTTCGTCCTGCATCGCTTGGTTCTAACCTGGAATAGACAGGGCTTATGACACATTCTTAGGAACTAAATATGAGTCGAGGACAGTAACAAAAGATCGAAAGGTAGAGGATAGGCGATCATAGGAGACAAAGTTAGAAATAAGATATTGAGTATAATAAGTTCATGTCCCTTTTCAAAGTGCAATAGGAAAGTCTTCCGTGGAAGGGGTAAATTTATACTTACTGATTTAGCTTCTTCAGGCGAAGGACGTGATATTGAGGCCGACGTTGGCACAGGAGCAGGAGCAGAGCAATAATAATAAACTTGAATTAGGTCGTTAAACTTAGCCGAGTCTTTGCCAGTAGCGTAAATAGTATTATCAGCAAATAAACCACCACCATTAACCAATGACTTGCAGGATTAAATAGTTATACTTATCCGATGATAATGAAGATGGAGAACTAGAATGACTGAGTTTATCTTCAAAAAATATTACATCAGCAAATAACACAAAACGATTGAGTGACGGATAGAAACACTTGTAACATTTATGCTTTCGGGAGTAGTCAAGAAAAATACCTTTAGTAAACCGAGAGTCAAACTTTTATTTATTTGGACTATGATTATAAACAAAGCACTGAAAGCCAAAAATCTTTGGAGGAAGCAGAAAGAGATCATCGTTGGGTATAGAACTTTGAAAGAAATTTTATCTTGTAGAACAGAAGAGAGCATTTGATTAATCAAGTAGCATGCTGTTAAGATAGCTTTTTGGGAACGCGATGATGGAATAGCAAGGTCCGAGCAATATTAAGGAGATGCCTATTCTTTCGTTCAGCAACTCTGTTTTGCTGAGAAGTGTAAACACATGAAGACTGATGAAGGATTCCATATTGTTTAAGGAAACTAGTGAAGTTGTCATCCAAATATTCCTTTGCATTATCAGATCAAAATTTTTTTATTGCAGTCTTGAATTGATTGACTATTTCAGAATAAAAGACTTTAAAAGTAGAAAAGACTTCAGACCTAGACTTGAGAAGATAAATCCAAGTAACACGAGAGTAATCATCCACAAAACTGACAAAGTATCGGAATCCCAATTTAAAAGTTATTAGGCATATGGCCCCCAGACATTAGAATGAACAAGATCAAATGGCTTAGCAGCCCTCTTATTGACTAGATTAGGATAAGACACACAATGGTGTTTGCCAAGTTGACACGACTTACTCTAATGAGGGAAGAGATTTGAACTGAAGATTTAGAAGCTTGAGAACAGAGAGAGGGATGCTCTAGCTGACAGTGGTATTGTAGAGCTGATGAGTTTTCGATACAAGCTAAATGTTTGGCGTCCAAATTCAGTCTATAATGGTCGTTCTGCTCATGTCTCATCTCAATCGTTTTCCACATGATCAGGTCCTGAAAGACAATGTGTGGGAAAAAATATCACAGTATAATTTAGTAATTTAATAATCTTACTAACAGATAAAATGTTATAGGAAAAACTAGGAAGATAGAATACGGAGGAAAGAGGAAGACTCGGGTAGGATTGGTGTTGCCGACATCCTGAACATGTGTACATGAACCATCAGCTAATATAACTGAATTACATGTAGGAGAGAAAGTGATGCGGACATCCAGACACGTGTACAGGATTTTCGACATGTTTATCAGCGTAGAAGACACTGTGTTTCAACTTTGCATCGGATCCCTACTATGTGGTTTTGATTTTTAGTTTAGTAGTTAATTCAGTTTTATTTAGTTTAGATTTGAATTTGAATTGTGATTTGATTTGGTAATTAGTCAGTTTTAGGCATTTGAGTGATTTTAGGGATTTCAAAATTTGTTTGAGTGATTTCAGGGATTCCAAATCAGTATTTCCTTTTTCTTTTTAAGCATCACTGTAATGAGAATGAGGTAATGAAGATTTTGAAAATTATTTGCAAATTATCTGATTGCTTGAGCGTGTGAAACGCGGGTGTGAAACCCTAGCCCGCTTCCCCCTGTTCTCCGCCTCCACAAGCTGTTAGTCGTCGCCTCTGTCTCCTTCTCCATGACCACGCTCAACCCCCTGCTTCCCCTCCCCTTCAAGCAACCACGTCTCATCCCCTGCTCTCCTCACCTTCGAGTAGCCG
>NC_033799.1:28488702-28500004 GCF_001876935.1 Asparagus officinalis | reverse complement strand
GCCTCCTGAAAGCCTAGCCATCACAGCCCTCAACCACGCCTCCGAGCAATCCGTCGCCATCCTCAGTCTCCCTGGCGATCATCGCCCTTAGCCACATCGCCGAACAGCTTCGCTTGCATCATCTTGTCGCTCACGACACTCTGTCGTCGTGGTGACACCGTCGCCTTCTCTTCCCCTCAGATCGAAGAGAACGCAGAAAAGATCAATCGGTTCTGATTTCTTTTAATCAGATCCGACCTAATTTAGTTGGGTCTGCTTCCTAGTTCAGATCCAACCCGCATTAGCAACAAACCCGTTAAGGTCTCATACTTGATTCAAAGTCAGTTCAGATCCCTTTGGAGTCCAACTCAAATTCGATTCGAATCCGATTCGAGTCCTATTACGCGGTCCATTGGTGTATGGCCGATCCTTCAACCAAAGACACCAGGTTCGTGTACGATCCCGAGATCGGCATGATTGATTTGCAGTTTTCTCAGTGGTTTGATTATCAGCCCTTCGACACTCCCACCAATTACATTGATCGTGTGATTCCTCGGATTGCTAATAGCGTGGAGAGCCGTTTGGGCATCACTTCGTGGCACAAACGCTTCCATCCGGACACGTCGCTTCACCCCAGTCACGTAGCTCTCAGAGAAGAACTCCCTCCTCTCATATTCGGCGTCATTGCACCACCTCCAGAGGTCCCTCACGTTGAACCAGTTCAGACCGACGAATGTTTCATTTTCTTTCGACCCAGTATTTTAGGAACTGCTTTTACGTGCATGTTATTATTAATTTTAATATCAATTACGATTGTGTTGTATTCTGCTTTATTAGTGAACGAGTGATTCTGTTGCTGCGTATATTTGCTAATCTAAATATTACAAATCGAACTTTTATTACGAGAACAAATCATTACATTTATTTTTCTAAATAATTTACAAGGCCATAAACTTAGCACATTGCAATTTTATTTAAAACCATCTAGAGCTTCGCTTTCTTCTCGAGTTTCCTGCCTAGATAGATCGTTGATTTGGTGAAGTATTGTTGTCGCTGTTCTTCATACCTGCATCACATTGTTTCACATCATTTTTGGTATCAGAACATAGTTCTAGGTTAGGAAGTTTTTAGATTAGTTTAATTGTCTTTTATTTGATAAAAAATTTATTATTATCATTCATCTCATTTATTTATTAGTGCATACCATTCATCTCATTTAGTTAGTGCATGCTCATTCGCACAGGTCTACCTTATTGATTAGGAGAGTAAGTGAATCGTCTAGTGAGTCCAACATGTCAGGCAATATAGATTCCGTACTCCTTAAGAGATTTGATGAGCTAGCAGGATAACTAGGTGTCATAGCCCAAGAAAGTAGAACTACCCGCTAGGTCCTGACAGACTTCCAAAATGTCACCAAGAGAGGCTCGCTAGGCTTGAGGAAGCGCGTGCTACAACTCCGCCGTCGCAAGGTCACGAAAATGGTCATGGACACATCGTTTATCGACCCCCACCTCAACCTGTGCATGATCTGATTGCACAATACCTGAGGAGCATTAAGGTTGAAACACCAACCTTTGACGGTAAGCTCGACCCACAAGTTTTCTTGGACTGACTGGAGAATATGGATTGCTACTTCGATTGGTACGCCTTGACGGAACCGCGAAAAGTCAAGTTTGCAGCAATGAAACTCACCGGACCAGCCTGCCAATATTTGTCCAACCTTGAAATGTTAAAACATATTAGAGGCGAGTTACCAATTTTAACTTGGTAAGAAATGACCGATGAACTAAAAAGAAAATACCTTCCGCCATCATTCTATCAAAGATTGCTCGACAAGTGACATCATCTCACTCAGGAAACCAAATCTGCAAAAGAGTATGTTGCTCAATTTAACGAATTGTTTACTCGATACAGAACCATTGAGAAAGAGGCACGAATGAAAGTCTTATCAAAGTTTAGAGCTGGATTGAGAAGTGACCTCCAAACCGAACTCTTTGCTAGAGGAGTAGACACTCTTGAGAGGGCCTACGCCTTAGTTCAAGATTTGGATGAAGCTAAATCCCACTAATCTCATAGGAGTCAAGATTTTCAAACTCATTCCTCCTAGTCCTCCCATGCCCTACCTCTAGTCAATTTTAGAGTCGACTTAACCCTAATTCTTCCCAGCCTAGAGTCGACCCCAAGGGCAAGAAATCAAAGAGAGATTTCTCCAATATTGGCCCTCACGTCAAGTGCTACAAATGTCAAGGGTATGGACATGTTTTAGCGAACTGTCCGACCCGTCACAAGGTCTCTATCATCGATAGCCAATATGAATATGAACCTGAACTTAATAAGGATGAGTTTGTCCATCAAGTTGACGATGATACCGATGATTTTGAGGATGATATAGATGATATTGTCCTAGGTTGTCTTAGGAAAATTGAGATCCCTATCATATCTGTTGTTAGATGTGTCATCTTCTAACCTAAGGCTGTTGATGATTGGAGACGTACTTCCATCTTACACACGTTCACAAAGATTGGCAATAAGAACTGCAAAGTGATCGTGGACAGTAGAAGCTATATTAATATGGTCTCCCCAGCTATGATAGCTAAGATTGGTCTTAAGGTCGTACCCCATCCTAATTCATACAAGATATCATGGATTAGTGACATTACACTTCATGTCCAACCAAGGTTTTAAATGTCGGACAACATGTCGGTCGACATATCGATTTGAGGGCTTGACTGACACGACATGGACGTTTTCAACTCGTATATCGGTTTTCACGATCAAATCAGAAATATCAGGGTCATATCGGGTATATCGATCTATTTTTTAGCTTTGAAAAATCAGCCGATATGGTACTTTTTTTTAAGATCCGTTTTTTATTATCGGATTTGGGTTTAGTGATAAATACCCAAATCTGTTTGACCCGTTCTCATGTTTAAGAATTTCTTATGAACTCGATAGAAAGAATTTATGAACCCAAATTCATATATTATTTACTTTTTTATATGTTTAGTCTATAGAATTTATAAAGTATGCTTATATTGAATTTATAAATGCTTAGATTATATTTAGGACATGATATTATACATATATTTATAAAGTATGCTTATATTGAATTTATAAATGCTTAGATTATATTTAGGACATGATATTATACATATACGCACTACCCGATATGGCAATCTGATATTTAGTCAATATCCCCCGATATATCCCCGATTTTTGTTATCCGACATGAATTTCAGCCATCCGACATGAACCCGATATCCGACATTTAAAACCTTGTGTCCAACAGAGATGTTTAGTCCCTCTTCAATTTGACATTTACAAGGACAAAGTTTGGTGCGGTATTCTGAAGATGGATGTGGGTCAAGTTATTCTTGGAAGACCCTGGTTTTTTTATAACATGTTATTGTTCGAGCATGACGGGAAGAAGGTCAAGATCCTTCCTGTTCAGCCAAAAGGTAGCAACCAGCAGCCCGATCCCGTCAAGTCTTCCAAAGACGTTAACCTAATTGGAGCCAAAGAGATCGATCGTGAGCTAACCAATGGAGCCCTATTTTTTATTCTCGCTACAAGAGAAGCTCCTAAAGATATTACCTATGTGGTTCCTCCAGAAGTCGCTCCTGTGTTCGAAGAATTCTCTGATGTCTTCCCTGAGGACCTTCCGAACCAATTACCTCCGATGCGTGACATTCAAGGTTGCTGATAGCGGATCGCGTCGCGTCGCGACGAGGTACCGCTAAGGCTATTGCGGGCTATTGCGGCGAAATAGCGGCAAATAGCGCACAATCAAATAGCGGTCAAATATAAATATATTTAAATATGCTAAATATTTAAATAAGAAGAAAATCATATAAAAAAGCAGCACTTCATTTTTAGTGACTAAAATAGTAGCATAAACAACAATATTTAAATAATAAGAAAGATCAGACTTTGTAAAATATTCAAGTATAGATAAATGACTTAAATTCAGCACCTTATTTTTCCATCAGAATTAGGCTAAAATAGTAGCAGCAACCTCACCGGCCCAAGATGAGGCCTACATCCCAGAACCAACCACATGAAAGCGGAGATTGTCGTCGTCACCCCGCCACCGCAGCTTTCCCATGTGATTCAACCTCAGAAAGAGTATGAAACAGTGAAAAAAGCTCTTTTAAGGATCTGAAAGTCGATCAATTCAACAAATAAGAGAACAAGGGGAGGAAAATCCGACGTTTAGGGTTTATAACAGGAAGGAGACGAAAAAACTCACGAGAAATCATCCGTCACTGTTGATGTTGTTGGCTTGACCGGAGAGACAGGTCACAGTGAACGAGAGACGAGGAAGTGAGAGAGAGAGAGAGAATCGTCGCTGTTGGTGCGGGAGTCGGCGATGGAAGTCGTCGCCGGTGGTGACGTTGACGGCGCTGGAAGTCGTCGCCGGCGGTGGCGGTGGCGGTGGCTGGAAGTCGTCGCTGGAGGACAGATCGAGAGAGGGCACGGAGTTGGAAGAGAGGCGGCTAGGGCAAATATGGGTTCGGGAATAAGAGGCGATAGGCTTTTAAGTGTAATGGGTTACAGGTTCGGGTCGGGTTCTGGGTAATACTCACCGTTAATCACCGCTTTTCACTGTTAATCACCGCTTTTCCGCGCTATCTTCCGCTATTCGAGCAAATAGCGGTTTCTTCCGCTTAATCACGCCGCAAACCCCCTAAGCCTCGCGCCGAACCCCCGCGACCGCGAATAGCGGCGCTATAGCGCCGCTATTCCCCGCTATTTACAACACTGGTGACATTCAACATGCAATTGATTTCGTTCCGGGAGCAACCTTTCCCAATTTACCTCACTATACGATGAACCCCAATGAACATGCAAAACTGAAGAGGCAAGTTAATAAGCTGCTGAAGAAAGGCTTTGTGATGAGTCCTTATGCAGTCCCCGCATTACTGACGCCAAAGAAAGATGGAACATGACGTATGTGTGTGGATAGCCATGCAATTAACAAGATCACGGTGAAGTACCGTTTTCCCATTCCCCGGTTGGATGACATGCTTAATCTAATATCTGGAGCCACTATTTTTTTCTAGGATTTGTGGTTTCTTCTGAAGGAGTATCCGCTAACCCTAAAAAAGTTAGAGCTATCGAAGAATGGTCCGAATCCAAGAACATTAGAGATGTTCGAAGCTTTCATGGACTCGCTATTTTTATCATTGGTTTATAAAGGGCTTCAGCACCATCATAGCCCCTATTACTGATTGCTTGAAGAAAGGTGAGTTAGAATGGTCAAAAGCTGCTACCAAGACATTTGGGAAGATCAAACAGAGAATGTCGCAAGCACCTATTATGCGCCTACCTGATTTTTCTAAGGTCTTTGAAGTTGCGTGCGATGCCTCTGGTATTGGTATAGGTGAAGCTCTATCTCAAGAAGGACATCTCATTACTTATTTTAGTGAGAAGTTGAATGATACAAGACAACGCTATTCCACCTATGATAAAGAAATCTATGCGGTGATACAACATCTTCGCCACTGGCGTCACTACCTGCTACCAAAAGAATTAGTTATATATTCTGACCATAAGGCCCTTCGATATATTCACTCCCAAAAGAAGCTGAATGCTAGACATGGTCGTTGGGTTGAGTTCCTCCAGGACTACACCTACACGATTAAACATAAAGCGGGAGTAGAGAATAAGGCCGCAGACGCACTCAGTCATCGCATGCACCTTCTTTCTATTATGAGTGCGGAAGTAGTCAGCTTTGAGAAAGTCAAAGAGCAGTATGAGTCGTGTTCTGATTTTAACGAAGTTTACACTTTGTTGAGTGATGGAGAGACTCGTGAAATAGATGGCTTTCTCCTGAAGGATGGATATCTTTTCTATTTTCGCAAGTTGTGTATTCCCAACAACTCCCTGAGAGAATTTTTGATTTGGGAACTACATGCTTGAGGCCTTGCAGGATATTTTAGGAATAACAAGACTGTCGAGGCAGTTGAATGTCACTTCTATTGGCCAAGTATTAAACATGACGTTGTTAGGCTAGTGGGTCGATGTCACACCTGCCAACTGGCTAAGCAACGTAAGCAAAATACTGATCTATACACTCATCTCCCTGTCTCAAATTGTCCATAGCAGGATGTTAGTATGGACTTCATGTTAGGACTTCCAAAGACAATTAGAAAACACGATTTTATCCTTGTTGTGGTGGGCCGATTCTCCAAAGTGGCCCACTTCATACCGTGCTTCAAAACTTCTGATGCTTCTCATGTGACCAAGCAGTACTTTAACGAAGTTGTTAAACAGCACGGATTACCAAAAACAATTGTCTGAAAGGGATGTTAAATTTACCAGTTATTTTTGGGAAACCCTTTGGCATAAAATAGGAACTAAACTTTAATTCTAGACGGCCTTTCATTCCCAGACCGATGGTCAAACTGAGGTAGTTAACGAGAGCTTAGATAACCTTTTGAGATCGTTAGTTGGTGAGAATCTTAGGGATTAGGATCAGTGTTTTAAATGTCGGCCGACATGTCGGACATGTCGGCCGACATATCGGATTGAGGCCTCAAACGACACAAGTCGGGGAATTTTAAGTCGCATATCGTTTTTAAGGGAGATATCGGATATATCGGCAAAAAGTCGGCCATATCGGCCGATTTTTCATGTTTGGAAAATCGGCCGATTTTTCATGTTTGGAAAATCGGCCGATTTTTCATGTTTGGAAAATCGGCCGATATGCTCTAAAATCGGTTCAGGCTCTTTTCACTTATTGGGTTTGGGTTCAGTGAAATCCATTTGACCTTTTATCGGTTCAGGCTCCTTCATCAAATATAGCAGGCTCTTTTCGAACCCGATAGACACGCGATCAAAACAAAAAACAGAAAAAACCCTAGGGCTCACGACTGGTAACCCATCAGCCTCCTCTCTTCATCGTCTTGCTTTCGTGGTCCTTACATCGAAATCGTCGCTGGCTTCTCCATTTCTCACGCCGCCTTACTCTCTCCTTCCCTGCGCCATCGGAAGTCGAAGGTAAG
Source organism: Asparagus officinalis (assembly GCF_001876935.1). NCBI lineage: Eukaryota > Viridiplantae > Streptophyta > Magnoliopsida > Asparagales > Asparagaceae > Asparagus > Asparagus officinalis. Next base: position 28,493,018 of record NC_033799.1, on the reverse strand, counting down.
CCTCCCTGATCTCTCTCTCTCCATTTCTGGCGCCGCCTTCCTCTCTCTCTCTTTTTTTCCTTTTGAAGAACGCAACCTAGAAACAAAACGAAAAAAGAAAATACAGAAAAATGTGAAGAAAATCGATCGATCTGAGGGGAACAAGGAGAGAGAGAGTTGATGTTTGGGTTTTTATGAGGAGATAAGGTTTTTATGAGTTGATGTTTGTAGAAAGTGTTTTTTATTATTATTCTTATTATTATATTATGTTAACAAGATCACGGTGAAGTACCGTTTTCCCATTCCCCGGTTGGATGACATGCTTAATCTAATATCTGGAGCCACTATTTTTTTCTAGGATTTGTGGTTTCTTCTGAAGGAGTATCCGCTAACCCTAAAAAAGTTAGAGCTATCGAAGAATGGTCCGAATCCAAGAACATTAGAGATGTTCGAAGCTTTCATGGACTCGCTATTTTTATCATTGGTTTATAAAGGGCTTCAGCACCATCATAGCCCCTATTACTGATTGCTTGAAGAAAGGTGAGTTAGAATGGTCAAAAGCTGCTACCAAGACATTTGGGAAGATCAAACAGAGAATGTCGCAAGCACCTATTATGCGCCTACCTGATTTTTCTAAGGTCTTTGAAGTTGCGTGCGATGCCTCTGGTATTGGTATAGGTGAAGCTCTATCTCAAGAAGGACATCTCATTACTTATTTTAGTGAGAAGTTGAATGATACAAGACAACGCTATTCCACCTATGATAAAGAAATCTATGCGGTGATACAACATCTTCGCCACTGGCGTCACTACCTGCTACCAAAAGAATTAGTTATATATTCTGACCATAAGGCCCTTCGATATATTCACTCCCAAAAGAAGCTGAATGCTAGACATGGTCGTTGGGTTGAGTTCCTCCAGGACTACACCTACACGATTAAACATAAAGCGGGAGTAGAGAATAAGGCCGCAGACGCACTCAGTCATCGCATGCACCTTCTTTCTATTATGAGTGCGGAAGTAGTCAGCTTTGAGAAAGTCAAAGAGCAGTATGAGTCGTGTTCTGATTTTAACGAAGTTTACACTTTGTTGAGTGATGGAGAGACTCGTGAAATAGATGGCTTTCTCCTGAAGGATGGATATCTTTTCTATTTTCGCAAGTTGTGTATTCCCAACAACTCCCTGAGAGAATTTTTGATTTGGGAACTACATGCTTGAGGCCTTGCAGGATATTTTAGGAATAACAAGACTGTCGAGGCAGTTGAATGTCACTTCTATTGGCCAAGTATTAAACATGACGTTGTTAGGCTAGTGGGTCGATGTCACACCTGCCAACTGGCTAAGCAACGTAAGCAAAATACTGATCTATACACTCATCTCCCTGTCTCAAATTGTCCATAGCAGGATGTTAGTATGGACTTCATGTTAGGACTTCCAAAGACAATTAGAAAACACGATTTTATCCTTGTTGTGGTGGGCCGATTCTCCAAAGTGGCCCACTTCATACCGTGCTTCAAAACTTCTGATGCTTCTCATGTGACCAAGCAGTACTTTAACGAAGTTGTTAAACAGCACGGATTACCAAAAACAATTGTCTGAAAGGGATGTTAAATTTACCAGTTATTTTTGGGAAACCCTTTGGCATAAAATAGGAACTAAACTTTAATTCTAGACGGCCTTTCATTCCCAGACCGATGGTCAAACTGAGGTAGTTAACGAGAGCTTAGATAACCTTTTGAGATCGTTAGTTGGTGAGAATCTTAGGGATTAGGATCAGTGTTTTAAATGTCGGCCGACATGTCGGACATGTCGGCCGACATATTGGATTAAGGGCTCGAGCGACACGAGTCAGGCATTTTTAAGTCGTATGTCGGTTTTCAGGAGAAAGTCGGATATGTCGGGGCCACATCGGGCATATCGGCCGATTTTTCATCTTTGAAAAATCGGCAGATATGCCTATTTTTCAATTTAAAGCTATTTTTTCTTATTGGGTTTGGGTTTAGTGATGAAAACCCAAACCCATTTGACCCGTTATGATGTTAAGGGTCTCTTTACGAGCCAAATAGAAAGAAACGAACCCGAATTAAAAAAAAACAAAAAAAAACCTAAGGCGACTGGTAACCCATCAGCCTCCTCTCTTCATCGTCTTGCTTTCGTGGTCCTTACATCGAAATCGTCGCTGGCTTCTCCATTTCTCACGCTGCCTTACTCTCTCCTTCCCTGCGCCATCGGAAGTCGAAGGTAAGCCTCCCTGATCTCTCTCTCTCCATTTCTGGCGCCGCCTTCCTCTCTCTCTCTTTTTTTCCTTTTGAAGAACGCAACCTAGAAACGAAACGAAAAAAGAAAATACAGAAAAATGTGAAGAAAATCGATCGATCTGAGGGGAACAAGGAGAGAGAGAGTTGACGTTTGGGTTTTTATGAGGAGATAAGGTTTTTATGAGTTGATGTTTGTAGAAAGTGTTTTTTATTATTATTCTTATTATTATATTATGGGTTTTTTTTCCTTTTGAAGAACTTTGTTAGTCAGCAGAATATATGTAGCCAACGTTTTTATGAGTTGGTGATTGCGATTTTGTCTCAAGCAAAGATTTTAAGAAAAAGTGTTGCACGGTGACAATTAATTAAACTTATTAATATATCGCTCATGACTTTTTTTCTTTGCATTTTTTTTCTAGACTTTTAGTGTGTTGTTGAGTCGCTGACTGCTAAGTAAAAGCAATTGTTTCTCAAAATCAGGTAAGCCTTCCTCTTGAATCTTTTCTCTGTCAATAAAATTAATTTTAAGTTAGTAATTGAATTATAAAATTAAAATGTAACAAATTCAAATGCTAATGCATAGGAGATACTTATTAATAGAATCAAATTGTTTCAGGATGCAATTGAGAATCAAATTTCTACAATCGGTTAGTGATCCTAAACATCATATATTATTTACTTTTTTATATGTCTAGTATATAAAATTTATAAAGTATGCTTATATTGAATTTAGGAATGATTAGATTACATTTAGGATATGATATTATACATATGCGCATCACCCGATATGGCAATCCGATATTTAGTCCATGTCCCCCGATATATCCCCGATTTCCGCTATCCGACATGGATTTCAACCGTCCGACATGAACCCGACATCTGATATTTAAAACCTTGATTAGGATCAATATTTGCCTATTGCTGAATTTGCTTATAATAACTCCGTAAATAGGTCTACAGGTGTTAGTCCAGCTGAAGTCGTGTATGGTTACAAGCCTAGACAGCCTATAAATCTTGTCCTCATGTCTGCACATCATAGAGCATCTGAGTCAACATCAGCATTTGCATCTCGCATTCATGACTTGCATAAAGAAATCAGTAAAAAGATCAACAGTAATGCCAACTATAAAATGCGTGCAAATTTAAAAGATGTTCAAAGAATTTAGTGTTGGTGATTATGTGATGGTCGGGATACGTCCGGAACGGTTTCCTTCGGGAACTGTTCAAAAGTTGCATAAACAAAGTGCATGGCCTTTCCTTTTAAAATTCTTAAGAAAATTAATGATAATGCTTATGTTCTCGACCTTCCTGAAGGTTTTAATATTGGTCCGACTTTTAATAATGAGGATTTAGTAGAGTATAAAGGCCCATATTTTAATCCTGACAACCCACTGGTTGATGAGCCTACCCCTGAGCCTATTTCTAAGAGCTCCCCTTTACCGCTACTTCCTCAGATATCACCCTCATATACAGCACATAACATTGATAATATTATTAATGATAATATTATTTCTATTAGCGATGGTGGGTATCCATAGGTACTTGGTGCGTTGGAAAGGTCGACCTGAGTCTGATGATACCTAACTCGATCGAGGTGATTTACAGAGGCTGTATCCAGATCTTTAGTATGACAACCGTCCTGACTTGCCCTCGACAGGGTCGGGTTCTCTCCCACCTGGGGAGAATGATGCAGACATCCAGGTACGTGCACGGGATTTTCGACATGTTTATCAGCGCAGGAGACGCTGTGTTTCAGCTTTGCATCGGATCCCTACTATGTGGTTTTGATTTTCGGTTTAGTAGTTAATTCAGTTTTATTTAGTTTAGATTTGAATTTGAATTATGGTTTGATTTGGTAATTAGTCACTTTTTGGCATTTGAGTGATTTTAGGGATTTCAGAATTTGTTTGAGTGATTTCAGAGATTCCAAATATGTATTTTCTTTTTCTTTTTAAGCATGACTGTAATGAGAATGACGTAATGAAGATTTTGAAAATTATTTGCAAATTACCTGATTGCTTGAGTGTGTGAAACGCGGGTGTGAAACCTAGTTTGCTTCTCCCTGTTCTTCGCCTCCACA